>NC_139624.1:5612083-5644583 GCF_964638095.1 Poromitra crassiceps | reverse complement strand
CCCCACCCCGAGGCTGGTCCTCCACGGGGTGTCGGCCTGCTGCTCAGCCTGTCTCTGTTGACTATTTTCACACCGAGTCTGTAGAGTCTCTTTCCTCTGACAGATTCCAGAGAGGCCTCATCCACTCCCCCTGCAGCGGAGGACCCCAACAGTAGCCTCGGGAAAGAACGACCCACCTCACCCCCTCTGTCCTCCTGTGATAATACCACCTTCTCGGGGGAGACCCCCCTCCAGCACCTGGCGCCCTCGTTCCCCTAATCCAATTCAAAATGCATAATTTTTTCACACAACACGTGTCCGGCAAGTACAGTAACCTCTTTCACTGCAATGGCACGCATGTAAGACCAGCTTCTCCACAGCGCGGATGGCAGCTGAAGTCCCTCTCGCCATCAAGCAGACAGTGACGGAAGCATGTGTCTTTATGTGCGCCAAGGGGACATGACTAAATTGGTGGGATTTGTTGTAGCCTATATTAATAGAAACAAATAGAAAATAGCTGATTAATAAAATGTGTGCTGGTGGAACGAAATTCAACTTCTTAAAATAGAGCAGCATCACTCATCGCGGCTCTCAGTACGCTGCGTAATTACGCACGCAGTATATTACTGCAGCGGAGATAGAGCCCGAAAAGGCATAAGCATACTACAGATGTTTGGGCAGCAGCCTGTTTTCAGCGTGTGAAATGGCAATAAGGTGATTCACAGGTGCGCATGAGCACGTTATTTGATTTCTATGCATGACAGCCTCACATCTCTCTCTCCCTCTCCCCATCTAGGCTATAGTATATTTTCTCTCTCCCTCTTTCTCTCTCTCACTCTACTCTCAGTGAAGGAGGAAGCTGCTGATGTGACGCTGTGGTTTTATGGGCATGACCACACCTCCACAATGCTTTTGGGCATAAACACGCCTATACGGAGATGTGCGGCGAGATGACGTGAAGCGCAGCGGGCCGACACGCCCACAATTAGGGCTTTGCGCGGCGCTATTTCAGTTCGAAACAGGCGCTAATGCAAAATTACCGCCATTGGGAAGATAGAGCCCTATGAGTAATTATAAAAGGGCTCTCTCAAATCAAGCAATCTGATTGGTTCACAGCTGTGGTATTTAGCATATACCACAGCTAGAGCAGCATCCCCGAAACACTCCGCCTCTTAGAAAACAAATGGTAGCTACATAGCTTGCTAGCCTCGAAAACTGTAGGCGATATATTTTTTCCCAGGATGGTGAAGGCATGACCTGCCGCTTTCGCCATCCTGGGGAGAGAATTTAGAGATATTGTTTTGAATCCCTCAAACCACCGGTGCTCTTGGAAATCAAATGGAGAGGAAGACTCATAAGCAAAAGGGCATAAAAATGCAGGTCCAGGCACTCAAGGAGGTTTGAAAATGTAAAAGGCCTTTAATTTAATGGGCTTGAATCATTAAAACGTAAAAGGCCTTTAATTTAATGGGCTTGAATCATTAAAATACACCAACGCGTGTCGGCTTGCACCTTCTTCAGGGTGTGATGACACACAGAGAAATCCAGAAAACAAACATTAAAATGTAGCAAGTCAACCAAATGACAGCATCACTACAGATGCAATAAAACAATAAAAATACAGTACAACCAATGAGGAAACCACATGAGCAATACAGTGTTTTTGAGGAAAGAGGATTGGGAATCAAAGAAGAGAGAACCAATGGCTACATGTTAGGACTAAGACCATGGCTATAAGTATGATGAGAGCTCAAAGTCCTCATTGAGACCAGGGGCCTGTACTACAAAGCAAGATTAGTGGTTTAGCGAGGTAACTTCAGGTTTAAACCTGGTTTGGCCGTACTACAAAGCAAGTTAACTTCTTACCGACATATATTTCCATAGCAACTTATGCTTCACACTTAACCTGGTCCGCAGCAGGTTAAGTTGCAAGGATAAGATTAGACCTTAAATACACCGCCCACGAACCAATCAAATCAGCAGTTTGGAAAAATGGCCAACCCCTTTCTGGATGAGTTTCCCATCTAGGAAGGAGCACGAATTGTAATGTTGAATGAGTAATGTTAATCAATGTTAATGTTAATCAAGGACTAAAGCCTTGCACTTGTTGGCTATTTTAATTAAGCCCTACTTACCACTTTGGAATATGTTTTTATATATTCATTTTTGTGCTTTTAAGTAGCCTAGATACGTTGTTTGATCCCGCTGATCGATTGCAGCTGAATAGTGAGTGGAGAAATATCACTAAACCGGCATAAAAAGGTTACATAAACGTCTCCAAAGCGCACGGTGCCGTGTGCGCAACGGAGCTGAGACTGACGTTGGGTTGGAATTGAAATGGTCATAGCCTACATGCTGGAATAGCCTACATCTAAGCAATTTAATATGGGATCACCTGCACACAGGCGATCCCATATTAACATGATTCATATCTAGGCTACTCCTGCATTTTGCAGCTGCAACTCTGTTGCTTTTGGCCTGTATGATTCGATTGAACTTCATATTTCCAGCATCATTATATGAAATATGGAGATATGCGACTCTGCTGACAATATGTGACCACAAAATAGGCTATTTTTTATAAATGAAATCTATGCCCGCACGTACCGTGTCGATTCAGTTCAGAAGCATTTATTTTATTTTATTATCATTCTTTTTTTTATTGATTAGCCTATAGGAATTATTCAATCAGTGCGACTAAACACATTGATTTTATTTTATTTTATTTTATTTTATTTTATTTGACGGTTACAAATTGAAATACAATATACTGAACAAAGTACAGACACGGATCATTATTATTCATTGAGCCTAAATGGTCTATAACTACATACGGATTTTGGACTGAGATAGATTACACATTGCTTCCACAAAAGACTGTAGATAGAGAGCTGTAGATAGCCTACGAAACCGCTCTTCAAAGAAATTACTGGTGTGGATAAAAGTGGTCACTTTAGACAGTCATTCGGGAACAGTAATAATATCCAACGCAGATTTGCATTTGCGGTTTCATTCAATGAGGAAATAGGCGTGTCTTGCGCTGTAGGAGTTGGAGCAGTCCATATTGCACTCTGATTGGCAGTTGTTAAAAACCACGCCTCTTTTGCGGGCACGAGCTCCAGTGCACGGGCATTTTTATGTGCACGAGCTGAGAGCTTGATTAGAAAAACCTGGTTCGAGTTAACGAGTGGCAATCGACGTTCGTAGTACAAGTTAACTACAATCGAGCTGATCTGGTTTAGACAAACCAGATCAAGGGACAGATCCTGGATCTTCTTATACAACATTCGTAGTACAGGCCCCAGGGTAACTGTTGCACCAGCTGAACCTTATTTATCTCTTAAGTTAGGGTGTAAAGTCTACACTTTTTGTGACCTTGATGAAGGCACAGTGTGTTGAAACATCAGGTCACAACTTATTTAAATATAAAGAATAACAGAGTGTGCAGTTCTCCATCTTTTCACCTGATGCCTTCTTCAGACAGTCTGCACCTCACCTGAAGTATCTGGGTGCTCATCTCCAGCTCCTGTGTTCTTTAGCATGATATTCATAACATCTATTAATGAACAAAGAACTGACAGCATGTCTGACCTCAGAGTCTCCAGTCGACAGTGTGGACTCTCCAGTCCAGCAGACAGCAGCTCCACTGTTGAATCTTTCAGCCTGTTCTTACTCAGGTCGAGCTCTGTCAGATGGGAGGGGTTGGACTTCAGAGCTGAGGCCACGACTTCACAGTAAGCCTCTGAGAGTTCACAGTCAACGAGTCTGTGATGACAGATTTAATGTAGAATCAGTTATTATCAAAACAGAGCTGAGAACAAGCATACCAATAACTTTATGCTGAATGAATATACCTATGATGATGATGATGATGATGATGATGATAATCACAATGATAATAATCCTCGTCATAATAATTGTAATAATCATAATAACAGTTGTTTTAATCACATTTAAACACTTTAACCACACAATGTGTGGACCAAAACAGCTCAGCAGGCACAGTAGAATATCAAAAATGGAGAAAGGAGCTGTTAGGAATTTAAATGACAAAATTTAATTGGAAGTAATTGTACCTGTGTACTACGAGTTTAACAAAACAGAGTACATCTTCATGAAGGTGATACGGGCAGGTGATTTGCCCGTATCACCTTCATGAAGATGTACTCTGTTTTGTTAAACTCGTTAAACTCAACAGGTACAATTACTTCCAATTAAATTTTGTCATTTAAATTCCTAACAGCTCCTTTCTCCATTTTTGATTTTTTTAACACTTTAACCACAGCAGAAACTTGAAGTGAAGACGCTATCCGACGCCTAACATCCTCTTCTTCTAAATAAATGTAGTGGCCGCTTCCAAATGATTGCATAAAATCCACTTTTCTGTCTTTGAAAAACAAAAAATCATTCATCTGGAGCAACCCGGACATGCGGCGGACCATGATCGTGGGGACTCTGGACCACGTTCTGATTAGTTTTACTTTAGTTTATTTGTCAGGGACCATGTGCAGAGATAACATTGATGTCAGAGAGAAAAGATGCTTTGCACCAGATTATAGCAAATTGCTATTTTCCATCTGCAGTCCCAGAGCAGGTTGCCAGCACAAACAAAACAACAATACAATAAATAATAAATAACAAGGTACATAACAGATATCAACACATCTTAATTATACATATCGCCCAGGGGGTGGAGTCACCCTCTCATTTCAGAGGGGGCGGACCATTCTCAGTGGGCCTCTTCCCTTTTGCATGTTTGGATCTTTTTTAGCCATATTTAGAGGAATATCTCATTTTAAACACACTAGTGTAATTGTTTCTCTCTCTCTCTCTCTCACACACACACACACACACACACCACCACCACCAAGGGGCCCTCCTACCTGGCGATTTGCCGTGAGGTCCCTTCACTTCAAGTTCACAATAGATTTTAACATTCTCCTCTTGGTTTTTAAATCACTCAACAGCCTTGCACCTGAGTACCTGTCAGATATGCTTGTATAACGGCGTTGTGTAGGTGGTACTTGCAGCAACCCATGTTAAGGGCTTGCCCAGGGGTGGATACAAACTGCCGACCTTCGGCTTGGGAGTCAAAGGCACTAACCACTCCACCAAGAGAGCTAGCTCCCTGGGTGGAGCTGATTAACTTGCCTTTATACTGGGGAGTGAGTTTAACCAATCCACTCCCTACCACACTGGACTCACGAGGAATCAACACTGATTCACCTCGGTTACACTTGTATCCTATGATCATCTAGACCCCTCAGATCCTCTAGACCAGTGGTTCTCAAATGGGGGTCCGCGGACCCCCAGGGGTCCGTGGCACTTTGCCAGGGGGTCCGCAAAAAGTTTTCAGGTAATTTTTTTTTTTTTTTTTTTTTTTTTTATTAAAAAAGAAAATGCTACATGTTACTTATTCCTTCTCAAACTACTTCCTACATGGTGCTAGTCTATCAAAATATCTTGGCTGTCATTGATTGTGTTGCATAGTGGTTTTCTGTACTGTTTTAGGGTTAGGGTTAGGGTTACCCTAATTGTGATATTGTAAATCGCTTTGGACAAAACAAAAGCGTCTGCTAAATGACGTAATGTAATAAAAAAAAAAAAAAAAAAAAAGGCAAAATCTTCATAGTTCAACGAAAATAGTTTATGCTTTAAATCTAAAATGGTTCATGGATTACATTCTAATAACAAACCTATCAAATTAAAAGTCAAGCACGTTACCGTGGAAACAATTAAGCTTAGCCCAAAATCACAAATCGGAATAAGGGGGGCCCCGGTATATTTTCTATCTTGTAAGGGGTCCTTGGCTGAAAAACATTTGAGAACCTCTGCTCTAGACCCCTCAGATCCTCTAGACCCCTCCGATCCTCTAGACCCCTCAGATCCTCTGGCACTGGCCTGTTAGTTGTTCCCTGGGTGAGGACTAGGGATGTTCATCAATTGTCGAAAATCGATAATTGATCGTTAAGGATTGGAATCGATCCTGTGGAATTTGGATCGATTTTGTTATTATTAAAAAAAAAAAAAAAAAAAAAAAATATATATATATATATATATATATATATATATATATATATATATATATATATATATATATATATATATATATATATTTTGGACTAGGTTTGGGTGGAATTCGTTCCTCCTCGCCCCACGCCATTGCACAGCCGACTAACGTGAGGTGTAGCTTCATATAGTCTCTAGTTTTCTGGCTGGGCACGGGCCTTTGTGCCAACAAAACTGTTTTAAACATGGGAAATTCACACCGGCATGCGCCGGGGACAGCAGAGTGTTGGAGAGGAGACACATTGAAATAAAGAGTTAATTGAGGAGAACACGTTGTCTTTCGTATTTTCTGCCATAGGCATTCATTTTGTAAATATATATATATATATATATATATATATATATATATATTTAAAAATATATACGGTAAGTATTAATATGATCGATAATCGATAATTGATCGTTAATTTTCACCGATTATCGATTATGGAAAATTTTCAAAATGAACATCCCTAGTGAGGACTAAGCAGTACGGAGAGGCAGCATTGAGTGTCTATGGTCCTCCTCTGGAATAGCCTGCCAGAGCATCTGAGAGCATCACAAACCAAACACACTTTTAAAAGAAAACATATTTTAGCCTTGCATTCCCTTGACTTCCTCCTCCTTCATATTTTAATTTTGCTTTTCCTCTATGGACCACTGTTGTATAATTTCATTACTTTGCTGTATTGCTTTTATTGTATTTTTACTGTTTTTATTGTATTTCCAGTTTTTATTGTCTTTTACTCTACTTCTTTATACTGTTAAGCACTTTGAATTGCATTTTCTGTATGAAAGGTGCTATAGAAATACAAGTTGATTTGATTAGATGTAGTACTAGCTACTGTTTACATGAATGCATGCTAAACCAAACACTTGGGGGAGGTGGAGGGAGGCCGAAAGAGTGTTGAAGGTAAGAGGTAAGAGTTGACAGCGCTGCTTTTGGCCAATGGGACAACAGCACAGAACCGTGGCAGCCAATCAGAGGTGTCTCCTCCAGGCCAAAATGGCAGGATTGCTGTGCACTAGTGTTGCAATGGATCGATTAGTTGTCACTTCTGATCAATGCAAGTTCCTTTGCTCAATTATTATTATTATTTTGCGGGGCCTTTACAGTGTTGGAGGCCTTACACAAGCTGTGTAGTGAGCGTATAGGGTGGACCCACACTGAGTAAGCAACACAAATGCATGTTCAGTCAGGCAGATTTCACAAAGGTGGCCCCACAGTGGCCCTTTGTGATGGGTGGCCCACACACAAATCATACACACATAAGCACAATGTATATGTATATAATGTGTGTGTATATATATATATATATATATATATATATATATATATATATATATATATATATATATTATATATATATATAATCTGTACAGACTTTCAGGGCTATTGTGTGGTGAGCTTGTGAGCAGAGTGGAGTTCTTTTCCAGGATGGGAACCACTCTCCACTGGGCGGCCGTCCCACCCTTCGACGACGCCCAGTCGCCCTCTGCCTCCTCCGCCTGCCGCCCCTCGTCCAGCAGCAGCGGGGTAGCGGCTCCACCTTCCTGGCCTGGTTTCCACGGCGGCTCGCTGATTGGGTCTGGAGCTTCCCACCCTGGGAGCAGCGCGCGCCGAGGGCAGCTCTCCTCCTCTCTGGCCCGCCCTGCCCAGCCTGCATGAGCTGAAACACTCCACCTTTGCCCGGCCGGGCACCACGAGAGGTCCCGCTATGCGGTGGGAGGACATGACGCGGGTGGAGGGGGAGACAGACCGAGGCTTCCCCTCTGCTCCTCCACTTGAAGACAGCCTGGTCCCCGTGCTCCTGCCTGGTGCCTCCTTCTACGACAAAGAAAACCCACCCCGCCGCTGGAGAGAGACGCTGTTTTCCTACGGCTCTCAGATAAAGCACACAAGAGCGCCACTCAAACTCGGGCTGCCCAGAACAACATAATCGTCCTGGCCTCCTCCGCCGATTCCCTGCAAGACTGGAGCAGCAAGGTCCCCGCCCAGGTGGTGGGAGAGGTGGTGGCATCTCTTACGGCTATCATGCAGCTGGCCCAGGCGTCAACAATAACTTCCTCCTGCACCATGGCTTGGACAACTCAGATCCAGAGTGTAGCGAAGCTTGTTGGCTTGCTGGGGGCAAGGCTTCTAGGCTTGCCTCGTGAAGTGTGCTGGATCGTGGATGAAGGCTCACAGGCTGTGATCGATCAGAATCACGGAGATGGAGATAGGGACCGACTGGTCGGTCCTGGGATGTGGTTGAATTACCACTGTTGACCTCTCTGGGTGTAAGGCAGTTGGTCAGCAGGGCCTGGCTGGTTGTAAGACAGCAGGGGTTCAATTCGGGTCCGGGATTAGTTGTGCTAATGGTTGACATTATTAGGGGAGTAAGAATACCTGAATAAAGCAGGAATCTCTCGGATGAGATGTAGCGTCACGGAACACTGTGTTTATATGGTCGCGTTCCGGTGTATGACATCACGTCATTGGTGATGTCACAACGTTCGAGGGAACTATGACATCATCGGTGCTATGTCTGACATCGCCGATGACCTCACAGGTGAACTCTATGCTATGACATCATTGTCATCGTTGATGATGTCATCATCATTACGTCGTGGCGCGCCGGCTCGTGGGCATCGACTGCCCCAAGAACAGGCCTGACGGTGGGCCATTATGGGCCCTTTTCTACACAGAGGTACATTTGACTCGAGAGCTCCATCCTGCCACAACAGCACCAAACGCTGCTGGAAGGGCCGATAACCCCAACCGGCTTATTTGGCCCGTCCACACAGGCGGCTCGGGATGAGCTCCACCTCACCGCCATGGAGGGAGAGGGAGGAAGACCGGTGCCATCGCCCTCATGAAGGAGGTGCGCCCGGGGAAAGAAGAGGGCTTCTTCCTCCTCTGCAGCTCCAGCTCCAGTCCCGCTTAGTCCTGCTCAGATGAAGAGGATGGAGCAGCTCAGTGTCCCCCCTATCCCATCTCCTTCTCCCCGGTCCTCACCACCAGCCAAGCAGCTCAAATATCAGATAGCAGTGGAGTTTGATTTAAAGCCTAATATCACCCGCCTGGTAATAAAAACACTATAAACCCCCTCCCTCTTAAAACTAAGATATCAGAGATAAAGTGTCATGTGTTTTTTAATAGTGTATAAACATTAACGGCTTCGGCTCCAAAGCCCAATTCTCCAGATGGGGCTGGTGCCGTTCAGAAAGCTAGTTTGTCTAAAACACTTTTTGAGTCTAAAGCAGGAAAACGATTAAATAAAATGTTTCCCGCTGGACCACAGCTTTATAATAATAATAAAGCTGTGAAAGAGGCTCGCGCCTTTAATACAACATCACAAAGCTGTGTGTGTGTGTGTGTGTGTGTGTGTGTGTGTGTGTGTGTGTGTGTGTATGTATGTATGTGTGTGTATGTGTGTGTGTGTGTATGTATGTGTGTGTGTATGTGTATGCTTTATGCTGATGACATCATTATGATGGCAGAAACAGAAGTCGATCTACAAAAGATGTTGATATGTGCAGATAAATGGTGTAGGAAATGGAGAATGTCCATAAATGAAAAGAAAACTGAAATCATGCATTTTAAAAACCCAACCAAGCGTACAAGTGTTTTTCCATTTCAATTTGGGGATAAGGTGTTGAATTATACAAAGAATTATAAATATCTTGGACTGGTTCTTGACGAACACATGAATTTCCTAAAAGGCACTACCTTGTTGGCTGAATCAGCAAACAGAGCGCTTGGGGTTTTATAGGTAAAACAAAGGCTCTGAAGGATATTGGTTTCTCTACCTACTCCAAACTATATCAAGCCTGTGTTTGCCCAGTGTTGGACTATGTAGCAGGGGTGTGGGGATTTAAACAGTACCCCAAAAGTGAGGCTGTTCACAACAGAGCCATACGATACTTTTTGGGCGTACATAAGTTTGTACCAATCTTGGCTGTCACGGGTGATATGGGGTGGGAGCCTAATGAGGTACGTTGGAGTATGTGTATGATGCGACTTTGGAATAGGATACTGGGTCTGAATACCAACAGAATCTCTAGAAAGGTCTTTGAGTGGGATATGATGGTAAACGGAGCATGGGCTAGGGACATGCATGATGTCCTTCTAAGAGCTGGGTTGGAAGATGATTTTCACAGAAAGCAACTCATAGTTATTAGTGTAGTGAAAGACATTATTTTTCAGAAAGTAAAGGATAAATGGGCATCAGATATATGTTACAAACCAAAACTTCGCACCTTCTGTGAAATAAAGCATGTGTACGGCACAGAGAATTATGTTTTGTATAATCTGTCTAAGAAAAAGCGCTCTCTATGTGCTCAAATCAGAGCTGGCATACTTGGCCTTCATATTGAGACAGGCCGATTTGTGGGCACTGCTGAGGAGGATAGACTGTGCAGTCTGTGTGAACTTAAGGAAGTTGAAAACGAAACACACTTTGTATTCTATTGTCCCTTCTATAATACTATCAGGCAGAGTTTTTTTAATAAGGTAGACAAAGAAAATGAATTTGTGTGGTTGGAAGACTGAAAAATTCATACGGCTCTTCCAATATGAAACTTTTGCATTTGCCACTTTCTTAGAAAAGGCTTGGTTGATGAGGAGGAATGAAATGTATAGATAATATAAGAAAAAGAAAATGTATATATTTTGTGTAACTGTGTCATATAATCCCATGCGGGATGGGCCACAATGTGGCATGACACGCAAATAAAATAATTATTCATTCATTCATTCATTCATTCATTCATTCATTCATTCATTGTATGTGTATGTGTATGTGTCCATGTGTGCGCGCGTGTGTGTGTGTCAAAGCTTGGTGACTTCCACAATGCCGTCAAATAAGCTCACTCTCCCTCCATAAGAGGCCGTGCCGGCAGCTCCATGCTCAGCTTCACTCTGGACGGGAGGCCCGCTGCCTCGGCGGTGCTCTGAGAGGGCCTCAGAGGTTTTACAGCAGAAAACCTCAGACAAAAGCAAGCCTCCTGATTGGCCTATAAGACTCACCCTTTCCGTCCAATCACAGGAGGGGAAGAAATGCACCAGAATTCACATTTCTCCCCACGTGGGCTCACTCTGAAAGAAGTGAGATTCCGGCTCGCACTCTCCCCCCTCCTCTCTGGGACGTCAGTAACCACACCTACTCCTCGCTCTCTGTCCTGTCACAGGAGGGGAAGCCTCGCTCTCTGTCCTATCACAGGAGGGGAAGCGGTGTTTGCCTAGGCGGCCTCATTCAAAAAGACATGACTTTTCCTCTCTCACCTGCTTTACAACAATACCAGAGGAGAGACAGAGCAATCCTACAAGAGATAATGCTCTCACTCTCTTTCATAGGGGCCCCCGCGCACACAACAGCAGCACGGTGGGTTGAAAGCTGCTGTTGAAACAAATGAAACATACAGACCCATACAGAGTATGTTCCTCAGGCCCTCTCAGAACACAGCCTGCTGTGAAGAGAAATCTCCCAGGGCCAGAAATGGCTTTGGAACACAATGACAACAGGTTAAACTCTGCAATTCAAAACAACACCCTCCCATTCAAGGGCCAGTTGGAAAGTATTTTTCCAACTGGAAAAAACTTGGAAAGACCTTCTATTAAAAGAGACGATCTCCCGAGTTCCCCTGAGGGAAGTACAGAGCGCTTTCTATTCCTGTTACTTCCTCACAACCAAGAGGTCAGGCGGTGTTCGACCGATTCTGGATCTGTCATATTTCAACAATTTCATAATAAAGTGTCCGTTTGGCATGCTGACAGTCAGACATCTGATGTCGTGCAGAAAACAACACGATTGGTTTGTGACAATAGACGTGGCAGATGCATATTTCCATATTCCAATCTGCCAGGCACACTGCATAATAATCTGCACATAATCTAAGAGCAGTAAAACATTATAGACATCATTATATACATCATCAGAAATTTTTCAGAAAAAGTGGTAGGGGTAGATAGATAGATAGATAGATAGATAGATAGATAGATAGATAGATAGATAGATAGACAGACAGACAGAGACAGACAGACACACAGATAGACATACAGACAGGCAGAGACAGACAGATAGACAGACAGACAGAGACAGACAGACAGGCAGAGAGAGAGAGAGGCAGGGCTTAAAATTTGGCGCATCTTTTTGGAAATTCCCGCATATTTTCATTTTATAAAGGGGGAGTAATCCCGCAATGGTTTACGCCAGGGGTTTCAAACTCACGGCCCGCCACGCCATTTGATATCAAGTTATAGTGAAATCAGGCCCGCACCTCCGCTCGTTGTAAAACACCCCAGCAAGCACGGACGGACCCGGACGAATCGAGAGAGCCCAATCGGGGCCAGCTCAAGTCATATCATGACGAGTCAGATCTGGCCCAAGTATCACTATCCAACTAATTTCACTCACCACTGAAATATCCATGAGGATAACTAAATGGTTGCAATCAATCACGTATTTCTCAGCCTGGGCTATTTTTTATCCAAAATCCGAGTGATCAGCAGTTGTGGACATCTGCTGATTAACAAACTGTTTATTCGTGGAGGTGGGACTACGAGGAGATGAATTGCGGGGGAATCCTGCAATTGTCTCACTTGCATATCGTGTTGCCAGATTGTTTTGAAAGAGAGAAAATACACTGTGAGGTGTAAATATTTGAGTTGGGAGTTGCATGTTTCGGGGTTCTGCTTACACAGATTGTAAACTGTTACATGCTGTGATGTGCGATCCACAAAAGTTTGGTAAAGTTGCAAATATATTGACAGATTCGCACTTCCCGGATCAATAGCTCATAAACGAAGCGTGTACTGCACACACGACGCCTCCCCATCTTAGTAAGGTAGACAACGAGCTACAACCTCATTTTCACCTAAATGAACGATCCTCCGAGCCGGACAAATAACATTGGTCTCTATGTGCTGCGGGCGGTGAGGCGAGTGCTTAGGGACCGTCAGACTTGACGCCAACGTTTTAAATAAAAAACAAGTTTCTGCCATAATCCTATCATATACGGTAGGCTATGTATTATCCGTGTCTCATAACCTGTTTCTGTGTGCAGGAGCATTGGCAAACAAAGGTTATAGGCTGGTGACACTTGTAAATTTTGAGGGGACCCTCAATGATTCTTCCAGATTCAGTTTTGAATTAAATTAGCTATCGTTTTTAATAAAACTGTCCCGACTCCATGGATGTTATACTGGTATAAAAATAACAAGGGGTCCATGTTTTGAAACAGTAGGCTATATTACTCCAACCTACAGCAGAACATTTCAGCGAATAGTTAGCGTAGCGGTAGAATAGCCGGCCTGTAAGTTGTAGATCCCGGGGTGGTATTATATTTTTTGAAAATGTAGCATAAAATTGTTAATCTGGACATAATTATAGCTTTATGTATAAAGTTGCTAAATATACACTGTACATAGGAGAATAACTGAACATGCCCATTCATGGTAACGGTCATATTTCGACGTCAGCTTGACGTTCCCGCGTAGACGTCTAAATCATCCCCAAATCACCCTGTGATCTGGCCTAGTCCTGAACGTCACTGGAACACGTCATCACAACGTTATCATGACGTAATTTTGCTTGCTGGGACAGAGCGCGCTCCCGAGGCGTGTGGACACACTTCACACCAGGGTTGCCAGATAAATTTCCATATATGTGCAGTTCCTTGGGCAGTTTTGTGTGCATTTTGGCAGGTTTTGAACTCTTTGTCCTGGAAACCGTCAGCAGTATCTGGCAACACAGCTTCACATTCCAGGCCAGCGGCCTGGTGATTTGGTTCACCCGAGTGAAAAACAAAGTGGAAAGAAAAACATTTGCACGCTAAAATGTTGTCTTTTGTTGAGAAGTGAACATGTCGCTGTCAAAAGGCAAAAGAAAGGTTGATGACGAGCACAGACAGTTTCAGGAGAAGTGGGAGAGTGATTATTTTTTTGTCGAGTTCAAAGGGAATGCTGCCTGCCTCATTTGAAAAGAGAAAATGGCCGTACTAAAATAATATAACCTGAAGCGAATAAGAATAAGAATAAGCAGGGATGCAAACGAGTCACCTTTAGATAACAGTGAGTCACCTTTTTCATCCCAAAATAGGGCACTTAAGTGAATGATTTTGTGTCTGCCCTGGTATCTGTCACCTTTTTAACTATCCATGACTTTGCATCCCTGAATAAGACTAATAATTACTATGTCTTTTGTCATTGTGTTTTATCTGGAGACTAAGCAGCAGCCATAGGCTACGTTCACACAGGGCACCCAAGCCTTGCCTATGCCTTGCCTTTACCCACGCTTTTAAATAGGCGTCCTTTCTAGTCACGAGGCTGTGTACACAGGGCGCCTCAGTGTGAACCTTGCGTGTACCCACGCCTTGCCTAACCTGCGCCGATTTTATCATTTAGGCGTGAGTTCTATTTTCAAGCCGACTAGGCGCGTGAAGGCAGACTTCTTCTGTCAAGCCATGAAGGAAAAACGCGACAATATCCATGAGAAATGACAAAGTCAACTGAATTTCAAAATAAAATGGTGTTACTACAACAATGTTGAGCAGAGAGAGAGAGAGAGAGAGTGATTGACGGGTGGCTATCACATGGGGCTTTCTCCCCGTCGGTAAACAAATCTTCAGGAGAGAGAATAGCGACCGAAGAAGCAAAATGGACAATGAAAAGTGAATCCACTTAGTACAACAGCATCCAGTTCTCTATGACAGCAGTCACCCATACATATCCAGCATCAATAGCACATTAAATATATCCAATTTATTTTACCTACCCATGATAATTCGGGACCACACGTGACCAAAAAAAACACTGGAGAGAGGAGAGGCGCTTGTGACTCGGCTCAGGTGAACGTGGAATAGGCGTGCAGTGTGATAGGTTCACGCGCAGCTCAAGGTCTGTAGGCGTGGGTTGAGGCAAGGCACTGTGTGAACGTAGCGATAGGCTTCCGGTTGTATTAAAGCCTTTATTTTTTGTATTGAGTGATACACTTTACTAAAACACTCATATTATAATACCCCAGGTGTGCATAAACTACAGGTTAAGTAAAAACAAAAATGTGAAATTATTATTCAGTATCGTATCTGTTATAAAAATAAAAATAAAGTCTATAAACCCCCCCCCCCCCCCCCCCCCCAGTTTGCAAAGTGAATTTTAAGCCCTGAGGGGGGGGGGGGGGGGGGGGGGTTACTTCCCCGGAGAGATATTCTGCCATTACAGCAGTGACATTAACACAACATAACTTATACCAAAAACACACAAGAGGTAGGTTTGGTGAGAACTTTGAAACAACAACATTATATTGACACAATTACTACAGCGCTCTTGCATTTTTCCATAACTGCCCACTGTAGAGCATATTGCATAATACTATTACTATGACTGTTCACTGTAATAGAAAATGTGCAATGTGAGTTTCATAGTGTCTTTATATATCGTCTCTTGCCGTTCACCACCATTCATAATGTTTTTGCAGCCGGTTCGTAGCTGAAGCAGGGTGGGATTTTTGTATGGGGATTTTGGTTAGGCTCGGGCACTGCGCGACCTCACGTGCCCTGCAGTTCACCTCCTGCACTTCCTTGCCTGCCTGCTCTATTGGCACATTGCCCAACTTCACATCACTGATGACATCACAATTGCTCGAGTGACCATCACTGATCACATCTTGGAGTGCTCGAGTGACGTCACTCAGTGCACAATTGCTCAACTTCAGCCTCGCCCGCAGCTGGTGTAATTATAAAATGTCTAAAATGCTTTGTTGATTCTTCAATAATGAGTTGCTCGTTTTAAAATGAATATAAGGAGGGCCATTTTATTCCCCTTCCACTGTGCGCACAGAGGGTCTCACTCCCGAGTGAACCAGTCAGTCATGAGTGAACCACAAGCAAAGGCATCTCTCCTCATGATATAGTCAAACATCAGCCCCCCACCTTAAGCCATCAGTAAGTTTCCACTGCTCACAGAAGTTCCATTTAGCCCAGGACATTTCCATTAGCTACACAAGCTCAACCTTGATCTTTCATAAGAGACAATACAACCTTGGTCTGGTCACAAGACAAAATACATGTTATCTATCCCTTAAAATGAGACAGCCATAGATCATTATTGTACAGATACAATAAGAGCTGCGTGGCCTCGCCTGCTCTATTGGCATGTGCCGGGCACAATTGCACAACTTCGCGTCACTGATTACATCACTCACTGATGACATACAATTGCTCTTATGACATCACTGATGATGCCACAATGCCTATGACATCTTCAGTGATGTCACAATGCCTATGACATCATCCAGTGGGACAAAGGTTTAGCCCACTTTCTCCCTTTTATATGATAGGCATCTCGCGAGCTACACGCTCACTTCCTAGGCTCGCCCGCTGGACGGGCTCACCCGCCCTGCAGCTCGCATACGCAGCTCGGCTGTTGCGTGGCCTCCCCTGCCCTAAGGCGGATGCGCAATGTCTCCCTCTTTCTCTTCATCAGTCTCTCCCCCTCTCCTCTCCCTCTCTCAGTCTCTCTCCCCCTCTCGCTCTCGTGTGTGTGTATGTGTGTCACTGATGACATCATCAGTGATGTCACAATGATGTCACAATGCCTATGTATGAAATCACTGATGGCATCATCACTGATGACATCATTGATGACATCTTCAGTGACATCATCACTGAACTATAGCCTTGTGTGTGTGTGTGTGTGTGTGTGTGTGTGTGTGTGTGTGTGTGTGGGGATGTATGACATCACTGATGTCATTAGTGGGACAGAGAAACCCTAGCTCACTTTTATATACTGATGATGATGATGATGATGATGAAGATGATGATGATGCTGTATTAAACAGCAAACTTTGTGTTCAGGGACACTGTGATACTCAAACAACTCATTTTTCACATTTAACTGGAGGGATTTTAAAATACTCAAAATAATAAATAATTCTTAGTTTCAAGTAAAATAAGGGCTGCATTTAAAACACATAGCAGAAAGCTTTTGAAAATGTGCATCTTAAAATAAAGTGCTTAAGAAAAATGAAAAAAAAGTAGCAGCTTGAGTTTCCCTTTTTCTGGTTTTTGCAGTCTTATCTCAACCAAAACAATCTCAACATATTTATTTGAACAATTGAACAGCTTACTTCTGTTCTGAGAATAAATGACTAGCTGACTAAGAAGTCATACTTTTGCAGCCTGGGGACAGTAGTTGTACTGGGAGGGAGGGAGACCAGCCAGCCACAGACATAAGCCGTTTTCACACACAGATCGCGCAAAATTGCAGTTCAAAAGGCCCGCAAAACTGGCAGCCTCGCCACAGAAATTGCTTTCACACACAGCCAAGCAGCACCGCCACATTCCCGTCCTGGGGTGTGCTTTCAAGTGACATCCACCCGTCCCGGATTGAAAGGCGAGCGGAGGCATTTCCACCCAGCTCCTCGCCCAAATGAATATTTTCATAGGTTAGTGTAGCCTAGGCTACTGTATGATGAACAAATTAATTCAACAACCAAACATCGCTGATGTACGCCAGCCAACGAGGTGCAGCTGCGGTTGTTAAGGATCAAGCTGATAAAACACGAAAGTGTTGTCCACATGCAGCATGGTAACAAGGCTTTCAATATTCATCTGATCGACTTTATGCATCACAGACGCACCATCATGTAGCCTATTAGGTAGGCTACATGGCTAATTCTTATCTTTTGGTTCCAGTTTGTTGTAAAGCAAATGATTCCCATCAAGTAGCCTAATTAGGGGCCGTTCTGAAAGACGACGCCCACATATCAAACAGCTGCAGTCTGCATAACGTTCGTCGGGGGAATAGTATAGGCTATAAATGCACATGACTACTATAACGTTAGTAGTTTTTTTTAAGGGAATGCACAAGTGGCTAGCTAGACAGATTGCAGTTCTGGAGCTGGTTTCCAGAGGGAATATCCTCAGACCAACTCGCCACAGACAGCTATAGTCTTCTGAAGCGTATTATTATATCCGTTAATTTTACCTAGGCTACTAATGTCAACATCGTTTGAGCATAAAGCCTAACCTACTTACAGGCACGGAGCATTCCTCCTGGCGCATGATTGTAGGCTATAGGCTACTTTTTTTACTTTCAGTAACTGGGTTTCCATCCACCTCTGGATATTCGCATTTACCCAAAATGCGAATATAAACTTGAATGGAAACACCAGAAATTCGAATAAAGGTCGAAATATCGCATAAAAGTTTTTACGCTTGGAGGGGGTGGATTTATCAGCGTATCGACACTAGGAAGATGCAAACTTTTGCAATGGAAACAGATTTTGCGAATTAACGATGACGTACCGTGTGAAATGGTGCTGGACGACAACTTCCCAAAACTTACTGCGTTTACGTTCCCAGACACGCGGACGGCGGCGACGTGGTCCTCCAGCCCCAGCTTCTTCCCACATTATTCTCATCATTGCATGCCTTCTTTCGTGTCTCTGCATCAGGATGTTGATGTAAATTGCTAACGTTGATAATGCCGTTATGAGAGTCCTCCCAAAAGCCACGATGTTTGCAAACACTCTCTCCGTCTTGTCGTAGACTAGTTGTTGTTAGTATTGTAAGCTATTTTTATGAAGGTGCTATGCGATATCATTTATGTTTACGTTCTAGGCAGCACTGTAAGCTTTTATGTTGAAGGCCGGAAACGGAAGTGTGTGGTGGTTGTTGTGGGGAACTTGAGGCTGGAAGAGTACGAGCAAAGAACTTTTCCTTCCACGCTCTTTGGTACGAGGATGAGAGAACGGGAAGAATAATAAAGCTGGCGTCTCATGGTGAGAGTGTTCAAGTGGGAGTTGCTCCGTTTATTGCTTTTTATATCCAAGTCTAAGCGCAGCCTAACGCTCGGCTACAGTATCATGTCGCTCTTATGACGTCATCCCATCGCGCCCCCTTCTTCTTTGGGTGTCTTTTGCATTTCCCCCTCCACTTTTCCGAGAAGCGCCACCTACTGCTCAACCTGCCGACTCCCAAAACTCGCTAAGCAAAACTGAATGGAAACATGCATAAATTCGCATTTTATTTTGCGGATTTTCACAAATTCGCTTGAATTATGCGATACATTTGGATGGAAACCCAGTTAGTGTCTTTCTTGCTGCATGAGGTGATTTCCCCTGTAATTTTTTTATGAATGAGCTGAGCATTCGCACTGTTCCGGCTTGCTGCTCCTACACTTTCAAGTGGAGGCGGGTTACCTGCTAACCCGGCGCTGTGACTAGGTCGGCTTGGGGGACAAAAGGCGTACAACAATTACCCACCAACGCGCGTTCAAAACTTTCACATCGGAGGCGCGGATCCTATTTTCCGTGCATTTTGCGGCTTTCAAGGCCGGTGTGAAAGCACCTACACAGAGACAGAGACAGACAGACAGACAGACACACACACACACACACACACACACACACACACACACGCACCTCTCATTCTTTCTCTTGAGAGAGAGAAGTGAGCTCTTGCTTGTCCTGCCAGGATTTTAAATCTGGGCTGGAATGGTGTCAGGGCCATTCTCATACACATGTGGAGGTGCTCATTGGTGAGCCTGGAACCATATTTGGTTTTGATGATGTTCATAGTGGAGAAAGCTGTCTCACAACTGTATGTGGAGCCAAACATGGTTAAGATGTACAGTGCTACTTTCCTCAGGCCTGGGAAAGCTGTCTCTGAGACCAGTTTGAGCCAGAAAGTGGCATGGTCAGTTCCTCCAAAATGCTCTTTCAAGGCCACGTCTGCCTGGAGATCGATCAGTTGCATCTGGAGAGGCCCAGCATTTGCCCACTTCAAGTGCTGTGTGACTTCCTTTGAGAACCCCTGACATCTTGATGAGGAATGGGTTCTTAATGAACAGGGTGAGCTGCTGTCCAAGGCTGAAGCTGTCGAAACGCTTGCTGAAGTTTACAATCAGCTTGTCAACAAAGTCAACAAAATGAGAAACATCTCTCTCTCCGTGGACCTGTTTCTGCACTGTTGTGAAGTGTGCACAGTCTCCCTGCAGGTCTTCCTTGAACACCTCAAGTTTCCTCTGAAAGGAGTTGACCTCTGTCATCAGGTCACAAACTGAATTGTCCTTGCCCTGTAGCTTTAAATTCAGTTCATTCAACCAAAAAAGCTACCATATCCATCTTCTTCTCATCTTCCAAAAAGAGAGAAAATGATGTGGCCTTCTGGCTCTTCAGCTGTGATTTCCTGTCGGATGGACCAAAAGCGCTCCAACACCTTGCCTTTGCTGAGCTATCTTACATTATTACATCTATTATTATTACAGCTATCTTACATTATCGCTACCATGTAGGATGCTGATTTTGTGACCCATGAGTTGCTTTTATTTTTATGCTTTTTATTAATTTTGATTTTATATATTTTACGCAATGTCTTTTATTATGTTTTATTCATTTTATTCATTTTATTCATTTTATTCATTTTAGTAATTTGATTCATTTTATTTCATTTTATTTATTTTATTCATTTTACTTATTTTATTCTTTTTATTCATTTTATCATTTTATTGATTTGATCTGATTTAATTGATTTATTGTTTTTAGCTGATTGCTCTTCAGTACCCTGTACAGCACTTTGGTCCTCCTCTGGTTGTTTTAAAGCGCTTTATAAATAAAGTTGGATTGGATTGGATATTGTGGAGCAGAATATAATCAGCATCTGCTCCAACTTCTCTGAGGAATTCCCTGAGCAGGCGATGCTGGTGAGAAGAGGATGCCCTAAGAAAGTTAATCATTCTCATCATTGTGTTCATCACCTCAGCATACTCATCTGACAGGCTGGAGCACAGGACTGATTGATGAATGATGCAATGATAAGAGATGAGCTCAGGATTGTCCTCTTTCATTCTTGCCACAGCTCCTTTCTCTCTCCCTACCATGGCAGGGGCTCCATCTGTGGTAATGGAAATCACTTGTTTTGGCTCTATTCCCCTCTTGGTTAACATCTCCTTTATGGCCAGGTAGATGTCCTCTCCTCTTGTACTGGTCTGAAGGGATGTCACACCTAACAGGTCTTCACAGAACTCTTTTTTCTCCTTGTTGAAGAACCTTACATAAATTAACAGCTGGGCATTGTCAGACACATCAGTTGACTCATCTACAGCTCAGCTTATGCATGGTGTCTTATGAACTGCTTCATCCAGCTGTGCTAGCACATCCTGGCTTAATATTTCTGTTTTCTTTGTAGCTGAAGATGCAGACATGGGTATTTGATTTATTTTTCCACAAAGCTCTTCTTTTCACATTGCCACTTTTAATAAGTGCCACAGTCTCGCAGCAGATCAGACAGACAGGCTTTGAACTGCCCGTGGGGAGGATAAACATGTACAAATCTGTCCATTCTTCATTAAAAACTCGGTTCTGTGTCCACTTTTTAGAGCACGCCATACTTCTTCTCACCTATTTCTCCACCGTGTGTGTGTATCGCTGCTCACTGACACAGCTGTGACAAGCAGAGCAGACCCGCACGGAGGAATCTTGGAATGGCTGGAATGTACATTTCATTGGCCGAGTAGCGTCACGTGGGACTCCAAACCAGTACCGTAAATGCTAGAATAGCCAGAAAAGCTGCGCCATTTAAAAATACAAAACACTGCAACATTGAAGAAAAATCTCAATATAATAACAGCTTATAGGTCTGGGCACGCATAGGATGGCGTCTCGGTCTGGATTCAGACCGCGGTCCGCCTATTAGTGACCCCTGTTCTAGCCCACAAATGTTAATATGCCAATAATGCCAATAAGTATGTAAAATACAAAATAAAACGAACGGTAATGTCTTAATTTAATGTAGAGTACAAATGACATGTAACTGGCTTGTTAAACTCCCATTCCAGGAATATCGCTATTTACAGTACCACGGCTCGACGCACACTTCAAGGCGGGCAGCCAGCACTCCTAGGCTTGGAAACGGCTGTCCGCGCGGAGGCAGCTGCCACCTGGTCCTCTGCCCTGGGAGCTCGCGCTGTGCAGCCAGCGAGTACACACTCCACGGGGCTGTATTTATTATATTATATTGTGTTTGTACATAGGCTCTTATTGAAACGTGACCGGTAGGTTTCAGATTTGTCCTGTAAAATACATTCTTTGCGGTGTCCAGTGCGGAGTGCTCTCCTGAGGCACAGATCATCGCATTATTATGTATCCCACTCTTATTTGGGTCAGAACATGCTCTACGCAGCATTCAAGCACCAGGAATGGCCAACGCCAACTCCAGTTCCTAATCGCAGACACGCTTACTTTCCAACGGTCAAATCAAACTCCTCCACATGCTATGTCACCACCTCTCTACCCTGTTTCAGTTGGAATACGTCATGATAAAGAATCACAGACCCCCAGAATCTCATTTCAGCTCGACTTTAATCGAAATCCCCATACAAAATTCCCATTGTCTATGGCGAGCTGGTCTACAAAATGTACGTCATCCCTGTGGTACTGTGGTATTCATCTGTTATGCAGTGATTTTTAGCTGTACACAGTCTCCCGGCCATCACCCCCTTCGCTTCCTAAACAGGGAAAGTAATTTTTTGGTTTTTCCAATCCGTAAATGCCCATGTTGTGAGTCATTTGAGATGAAGAAGAACACGATTAGTGGGTCTCAAAGTGAGGTCCTTGATAGGGTTCTGGTGGGAGTCCACTTAGCAAATTCATGAATTGATAAATGTCAGCATTAGCCTATTTCACTTACAAGAAGTTAACACAATTAGAGAATGTAGAAGAATTATTATATTTATATAGTTTCACTGTTACATACAGGCATAGGCGATTCTAGGCTTTCCAAACAGGGGTTGCACCACCAAGAAGGTAATAGGACTCCGACTGGGGGGTATCTAGACGGGGGGGGCTGTGCACCCCCTAGACAAAGACATTTTGTAAATTTTAAAGTAAAATGCATTAATCTGGTGCACTCTGAGTTTAACTGCCATACATATTATTTTGTTATTTATGTCATTACTTGAAATGTTACATGTATGTATGTAATTTATTTTCATGAATATTGATTTGTTTGTAATGTTAGATAGGAAGGAGTTTATGTTCCGTGTTGTTAGGGGGACACTTTTGACTGTGACACTCATCTAGAAGCATCCGGCAGCCATCAGCCATGTGGTCAGAAGAAAGTAGCTCTGTTAAGTTTAAGATAATAAATTAAAGAAAGAAGGAAGAAGAAGAAGATATTTTAAGTTTAAGAAGAGGTTTTTGGAAGATTTATGTTTTTGAAGTTTATTCTTTCATTCTTTGGTCAAGCCATTCTCACAACTCATTCCCTCTCAGTTGTGTGCAGCCAGTGAGTTCGACTATCACTCCCTGCAGTAAGAGACCACGGTTCTTCTGTTACAGATGGATTTATTGAGCTGCTCTCCACCATCCCCAAATCCACCGTCGAACTCAGACCTGCTGAGACTTTCCCCATTCTGCGTGCCCGACAAGGAGGTGCCGACAGGCAGCTCATCAAGACGGGACATACAGATAAGCCTGCTGTTAAGGACATCAGTTAAGTTCATCAGTTTTCTCATGAAACGTCCATAAGCCAGGCACTAAAGTTTGTGTTCTGAAGGTGACACAAGGATTGAAAAACTACAAGGGACTGTGTGTAGCCTATAACAAAAACAGCTGTTTCACAAGATATAAGGGCTAATTGTTTTTGTAGTCTACTTGGTTTTATAGTGACTATATTATTTATTTGAAGAAAGGCATTTGTTTACTTTGGAGAATAAAGAAATATTTGTGTACATTTAAGTAAGTTGACATTCAAAGGGACGTTTTCTATTCATGGTCAACTATTTCTATGCAAGTTGAAATGTTGCATTAAGGACACTTTGCCTACTGTAATTGACTAACATTTCCAAGCCTTTATAATTAGGGTTGATTTCTTTGACAGTGATCTAATTTAGTTAGCCTATTCACTTGAGTATTTTTGTGAAAATGTTTCTTATTACGTGAGACAAGTTAATTATATGCTGTAGGCTACAGGTCATTTCCAAATCATTTAAAATGTCACAAGAACAAGAACTAGCTGCCATAGAAGAACAAGAGCCAGAACAAACAGATGAGTCTATCATTGTAGACCCACCAGTACAGCCTGAACAGCTTCGTAGAAGTGAAAGACCCCACGTATTAACAGAAAAAGGAAAGGCACTTCATGAAGAAAAAACAAAAGGGCTACTACTTCGTTTTGACAGTATTTATGAACGCTGGAAGGCTCTAACTAAGGTGGCTAAAAAATCAGTAGTAAAACAGGATCCCAGTAACATCCTACAAGAGCACATCGGCACTATTCAAAGGGAATTAGCTGAACTGAATACTATTTATGATGAATACTGAAGTGTTGACAGCCCTGCTCATGACATGCGCCGCAACTTCCGCTGGACAAGTGCACATCAGTCACCAGTATTGTTGTACAGAATGCTCAGTCTCAAATTCAAGGAACAAATGAGGAGTTGATTTGGCCTGATGCTAACTCTGTATTCCCATCTTCAATCTCTAGTAGTTCAACTCCAGCTAAGGTTAATTCCATTCGCTCTCATACATCCTCAATCAAAAGACAAGAATCTGCCGCCGAGTATGCAGCTACGCAAGCTGTATTGCAGATTATGGCTCAGCAAGACTGCCAACAAGAGAAGCTGCAAAGACTTGAAGCTGAGGATAAGCAGATGGTTGCAGAGCAGCTTCATTAACTCGCCGTTTACAAGCCGAAAAGGAAGAGACTGAACGTAGGATAGAAAAGGAGAAACAAGAGGCTGCTCTTGTAAAGAAACAGCAAGAAGAAAATGCTGCAAGGAAAAGGTCTGTAGAACACTTGAAAAGAGAGCTTGAGCGTTTGGAGGAGATGAAAAGGTTGAATGCAGCCAGAGCAAAACTTCAAGTCTATGATGAAAATGAGTTCTATTCAGACCGGAGAGTGAGACGCGCGGCCCAGCACGTAACAGGATGTGAGTTGCCAGAACTGCATGAACTGTATAAACAGCGGTGCCTCAGGAGGTCCCTGAAGATCATCAAAGACACAAACCACCCCCACAACAGCCTGTTCTCCCTGTTACCCTCAGGGAGGAGATACAGGGTTCCAAAAGCACGCACAAATCGCTTGAGGAACAGTTTCTTCCCGCAGGCCACGAGACTCCTTAACATACACAAATAGTGTAGTAGCCGTAATGTACCGTACTGTAGCTGCTACCATTACGTATGTCTAATGTTTAATTGTATGTTTAATAAGGTACATGCTATTTGCACCTGTATGTCAAATACGTCGAATTTAAAATGTTTAAGCACGTCTAAAGTATGCACACGACATGTGCACCTATGTGCAGTGAATATGCCACTGTCTCTGACTTGTCTTATCACTATACTGCCTTATTGTTGTTGTGTCTCTTGTTGTTTTTGCACTCATATGCCCTGTTATATTTGTACTATGTTGTAAATGGAGTCCACAGCACAAGAATTTCACACGTGATACTTGTACCATGGAGTGACAATAAAAAATCTTGAATCTTGAACCAAGGACTTAAACCACAGAAATATGAAGTGCCTACAGTTGTGCAAGCAAGTAAACAGGTGAACACTGTGTATCAGCACACACAACCACTAAGAGATGTGGCTCCAAGAAATATGATTCAAGATGACACAGGCGAGCTTGTGAAAGTTTTGGCTGAGTCTATATCAGCAAATAGGCTACCCATTCCAGAGCCTACAATCTTTAGTGGGGATCCACTCAAGTTTAATCATTGGAAAAATATTCCAACTACAGTAAAAATCTTTTTCCTTCAGAAATATGTTGGAGGAGCAGCTAAAGAGGCCTTAGAAGGATATTTTCTGACTGATTCAGAAGATTCATACTACGCAGCATGGGACCTGCTCAATGAACGATATGGCGAGCCTTTTGTAATCGCTAAGGCCTTCCGAGACAAACTTCATGCCTGGCCAAAATTAGCCTCAAAGGAGAGTGCTGAGCAAAGAAAGTTTGTGGACTTTTTACGCAGTTGCGAATCTGCCATGGCTCACAATGAAAGTCTAAATGTTCTTAATGATGGAATCGAGAACGAAAAGCTTGCTGCCAAACTACCCGACTGGTTAATTACTGGTTGGAATCGACAGGCCACACAATACCAACTGCAACACAGAACGTTCCCAAGCTTCAGTTATTTTGTGACATTCCTATCAATGGAAGCTAGTATTGCGTGCAACCCTATAACATCTTTTCATGCGGTACGGCAAAGTGAACATGATAGAGCAAAGGTCAAGAACCAAAACATAGTAGCCACCAAGAACCACACTCTAGGTGCCAAGATCTTCACAACTAACACCAGTGAAAGGAACATAGTCACATGCGTGTTTTGTAAGAAAATAGGACACAGCTTACACAAATGTCATATATTCATTGAAAGAACAGTCGCTGAAAGAGTCAAATTCATTCAGAGTGAGAGACTGTGCTTCGGCTGCTTGAGTCCTGGCCATCAATCCAAGAGCTGCAGTAACCGGATGGTCTGTGACACCTGCTCAAAACGTCATCCCACATGCCTACAAGAAGATCGCTCAAAGCAAGAGCAAGAACCACAGAGAGAAGATCTAAGGAATTACGTAACAGTAAGGAAGGAAAGCCACAGTCAACACAACTACGAGATGTCACCAAGGAAGCCACATCCAATAGAGTTGTGCAAGATGGCAACAGTACCCAGACTTCAGCAATAATACCTTTCTATGTGTCAACGTCAAGAGATTCAAGCAAGGAAGTTCTTGTCTACGCTCTGCTAGATTCACAAAGTGACTCTTCATTCATTCTTGAGGAAGTGGCAGATGTTCTAGATACAAACACAGAACAAGTGAAGCTGAAACTATCTACAATGTCGTCAAAAAGGACAATTGTACCCTGTAAAAGACTCCAAGACCTACAAGTAAGAGGGCTATTCTCCTCTAAGAAGATCACAGTGCCAACAGCTTACACTTGTGAATTTATCCCTGCTAATCGGACACACACTTTAGAGTCTATAGTGAATGCTGCTATTAACTTGTGTTTACTTTTGCTACTAAACCAACATCAGGACTTAAAAAAATAGACTATGACACCACACCCTAAGTGATACACACATGTTATGAGAGTGGTATATATACCCCTCACACTAATATCCGTTTTAGTGTAGAATGGTTAGTTTCTTGCTCTGCTCTCCCCTAGAGTGGGACAAACAACCATGTCAAACCCTGTATGCAGCGCGGCCCCAGGCAGGAGGCTGCTTCGCCTGTAGAGTGAGCCGGCCCTTTTATGTCAAGATAAAATAAAAAATCATCTGGCCACTAGGGGTTGCACGTGCAGCCAGTGCACCAACGTACAATCGCCTATGCATACAGGTAGAAATGGATTTTTGCACAAAACTAAGTATGTCAAATAATACAATAGAACACACACATTACATGAATTTATCGATGTTCCTCACCACCTCCTCTCCTCACCTTCTCCTCTCCACACGAGCTCATTGTGTGGAGATCTCATATCACTATGAAATTATTCAAACAAATGACATGCACCAACATGTACAGCATCACAGTAGCTACAACTATGAAATTATCTTATGTTATTTAGTTCTACAAATAAAACATCAATGTGTAAATAATAAACAATAAGGCATCATGCCATCAGCTGAGAATATTTCCCAGCACGTAGAAATGACATAATCCTTCTCCCCAATAAACACATTTTCCCAGCACAGTCAATTACATACAGCTAAAACAATTGGCACTCGCATAATATAAAGAAACATCAATAACTGTTAAATCAAGACACTACCAGTGAACAGCGAACGGGCACTGCAATTCAAGGAGCCACATGGCGGACGAATCCACTGCATGTAGAACGCAATATAAACATCATTCCACACAAACAACAACAAATATTAAACACTCACTGGTTCCTTGGACGCACAGCAGCTTAGAAACAAAAAACCCCAGCAACTGGATCAACAGAATATCACTTAAATTCCACTCTGTAACATTAAGAAACCTCTCTGACCAGCAGCCACTTTCTACTTTCACTTTCACGCAGTTCACCAACTCCGTGGGGAAAGAGGGGGGGTTCGTCGTTGCTAGCGCTCTGACTGAGTTGGTTTCTTCCATGATGCATCATCATGGGAAAAACCAACTCGACGGGGGAAAGAGGGGTGTTTCGCTGCTATCACTTGACTGAGAGGCTGTTGCAGGGAGGCAGTCAAACAAAAATGAATTGGGATATTTCATAACCTCCGGGGCTAGGGAAAAAACATCCGGGGCTGTAGCACCGGAAGCCCAGGGCTAACGACGCCGATGGTCAAACGCCAAAGTTCAAGGTCACTGTGACCTCACGAACACCATTCCCAAGTTCGTTAACACGATATCTCAGGAACGGCTTGATGGAATTTCTTCCACTTTGGCTCAAACGTCGACTTGGACTCAAGGATGAACTAATTCGATTTTGCTGGTCAAAGGACAAAGGTTAAGGTCACTGTGACCTCATGAAGGCCATTTTCAAGCTTGTTAACGTGATATCTCAAGAACGCCTTGACAGAATTTCTTCCAAAAATGGAATGATTTTATTATAATTACCTGTATGAAGTGTTCGGTGATTCGGTTAACAGTTCTGGCATGAAGTTAGTTTGGGCCTAGAAAACAGACAGGTAAAAATATTAGTTGGTTGTTTTAGATACAAACTTGCAGTAGTGTGCTATAAAGCTAGCAAAAATACTCACAATATCCCTGTTCAATTCAAGTACATTGGTCAGGGTTAGAGAGGATCCGCCAAGGAGGTTTCTGTGTGCTGTGTTTGGGTCCAGTGTGAGTTCACAGGCATCTGATGGAGAGAACAAGACACAATATAGCAGCAGCAGCTTCTCATCTAATACACCTGTTCTGTTTGTTGATTTATTGACAGTCCATTTCTTAGCAGCTTGGCACGCATGATATCAGCCATCATCCTGATTCACAGTAGGATCTGAAATCATGGATTTCACATACTGTGCTGTAGATGGACTTTGCATCTCAATAGTAGAATGTGTGTTGCTTTGTTTTCATGAATCAAACTAAATACACTTCCTCACACCTGGCTTCGATGACGGATCTCCATGTTCCCGCACACTGGAGGAATAAACAGAGAATAAGTCAGATCAGCAGATTATCTTTGATGATGGAACCATGGACATTTAATAACATTCCGTATGAAGGACTCCCACAATCCCACTCATATCAAACATTAAACATCAAACAGATTCCTCAGCTTCTCAGTCTGGCTGCTAGTTTTCTGCTGTATTCAGGTCATATTGAAAGAAGCAGAATAGCAGGATTTTGTTTCTTTTTTTTACCTTTTACCCTTATTTATACAGGGGGAGTGTCACTGTGGTCTCTACCCTGTAGAGCTCGATAGTCACGTGACTTTTCGTGACGTTTTGCGCCCCGGAAGTAAGTTCCCCATTCATTTTCTCCATAGACATCTCGAAAAAATCCTTGGTAACACTTTATAATAACGTTCAGTCATAAGTCATTTATAAGCCTTTAGGTAATGATGAACTAACCATTTACAAAACATATATACACATTTGTAGATGATTAATACATGTTATGTTAACATATGCAAATGTGTTGTAAGTCATCTATACACTTTTAGATAGATATAAATAAAACATTCCTGTGTAGAAAACCTGTAGAAAGCAGCTGAAGCCAACAGGCTGCCAGGTTCAAAAAGACATAACAAGGACAAACAAGCACTCATTCATATGAATGACAACATGCTGCTGCTTCAATAAACAAGCAGAGACTGAAGAGTGAGTTAGTGAGTGGAGGCTTTTCTTCACTATAAAATAAATCAGCAGAAACAAATAAACGTGTCACACACACACACACACACACACACACACACACACACACACACACACACACACACACGGTGGCTGGTGAAATGAACCTAGCATCTTCTTGCTGTGAGGCAACAGCGCCCTCCACCACCATCAGTGAGAAAAGTAGTCATTGATGTGGTTGAGGATTAAAGGCTCCTCCAGTCAGTTTTCCTGCCTGTAGAAGCGTTGGTGTTCTATGAAAACCTTCTAATATCTATCTCGTATAGTCACACTAGGGGTGGGCGATATGGCAAAAATATCATATCACAATTTTTTTCAGGCAGGATCACGATCCACGATCTTATTACGATTCCTTTTCATATTGGTTTTTAAGACTATTTTGCAAGTTACTGAACAGTACAAGTACAACCAAACAAATTCCAGGGTTCGTACGGCCATGAGAAACCTAGAAAACTCATGGAAATTTAAAATACAATTTGTTTTATAAATATTTTCATGTCATTCATTTACGCTAAGTTTCCAATAATTCATGTGCTAAAAAATAATGTTCACAAGCATGCAAACACTATCTATCTATCTATCTATCTATCTATCTATCTATCTATCTATCTATCTATCTATCTATCTATCCATCCATCTATGTCTTGGTTCACTGTTATTTATACAGTAGGTTTGGGCGAAGGGACGAATATATTGGCTATCTGCGATTGAGTTGCGTGATTGTCATTTGTCAATTTGCTAATTTAATGGAGAGAGAGAGAGACCAACAGAGCATGGGGACAGAGCAGAGACATGCGGATCAACACACACACACACACACACACACACACACACACACAGCGTTGAGCTTTAAGCAGTGAGAGAGAGGCGGGGGGGAAGAAAATAAGGTGGAGCAGAAACGCGCTCTCCTGAGAATACGAGGCAGCAGGATGAGGGCAGATTAGGAGCAAATATGCGTCCTCGCATTTAAAATAACTGCCAAGTCCGACTGAAGCAAATGAAACTCAAACTATCAAAAAGAGCAGCCGAGATTCAGACACTTTTTGCTCGAGTTCCACTCTATCTGCCTGTTTGTCTCTCTGCCAGTGCCCGCATGTCTGTTTAGTGTGCGTGTGTGTGTGTGGCATGTCACTTTTAACGCTGTTCATTGTAACGAGCAGAGCGTGTGTTTAGGCTATCGTCCGGCTCCGTCCCCAAATTAATTAACGCTATGATGATACACCTGGGATGACGGGAGGTCCTTTGTGTTAAGGCAAGCCCTGGTTAAGTGTGTGTGTGTGTGTGTGTGTGTGTGTGTGTGTGTGTGTGTCAAACCAACTATCCCTCCACTTCGTGTTGTCATGCTGCTGCACTTTGCAAAGTGAAAAGGGGGAGGGGAGGAAAACTTGGGAAGCGTCTTTCACACATAGAAATGCAACTGATAGAATGTGCACTGCGTGTAGCGCGATTCTAACGATCTGTCTGGAAAGGCAGATCGTGGAGCCATTCTGATCGTGAACGATCTAAGATCGTCATATCGCCCACCCCTAAGTCACACACCTCATCTGATTTGACCAAAGAACTGACATTGAGAAGAACCAAAGGCTAATAGCTTGTTCCACTGCAACACATTATGTTTAATATTATGTGCTCTGAACATTCTGTGTAATTAACACATTAATTATCATATTTTAAATTCCTTCATTGCCTCCAAAACTCTGACATCAAAGTTTGTCCTCCATAGATGATGGAGGCCATTTTGGAGCCATGTGGAGCCCTGTGTCTTGTCAATGGAGAATATCATCACCAAAGTTCATCTTCATTCATTTGAAGAGACCAGAAATGTGTGAAAACAATAGGCAATATGAGTCCTAAGGCTGATTTCAGATGAAATTACTCTATATAGAAGTCCGCAAATTAAGTGGCACCACAATATTCTTATAATATTCATGTCAGCACATCATTAAAAAATTCTGTCTGACCTCAGAGTCTCCAGGCTGCAGTGTCGACTCTCCAGAAGATCACACAGGTGCTTCACTGCTGACTCCTCCAGCTTCTTGTTGTCACTCAGGTTCAGCTCTCTCAGATGGGAGGAGGGGTTGGACTTCAGAGCTGAGGCCAGAGAAGCAAAGCTGCTCTCTGACAAGTCGCAGCGCTCCAATCTGAATAAAGAATAAAACATGTAGATATAAAATAAAACATTCCTGTATAGAAAACCTGGTTGAAACCATGTTTCATAATCCACTCAGAGCGGTGGAGGTATTAAATATACATGTTTCTAAAATGGTGAAGTCAACTGAAAGCAGCTGAAGCCAACAGGCTGCTGCAGGTTCAAAGAGACATAAGGACAAAGCAGCACTCATTAATATGAATGACAACATGCTGCTGCTTCAATAAACAAGCAGAGACTGAAGAGTGAGTTAGTGAGTGGAGGCTTTTCTTCACTATAAAATACATCAGCAGAAACAAATAAAAAAAGATGAGAATGTAAATTTGTGGCTGGTGGAACAAACTTCCACTTGAAAGAGTGGCATCACTCAGCTCAACACACAGAGCTAAACTTGGACATTGTAGCCTACTTGCAAAAACATGTTGGTGTCCCTGTAGTCAGAGTTTCAGGGCCGTCAATTCACCGTGCCAAACACATTTCTATTTACCAGTTTTATTTATTTTTACTTTTTTAACCAAAGGGCACGACCCAGA
>NC_139624.1:5509588-5609383 GCF_964638095.1 Poromitra crassiceps | reverse complement strand
CAGACACACCTGGATAAAAAGGCGGCTGTAGGAGCCAGTGGGGAGGAATTGGACGGACGAGCAGGCAGCAGGGAGCCACTGTGGAGAAGCAGCAGCTGACTGAGAGCCTGGGCGGCGGGACACGGATGGGAGGAACTGACCAGAGAACCTCACCTACTGTACAACGTTCTCTAATGTCTGTTTAAAGGAAAGTCGGACACCTGTCGCCGTGACCGGCATGAGTGAGTTTTGCTCCTGTTGTAATGACAAGCCACTGATTCGTCGCACTGTTTGTGTTTGCCAGCTGGACGCCGTACCATACGGAACCCGGACGCCTCACGGAAGAGCTTGACCCGGACCTGAGACCAGATGGAGCCATAAAGACTTTATATACAACGCTCGCTAAATCCTACATAAAGGAAAGTCAAATGGCCATCTGCCGGTATGAATGTGTATCTCCTGTAAAGAAGCGCTGTTACTGATTCCCATTTTTGCTGTGTTCCGCCAGCTGCCGGACCCGGACGCCTCCTCCTCCACTCCTGCTGGACCCGGACGCCTCCTCCCCTATCCATTCGGGACCCGCGGACTCCCTGGTTCCTCTGCGAAAGCGTACGCGCGCCCGCATGCACGCGCGGCCGCCGTCAATGGGACACTGTGGGTTATAGCAACCCGCTCCTGAGCATCAACAGCCCGGGGCTGGTAAGAAGTGCGGGACTTCCGTCTGCCTAAACTCACTCCCCCTATCAGGCCCTATGATCAGGCCCCAAGAAGAGACCTTATAGGCTATAAGAGACTCTTAGGGTTTATTCCAATTTGGCCCAGTATAGCGCCGGCCAAATTGGAATGTTTTATTTTTCATTCAATTCATGTTTGTCCTGTCTTAGTCCTGTCTCGTTTTCTGGCCATTGGAAGTTTGGTAACCCAGATGCCCGTGGGTTCCCCAATTCCAACTTGCCCGATGAGCTATCTCTGGCCAATTAAGTGTGTGCTGCGTTTTGCCCTTGAACCAATGGTGTGAAATTGTTTAGCTGGCTTTAACTGTGTGCTGTACTCTAAACCTTTAATGGTCTTAAACTCGGGTGCTGTGATTTGAACCTTTTGTATTGTGTTACATTCGTGTGCTGTGCTTTAAACCTTTATATGGTCTTATTGGATTTTATTTGATTGCTGAACTTGTTCTTGCATGTGGTGTGCCCTAACAGTGGCTGTTTTGCAGTGTCCTTTTGGGAAAAGAGCGTGGTGCGAACTGGCTGAATAAGGAGCCTGGGTTCACTGTGGCCGAGTTGGAGGGACACGCCACTGGGGGGGAAGGGGAACTAAACGCTAGTCCAGAAAACCATATTGTGTGTCTTGATTTTGCCTCTGAATTAGTGTTAAATAAAAGGAATTATTGTATAAATCTTACTCGTCTCTGTGTATGTGTGTCTTGGGGATTGTGAGAACCGGTGTCAATTGAAGTGGGCCAAATTGCCCTAGAGATTGTTTCAAGTGTGACAAGAACACAAACACATGGGCTACCAAAATATATTCCCCTGCTGCATGTCTTGATGAGATCGGCAAAAGTTTGGATAGACTGGATTGCTTCCCGCAGCAGCAATGCCTTTTTCCCCCACACTGCTCGATAGACAGGTAGGAGATTAACAGCCTCTGACTGGCAGGGGCTCAAAACTACGATATAACAACTTTTTATTCATTGGTCATTCATTGTGATATAAATTAGTGACATTTTCCCCCAAATACTCGTGGTTCCGTGCTGTTGGTATTTGGTAGCCTCTGATGCCTGCAGCGCATCAAATGAGCCGCGTCAATTAACACGTCAATCTCTCTCTCTGGAGTCCCACGCAACTGTCTAATTTACTGCGGTTGGATTTTTGGGAGGTCGGATTTATGAGATTAAAATAATAGGGCGGATCTTTGGGTAGTCTAACTCATGAGTGGTCGAACTATTGAGAGGTCGGACATGACCCTTTCAAAGCTCTTAGCGCAAAGTAATTGCGCGCTGCTGACGATAGGATAATGCCATCTATCCCCACCTTTTAGCGCTAAAACGCCTGCTTTGGCATGTGGCACGCCTATGCCCAGTACAGTTATAACAGGCATGCGCTTGTGCCCGCCCCCAATTTGCATTGCGCACGGCGTTAAACGAGCGCAAACGCTCAAGAGCACCTTTCAGATGGAGTTGGTTGATCATGTGCAATCCTCATTTGTTTTAAAACAGCACTTGCAGTCTGAGGGTGCAGTGGAGTTTTAGTCTAAACATGTTGCCAAATATCAGTACACCACAATAAGGAAAGTGGCCTTGCTAATACTGACAATGTTTGGGTCTACCTATACATGTGAGCCTAGCTTTTCTCATATGAATGCAATCAAAACAAAGGAACATTCTTCCATGACGAATGAGAAGTTGCATGACTGTCTGAGGATTGCCCTCACCACTTACGAGCCAAACTATGTTGACATAGTGAAATCAAGGCCGTGTCATTTCTCTCACTCAGACTCAAAATGACAGAAGTCTGATATGTATGGTGGTGCTTTAAAAGTAAATGATTGAGGCATGTGTAATGCTAGCTAAATGCAGTGTATTTCTCTCACTGACTAAACAGGCTCAAAATGACAAGTCTGAAATGTATCTTGTTTTTGATATGAGCAGGCCATTTATTTGTTGCTGAATATGGATATGGACCAGCTATAAGCACTTTTACCACCTTCGACCCTTCCTAGAGGGCTGACCGTGGGTAGCTACTACCCACAGAGCCCGGTCCCTCTACATGCCAGAGCCCCCCCCTCCCGGTCCCGGCAGAGTAGTTCCGGAGCAGCGGATTGAGTGGCCCTGACCACGTGACCAACTTCGACCCTTCCTAGAGGGCTGACCGTGGGTAGCTACTGGGACGTAAGTTGGGGCTTGGCCAGCCCCGGCTGGGTCACCTGGCCGAGGGTGTATGATGTCGCGAGACCCGAAACATCCTATGACCCCAGGGTACATCACTGAGGATACATCCCAGTTGCATCCATGCGATGTTTTCTCTTTATAAGTTAGCCTGGCTTAGCCTAGCCAGTGACTCATAGGAATAGACTATGTGAGACTGGACTACTGGAGAGACAGTTGACAGCCGGAACAGGGACGGCACCCGGGAGCAGTATGGGTTAGCGCCCCAGCCTGCGTCTTCCGTGAGGAAGAAGCCTAACAATCCACGAGAGGCCTTTTAGGAGGGCCATTCAAGCCGCAAGTGGAGTCTGCAGTGCCACCAATTACTGGTACTGCATGGTATCCACCAAGATACCATCATGTCGGAATGAGATGTTTGGAGCGGGGGAGTCTGGTGCAGCGCACAGGTCCTAGACCTGGTGAGACGAGGGAGGAGCCCGGCCGGGTGGCAACCAACAGAGCCCGGTCCCTCTACATACCAGACCCCCCGCCCCCCCCCCCCCCCCTTCCCGGTCCCAGCAGAGTAGTTCCGGAGCAGCGGATTGGGTGGCCCTGACCACGTGACCACCTTCGACCCTTCCTTGAGGGCTGACCGTGGGTAGCTACTGGGACGTAAGTTGGGGCTTGGCCAGCCCCGGCTGGGTCACCTGGGTGAGGGTGTATGATGTTGCGAGACCCGAAACATCCTATGACCCCAGGGTACATCACTGAGGATACGTCCCAGTTGCATCCATGCGATGTTTTCTCTTTACGTTTGTTTAGAATTGTTTTTGATATGAGCAGGCCATAAATTATGGTTAGTCTGAATATGGATATGGAGCTGCTGTAAGCACTTTCTTTGTTTAGTCTGATGGCTACTGTTACTTTTCTATGCATCTTGCATTTAGCATTCATGGATGTGGACCTGTTTGACATGATTTTGGAGTGTTGCTGAGGATATTATAAACAGGCCTATTTACTGGAAGTCTGATGGATACTGTTTCACTATTAATCTTGTTGTTCTACAATTGTGGATATTGACCTCTCAGAGTTCTACCTCATTTCTCCTTGTTACTTAAACAGTTCCTTTGTGTAACATTTTGCACTTCTTGTATCAAGCCCAACATGCATGCTGGTCTTACCACCAGAGTCAATTACAAGGATCATCATACCATTTTATTTTTTATTTTTTTTACTTTACCGTTTAATGAGTCCAACAGACCAAAATAAAAAATACATTAACATTTTTGGACACCAAGCTTGGCTGAATCAGACATGTTATTAAACAGAGTCCATAATGATTCAATGACTTAAAGGTGTTCAAACTGTACACCAAACAACAAACTGTCATATCAGTCCATTTAAACAAATATAATAATAGCTTTGCCAAACAACGGTATTTTCATTTACCTTTATTTATTCAGGAAAGGTCAGTTGAGAGCGTAAGCCCTCTTTTACAATGACGCCCTGACATAATACAAATACAACAAAAACATTACAATCAACACCAAGTATCAAAAGACACAAAGCCAATACAGTACGAATAATACAGAATAAATAATACAGAACAGCATTTCAGATACTAAAACAGGAACACTCAACTGATACTGTATCCTCCAATAAAAGTTTAAACTGATTAAGTGAAACTAGTTGATTTAGTTTCAGTGATTTCTGCAACCTGTTCCACTTGCCTGGCGCATAAAAACTAAAAGCTAATTTCCCAAGTTCAGTATTAATGCGGGGGGTTTCAAGGGTTAGGTATTCTATGTGTCCTATGTGAGAGTGATTTGAGCTTTAAAAGAGATGTGAGATATGAGGGTAACTTATTGAGTAATGCCTTATAAACAAAGAGGAGGCAGTGGTGTTCCCTTCTAACACTAAGCGAGGGCCATCCTAATTTCTGATACAGTAAACAATGATGTGTTCTGAATTTATCCCCAGTTATGAACCTTAAGGCACTGTGATAGCAGGCATCAAGTGATTTTAATGCGGAAGGGGCTGCATGCATATATAGTATTTCGCCATAATCCAGAACTGAAATGAGGGTAGACTGAACAATATTCTTTCTATTTTCAAAAGAGAAACATGATCTATTTCTGTAGAGGGATCCCAGTCTAGTCCTAAATTTCTTTTTGATCTCAGAAATGTGAGTTTGAAATGAAAGCTTTTCATCTAGCCAGATGCCTAAATATTTATAAGTGGCCACGCGCTCAATCTTCGCTCCATTATGGGAGCAGAGATTTAGTGACATGTCTTGGTTTCTAGCATGTGAGAAGAGCATAAACTTGGTTTTAGATTCATTTAGAACTAGTCTGAGATCAAAGAGGGATTTCTGAATAAAATCAAATGCGACTTGAAGATTTTTCACAGCCTGTTCAGCTGTATGAAGTGTATGAAGTGAACAGATAATATAACAATATATACACAAATATGTGAAATACAAAATGTGTAAAATTACACTAGATACAATTCGTAGAAAGTGCAAAACATACATTTGGCCTGTGACCCTACATTGCATAAGTTCAGAAAGCTAACCTTACTTTTTCTGTTCTTAGTGTGCAGCACAAGATGCAGAATACTTGCATCTTTCACATAGCTACTAATTTGCGCAAAACAGTGTTAGTTAACATATGATACAAACATATCCCCCCCCGTAAGGAAAGTAATACAACAGGCCATTTTCAACTTGTTTTTTTTTCAGATGAATATGCCTAGCAACTGGCCAGGAGGAGCGATGAAACGTTCCCGTGTGATTGGACTGTTGCCGAAAGTTGCAACACACACTTTTATAATATATTACAACCCAATTCATGGGTCGCTCAAGGGTACCATGTTAGTAACAAGTGGCGCATAAGGGACGGGACAAAGCGTCAATATGCTACGTGGTCGGAGTGAGAACGTGTTGCATATTATCACCTTAATTTACATATAGAAAAAGCAGAAAGCAAGGTACAAGGTAGTGATCCATTTCAGAAGTGTTCAGAACCAGATTGGAAGGACTGTGATGTCGAAGCCAATCTTGGTCAGAGAGGAAGGGTCATCATACCATTCTTTTTGATGATACAATTAAAGTGAAAGAAAATGGATGTGCGGGACTGGTTTATTCCATGTAGTAATATACCTATTAATGATTATACTGTGAAGCTCAGGGAAATGTCCGGCCCCCAGGCCCTTAGCTATCCGACAATTGAATAGCCCTGCTGTAGGCCTTAAAATACCAGTCGAAAACTTTGGCCCAGAATCCGGATATTAAAGGGCAAAGCCAAAAAGCGTGTGACAGTGTACCCTCTAACACCTGGCACCTATCACATAGTGGTGAGACAATGTGTAAATCTTGTGCAATTTCGATTTGGAATAGTGAAGACTGTGAGTAACTTTGAATCAGCTGGTGTCTGCTGTTAACTGAACAAAATTGGACCATAGACAAACTCCTGGCCCATATAATCTGCGACAGATCAACACCGAGTTCGTCCTGCCATGCCTCTCTAATCCTCTCAGTGGAGGCCCTGATATAGTTATCGAACAAATGTACTAGTCCAGAAATAAGGTGCGTGGAGTGGGGGGGACTCAACAAGACCTCAGAAAAGGTGTGTTAGTCTGGGAGAACTTCAAAGTCTCGAAACTTAGAGCGTACATAATCTCTGATTTGTAGGTATCTGAACCAATGCGTGTTGGGTAACTAAAATGTCCTCCTCAGAAGATCAAAAGAGGCAAAATGGCCATCTACTGTATGTATAAGTCTCTAATTAAACAGAGCCCTTTCTCACTCCAGGCACGATAGGTTCTGTCTGACCGCGCGGGCAAAAAGGTGTGATTAAAACTAATTGGTATATGAGCGGAAACATCTGGTAGACTCAGAACTCTTCTGATCTGGTTCAGGATTTTGACTGAGTTTTTCACCACAAAGCTTAAATTTTTGAGAGCTCCTGGCGTTTCTAGCTTAGATAATACCATTGCTGACAGGGAGGAGTCTGTGATAGAGCTGGCTTCCATTTTTAGCCAAAGGGGGGTCCCAGGAATCAAGTTGTCAGCAGTCCCCTGTCACCAAAACATAAACGCTCTAACGTTAGCAGCCCAGTAGTAGTGCCTATCCAGTTTATCTGAAGAGCGCCTCAAATGTCCCGCCACAGCTGCATTCTCTGTGGGGGGGTGCTCCCCTCTCTCCCTGCTATACGCCCTCACAGTGTGGGGGGGTGCTCCCCTCTCTCCCTGCTATACGCCCTCACAGTGTGGGGGGGTGCTCCCCTCTCTCCCTGCTATACGCCCTCACAGTGTGGGGGGGTGCTCCCCTCTCTCCCTGCTATACGCCCTCACAGTGTGGGGGGGTGCTCCCCTCTCTCCCTGCTATACGCCCTCACAGTGTGGGGGGGTGCTCCCCTCTCTCCCTGCTATACGCCCTCACAGTGTGGGGGGGTGCTCCCCTCTCTCCCTGCTATACGCCCTCACAGTGTGGGGGGGTGCTCCCCTCTCTCCCTGCTATACGCCTCACAGACTCACTCACAAGGCAGTGGGAAAGACAGATGATCACTTTGTAGGTACCTCCTGCTGTGTGTTTAGTTAGTTAAGTGCAGTTAGTTAGCTCTTGATCATGGTGGATAGCTCAGGGCTTGTGCCCTTTTCTATCCATAAGCAACTGGCTTGGATGTGGCGCCCTATGGCCCATGATGTGCTTTATTGCAGCACAGCTCATACATTGACTGGGGGTTGGCGAATGGGGTCATCAGTGATGACGTCATCATGGTGATGACCGGTGTTGGGGGTAACGCGTTAAAAAAGTAACATATTACATGTATTACTTTTAGCAGTAACTCAGTAATATAACTTATTACCAATAGGATTTCAGTAATATTATACCAGGTACTTTGTCAAGTAACACAAGTTACAAATTGATTTTTTTAAATCAAAGCACATATTTAAATAAAGATACGATCATTTCCTAATCAAATTGTGTTTTATGCAAATAACCACTATAGATGACAATAACAAAGGAACACATTTAGAATTTTGGATGGTTTACAACACTGACTTCAAGATGGTTTAACTTCTTTTTTGGGATGGTTCCGGGATGGCGATGTCATTCTGCTGCTGCTGTTATTTTGGTGAAAGTAATGCAAAAGTAGTGTAATAAGTAATGAGTTACTCTACAGACACTAATAGTGTAAAGTAACTTATTACTTTAAAATGAAGCTATCTAGTAATATGTAGTATATTACATTTTGAAAGTAACTTGCCCAACACTGCATAAACCCATTCCCTAAAGACAGAAAGTAACATGGCGGGAAGGTGAAACGCTGACAACGTACAGGTCGGGAATTACTAAACATCTAAGCTGACCCGTTTGTTCAGGGCCTGAGGCTGCTCAGGTGACTCAGCATCTTATCAAAACTAACAACCTTTAACAAAACTAACAACCTTTAACACTAGGCTTGTTAAAATATAACCAGACCATGTGTTACCCCTGACTCCTCCATCTGTCTTTGTTCTGCAGCTCCAGCTTATCACTTTGGAAGGTTGAGTGGGCCAAGAAATTTGGCCCATGTGGTAAAACTTTGATTTATAACTGTTAATTGTTTGTAATTTCAAGTAAATGTGTTGTGTTGAGAGAGATAAAGAAGCAGCAAGCTACCAGGCTGAGAACTGAAACACCTTTTTACATTCAGTAAAAACAAGTTTGGTGATTCTATTCATGTGCTGATATACGGCCATATCAGAGTGAAACTGGACTACTGGCTTTTCATTGTCACTTTTAATGGGCAGTTTCTCACTTATACTGTACAATGTAACATGACGATCACTTGGCTGCAGCACTGACCATAAATGCCTCGGTCCATGTGGGGAGCTTGCTCACCATCTGCACGGAGCAGGGCTTAAAGTAATAAAACATTCTGAGCCTGAAATGTTGCTGACTGATTTTATATATAATATGATGATACAAATATTTGTATTGTATAGCACATCTTTATTGATCATTAAAAAACTTTAAATTGTATGACTTTCTCTTATTATCTACACAAAAAAAGCTGCAGTGATTACAGTGTTTTACATCCAGGCTTGACAAGTGAGTTATTTTATTATTATATATGTATATATATTTTTAAGTGTTGTATCTTATATTTTTCAAACTATATTTCTGCCTCCTGAGTGCTGTGCTGCAGTGTCAGCTTGGTGGTCTTTGGTTTGCAGAGTTGCACCAATTTGTAAAACCCAAGTCCCGGTTAGATTCGGGTCCTGAATTGTATGTTGGATGCCTTCATTTGCATATCATAATCTTCATCAAATATCTTTGATTGGTCAGGCGTGAAATGATGAGTCCAATCACCTACTTCACCCTTTCTCATGAAGGGAGAGATGGAATGGTCAAAGACAGTTGCAGGCATGAAGGTGTAGTTCGCCATCGGGTTCACCTTCATGATCTTGAAGGATGTGAGCTCCACAATGCGGCTGAGGACATCATCAGAGAGGGACAAGTCCAGATAACGCATGATGTGCTCTATTTCTAGCAGAGGATTCTCCTTCATGTCTTCATAGAAGAGGTAAAGGATGGTCTTCTCTCTCTCCTCCCAATAAGCCTTCACATGGTCATACCAGGAGCCCCAGGCCAACTCTCCTCGCATGAACTTGTGTATGTAGGCGTCCCAGGCCCTGGCTCAGGCTGAGCCATGTTCATATGCTCAAAGTGGTAGTAGCTCACCATGTGGACTCAATTCGCACCATGACAAAGATGGACTAAAAGAAAAAGCCCCTGTCGGCTCATGATGAAATAGCTAGAGCAAATGAGCTGAATCATTTTTATATGTGTTTTGAAGTTGATACCTCTAAAGAGTACAATGAAGTGTTGGACAATCTACACTATGATTTGAATGACAGAGTGATAATTGATCCAGATTCTGTTACGCGTGTTTTTAAATCACTGTGTGTTAACAAAGCTACTGGACCAGAAAATATGTCTGCTTATTTACTATAAACCTTTGCTGAGGAACCAATGCCGGCCTGGCACCCACTTCTTCAGCTCTCAATAGACACAGAGGTGCCAGAGCTCTGGAAAAAATCATCATAATTCCAGTCCCAAAAAAGGCCTGTCCGCAGGAGGACAACGATTATAGGCCAGTGGCCCTATAACTTCCAATGTAATGAAAGGGTTAGAGAAGATAATCATAGAGAAATTAGATCAATATCAATTTGCTTATACTAAAAATCGTAGCACAAGCGATGCCATTTCCACCATTCTGCACTATCTTGAGGCATCTTGAAAGTGCAGTGGCATACGCCAGATTGCTCTTTGTGGACTTTAGCTCCGCTTTTAATTCAATTGAGGTGAGGGCACATGGTAATAGGGTACATTATGGCCCAGGTTAAAAGGGAAATAAGAAAATATGAAAAGTTATCAAATAGAATGTTGACAGAGACCTGATTTAAAGCAGCTACGAGCAACTTTTTCGATTGTTATTAAACAGTATAAATTTAATATCAATGCATCACATCTTACCTCTAATAGTCGACGAGACCAACGCAGAGTAGTCTCGCTTGAACCCCGAGTGAATTGGCCAGTGTTAGTCTGTCTGTGGCCAGGGCAGATCAGAAAGTGAAATGAAACGGTTTGCAGCAGCCACTTCAGCCATAACCACAAAATAACTTCCAAAAAACCTGTTAGAATATAACGAGAGATGTTCCCGAGAGTATGCGTGGCGTTCACATTGTTTATGTTATGTTGCTAGGCAGCGCAAACGGCATAGGCAGGCAGCTGCGTTTCACTTCCGGGTTTCACTTCCGCGTTTCACTTCCGGGTGTAGCCGGGCCGGCCGTAGGAGAGAGAGAGAGAGAGCCCCCTGTTGACGCGAGTTTAGACAGACACAGACTTAATAATCACCTAAGGGAGCAATCTCCGATTGACACGGCTTTGGTCTCAGCTACTATTATAGGTAAGATGTGATGCATCAATATTGTAATTATACTGTTTAATAACAATCGAAAAAGTTGCTCGTAGCTGCTTTAAGTTTATTTATTTTTGAATTAAATAGGGGTAGGACCAGATAAGCAGAGGCTTCCTTCCTACTCCTTTTCGAACAAATACTGTTATTTCTATTGCAATTATGATTAATATTGTACATTATTGTTTTTTCCTTTTTTTGTTTTAAAATGTTTTTAATGTATTGTGTATTATTATTATACTTATTATTTTTTATATTGTCTTTATGTTAATGTTCGAAATAAACATTCATTCATTCATTCATTCATTCAATTCATCCACATATTTTGCTAAAGAAGCTAGTTCAGTTGAATGTTAATCCATTCTTTGTTAAATGGTACCACTCCTTTCTAGGCCACAGAGAGTGAGATTTAACTCTGCACTCTCAACCAGTAGCGGCTCCAGATAATTGTGGCTGGGGGAGCTAAGGGGGAGCTTAATTATTTACAGGGGGGGTTCTCAGTGGTTCTCAACCTGTGGCACGGTGCGGGTACCACTGGTGGTACGCGGGGCCCCCTCCCTCTCATACATTCATATGGTGGTTATTTCTCAGGTGGTACTTTGTGTGAAAAGTTTGAGAACCACTGATATAAGAAATAATAATAATATGATAGGCTAGGGTGTGAATGGCTATACTGCTAGACAAGGAGGGCCACTGTTTTTCAAATGAGAGCCAAATCTCCAACCAAACATTATGCATATGTGTACTTCAATGAGCTGAAGACTGTGTGTATTTAGACCTATGCCACACTGTGTATGTTAAGACTGAGTCCAGTTAGTCAAGGCTATGCAGCACACCATTTTTTTAAATCAATTGTTTATAGTTACACCAAAAGTTTAAAATGTGCTATATCTTAGAAGTCAAGTCAAGTCAAATTTTATTTATATAGCACCTTTCATACACAAAGGCAATTCAAGGTGCTTTACAAAAAAATAATCGAAAAAACAAGCAGCAAAGCAATGCACATATAAAAAAAACACATAAAAAACACAGCCGACAGTTTTAGTTAAAATATATACTCAAATTAACAAACATGAAACATTATTTCTGTTTTAAATAAGTTACAAGGCATTCTTCAGTATTATTATTACATGCACAGTCCATTTGTTGGAAATGTACAGGAATCTTTTTTTTTTTAAATTACAGGCCGAGAGAGGCAGTAGTTTAGTAGCAGTTAAAAGCAAGAGTAAACATAAAGGTCTTTAGCTTGGATTTAAAAATAGGCAGAGTAGGGGCAGATCTAATGTGTTCAGGGAGTTTGTTCCAGTTATGAGAGGCATAGTGGGAGAACGCGGCTTCACCATGTTTTGATTTGGTCCTCGGGACAATTAGTAGACCAGTGCCTGAAGATCTCAGGGATCTGGATGGTTCATAGTGTAGAAGCATTTCAGAGATGTAGTGTGGGCCTGACCCGTTGAGAGATTTGTAAACTATTAGCAGAATTTTAAAGTCTATTCTAAGATTTACTGGCAGCCAATGCAGGGATTTGAGAACTGGTGTAATGTGTTCAGCTTTCTTGGTTCTTGTTAGAACTCTAGCAGCCGCATTCTGAATGAGCTGTAGTTGTTTAATAGCTTTTTTGGGAAGACCATTGAAAAGACTGTTGCAGTAGTCTAGCCTGCTAGAAATGAAAGCATGAATTAGTTTTTCAAGATCTTGTTTGGACATACAGGCCCCTATCGTTGCATCGGCGCAGTTTCTAGGCCGAGCGGCAGGCGCAGATCAAAGCAGTGGGCGTGGAAAGGCGCACTTGATATCGTCGTGCTGGCGCTAGATGCAGCCCAAAGCATTACAACCACGCCTTTTAGGCGTAAAATTATGCACCGTCATGCTCATTGGATAAGTGCAATAAACGAATCGCACGCTTGCCTTTTTAGCTCCAATTCCAGTGATCCCGCAAAACCAGACGAAAGCCAAACGCTCTGCCCCCCCCTCCCTTCATCCAGCCTGTCTGTCTGCATTATAGGCTATTATTCCATATTATTATGCTTCTCAAACCAATCTAACTGCAGTTTCAATACTGCAAGCATGTAAATACGCTACACTATAGCAAGATCAAAGTGAAAATAATGTACTAAATGCATCAGCTAGAAAAATATAGCCTATTAGATTGGTGAAAGTTTGTCCAGAAAGATATCGTTTTCTCTCCCCTGCTGCAGGTAGAATGATGCACATAAATATACCCTACATTATGTAAAGTCATTGCATAAATGTGTTTTTATTGTAAAACTAAATGTGGAGTAGGGCGAAGTTATTGGAGCGCACATCACAGTATAGCAGATGACAGTAGAAGCTTCCGAAGCGCGTTCCGCTGTCACTTACCTAAATCACGTTAAATCCACACAGGGTATATATAGGCTCAAGAGGACATATATGTTTCACATAGGGTGGTGTTTCATTTCATGTTTTATTTGGTCCAATATTGAAATGTTCGACAATTGCAGGTTGTCTTACCATTACACATTATTTTAGATCTACCTTTTATATCTATTTCGGCTCTATTTAGTAGCGAAATGGAGGACCCAATTGCATGCTGGGAGTGGACATTCACAGGCAGTAAACTTACAACTGCTATTTCCTATGGGAAGCTGGGTGCTGCTATGTGTTGTGTCTGTTTGAGCGAGGGAGTCAGAGAGAGAGAGAGAAGGGTGACTCAGAGGCAGAAGAGCACTGGCGCACTGAATAGGCCTGGTTTCAGAGAGAGACAGAGAAGGGTGACAGGGGAGAGGCACAAGTGCACTGGCGCAGTGAATAGGCCTGGTTTTCAAAGGCGCAAAGCGCTAAATTTAAGGCAGGTGCCAAGATATCAGTACGCCGAGATTTAAGGCCGACACGCCCACTTTGGCCCATTCTGGGACTGCGCCACGCCCATTCGGCCTAAAGCGCATTTGGCAGCGTAAAGCCATATTGATATCGTCCCAAAACAGGCGCAAGGCACGTTTTTTTGCGGTTAAGGCCCGTTTTAGTGCCGAAGGCCTGTGGGAGAATAGGGCCCATAGCCTCTAATCCTTGCTATATTTTTTAGATGATAGAAGGCAGATTTTCTTATAAGCTTGATGTGGGAGTTGAAATTTAGATCAGAGTCAATAATAATGCCAAGATTTTTTACCTGGTCCTTTGGCTTCAAAGATAGGGATTCGAGGTGAGCAGTAACTTTGAGCCTATCTTCTTTTTTGCCGAAGACAATTATCTCTGTTTTGTCTTTATTAAGTTGGAGAAAATTCTGGCACATCCAATCATTAATTTGCGCAAGGCACTGACACAGTGGTCCCTATTCTCCCACAGGCCTTCGGCGCTAAAACGGGCCTTAAACGCAAAAAAACGTGCCTTGCGCCTGTTTCGGGAAAATATCAATAGGCTTTAGGCTGCCAAATGCGCTTTAGGCCGAATGGGCGTGGCGGAGTCCCTGAATGCGCCAAAGTGGGCGTGTCGGCCTTAAATCTCGGCGTACTGATATCTTGGCACCTGCCTTAAATTTAGCGCTTTGCGCCTTTGAAAACCAGGCCTATTCACTGCGCCAGTGCACTTGTGCCTCTCCCCTGTCACCCTTCTCTGTCTCTCTCTGAAACCAGGCCTATTCAGTGGCCAGTGCTCTTCTGCCTCTGAGTCACCCTTCTCTCTCTCTCTCTGACTCCCTCGCTCAAACAGACACAACACATAGCAGCACCCAGCTTCCCATAGGAAATAGCAGTTGTAAGTTTACTGCCTGTGAATGTCCACTCCCAGCATGCAATTGGGTCCTCCATTTCGCTACTAAATAGCAACTAAATGAGCCGAAATAGATATAAAAGGTAGATCTAAAATAATGTGTAATGGTAAGACAACCTGCAATTGTCGAACATTTCAATATTGGACCAAATAAAACATGAAATGAAACACCACCCTATGTGAAACATATATGTCCTCTTGAGCCTATATATACCCTGTGTGGATTTAACGTGATTTAGGTAAGTGACAGCGGAACGCGCTTCGGAAGCTTCTACTGTCATCTGCTATACTGTGATGTGCGCTCCAATAGCTTCGCCCTACTCCACATTTAGTTTTACAATAAAAACACATTTATGCAATGACTTTACATAATGTAGGGTATATTTATGTGCATCATTCTACCTGCAGCAGGGGAGAGAAAACGATATCTTTCTGGACAAACTTTCACCAATCTAATAGGCTATATTTTTCTAGCTGATGCGTTTAGTACATTATTTTCACTTTGATCTTGCTATAGTGTAGCGTATTTACATGCTTGCAGTATTGAAACTGCAGTTAGATTGGTTTGAGAAGCATAATAATATGGAATAATAGCCTATAATGCAGACAGACAGGCTGGATGAAGGGAGGGGGGGGGGGGGGGGCAGAGCGTTTGGCTTTCGTCTGGTTTTGCGGGATCACTGGAATTGGAGCTAAAAAGGCAAGCGTGCGATTCGTTTATTGCACTTATCCAATGAGCATGACGGTGCATAATTTTACGCCTAAAAGGCGTGGTTGTAATGCTTTGGGCTGCATCTAGCGCCAGCACGACGATATCAAGTGCGCCTTTCCACGCCCACTGCTTTGATCTGCGCCTGCCGCTCGGCCTAGAAACTGCGCCGATGCAACGATAGAGCCCAGGGTCTCTATGGGGGCATAGTCATCCGATGAGAGGGCTATGTAGAGTTGGGTGTCATCTGCATAGCTATGATAAGCTATTTTGTTTTTTTGCATAATTAGGCCCAGAGAGAGCATATAAAGGTTAAACAGGACAGGACCTAAAATTGATCCTTGGGGTACCCCACATGTCATTTTGGTTTGTTCAGATGTGTAGTTGCCAATGGAGACAAAGTAGTTCCTGTCTTGCAGATAAGATCTGAACCACTCTAGGACCGTGCCGGAAAGCCCGACCCAGTTTTCCAGTCTGTCCAATAGAATTTTGTGGTCAACCGTATCAAAGGCAGCGCTGAGGTCTAGTAACATTAAGATTGAGATTTTACCTGAATCAGTGTTCATTCGGATGTCATTTATAACTCTGATAAGCGCAGTTTCGGTGCTATGATGGGGTCGGAAGCCTGATTGGAAGGGATCTAGGAGATCATTGGAGGATAGAAAGGTATTGAGTTGTTGGTAGACAGTTTTTTCGAGTATTTTGCTAATAAAGGGAAGATTTGATATTGGTCTGTAATTGCTGATTATAGAGGGGTCGAGGCTACGCTTCTTAAGCAAGGGCTTAACAACTGCAGTTTTTAGAGATTTTGGAAAAATGCCTGTAAGAAGAGAGGTATTAATTATCTTCAGTATGTCGGTCGCCAGGCAACTGTAGACATTTTTTAGAAAGCTTGTTGGTAGGGTGTCTAGGCAACACGATGAGGATTTAAGGCCTCGTATCGTTTCTTCTAGTTTCTTATGGTCAATGACATTGAACTGAGTCATGTTAATTAAGCACCTATTTTGTGGGTGCGGCGGAGCCACATTTGTTCTTGATGTGGAAATAGTTAGTCTGATATTTATAATTTTATCCCTAAAGAAGGTCGCAAATTCATTGCATTTGACATTGGATAGAAGATCAGGGGCAATTTGTGGGGGGGGGTTTGTCAGCCTGTCAACAGTGGCAAAAAGAGTGCGAGCGTCATTGGTGTTTTTGCTGATAATGTCGGAGAAGAAGAATTTTCTGGAATTTTTTAGTTCCTGGTTGTAGGAGTGAAGACTATTTTTATAGATGTCATAATCGATGTGAAGTTTAGTTTTCCGCCATTTGCGCTCGGCTTTCCTACAATCTCTTTTTTTGTTATTTACAGAGGGAGCGTTTCTCCATGGTGCTTTTTTCTTACCGGAGATTAGTTTAGATCTAATGGGAGCTACAGCATCAATATCATCAGAATCATCAAAATCTTAGAGACAAATTAATCCCTGTATTAGTCATGTAAACAAACAGTGCCACATACACAGGCACATCCATTCACCATCCTGGCTTTGGAACTGCTGCTATTGAGGGCCTTCTGAGGCGTTCTTGGCGTCCTCCCTCGCCCAACATCACGAACGGCAGGAGAGCTGTCGATGTTTATGATGTAATCTCCATTTGCCTGCTCTTGTCCGGTGATGTACACCCGTGTCCCGGGCCTGGAGTTGCTGTGGCCCCCCTTGTGCCGGAGGTGCGCGGCGCTGCAGCTACTGATCAGCGGCTAGCGGCTGGCAATAGCCTAGCAGCGTCTGATGAGATCCCAACATCATCGCAGCGTCCCCGGCGCATGAAGCGGGCTCCCAGCGGGTCCGTGCCTACGGCCAACGTTAACCCAGCGTCTGATGAGATCCCTACAACATCGCGGCATCTCCGGCGCATGAAGCGGGCTCCCAGCGGGTCCGTGCCTACGGCCAACGTTAACCCAGCGTCTGATGACATCCCTACAACATCGCGGCATCTCCGGCGCATGAAGCGGGCTCCCAGCGGGTCCGTGCCTACGGCCAACGTTAACCCAGCGTCTGATGACAGGGGTTCCTCTGCCTTTCCGACATGCTGCCACTCCGAACGTTAACTTCCATTATTCGGACTGGCGGTCGTTCACCTTAGAAGCCGCAATGCCGACCTTAGGTTTAGGCGTGGGGGTGGGAGAGGTTAGGTTTTGGGTTAGGGTCTGGGGGAGGTTACGTTTAGGCATGGGGGGAGGTTAGGTTTGGCGTGGGGGCTGGGAGAGGTTAGTGAAAAACGGGGAATATAGACCCCCTTTCGGAGTGCCGATATTTCGGAGTGGCAGAACGTCGGAGTGGCAGCACGTCGGAGTGGCAGCATGTAACCCTGATGACATCCCTACAACATCGCGGCATCTCCGGCGTATGAAGCGGGCTCCCAGCGGGTCCGTGCCTACGGCTAGCGTTGCTGAGCCCAACGTTGGCCCAGCAGCTGAGGAGACCCCTGCATCACCGCTGATGATGGTTGGTGCTAGCCTGGCAGCTAGCATTAGCCCAACGCCGGCTGGAGCTGGCCTTGCAGCTAGCTTCGGCTCTTCAGCTATCGCTGCTAATGCTAACGTTGCTGGGCCCAACGTTAGCCCCGCAGCTGAGGAGACCCCTGCAACACCGCTGATAATGGTTGGTGCTAGCCTGGCAGCTAGCATTAGCCCAACGCCGGCTGGAGCTGGCCTTACAGCTAGATTCGGCTCTTCAGCTATCGCTGCTAATGCTAACGTTGCTGGGCCCAACGTTAGCCCCACAGCTGAGGAGACCCCCCTGCAACACCGCTGATGAGGGTTGGTGCTAGCCTGGCAGCTAGCATTAGCCCAACGCCGGCTGGAGCTGGCCTTGCAACTAGCATTGGCTCCATAGCTAATGCTAGCGTTGCTGACACCGCAGGACCACCAGTTGTGAACAATGACAGCGATAGTTTAACAAATCCGGAGGTGAGACTCAACAACATGTTTTCATCAAAGGGGTTACATGTGTTATATCTTAATGTGAGAAGCCTAGTCGCTAAAATTACTGAAATTCGTTTATTAGCTCTGGAATCTAAACCTGATATCTTATTTTTCTCCGAGACCTTTTTGGACAGTTCAGTAACGGACACTGAAATTGAACTGGACAATTTCTCATTAATTAGAAATGATAGGAACCGACATGGAGGTGGTGTATGTGCATATATTAGAGCTAGCTTAGATTTTAATATTAGAGATGACATTGAACATACTGAAATAGAAGCTGTATGGTTTGATATTGTTCTTCCGAAAAGTAAACCAATTCTATTTGGTGGTTTGTACCGACCCCCTACTCAATCAAACTTTTATGAGATCTTGGAAGGTAAATGTGTGGATTTTATCACAAATGCAGAGTGCATAATTACTGGCGACCTAAACACAGACATGCTTAAAAATACTTCTACTTTATATGGGGCTTTTGATAGCTTTCGTAGAGCGGCCAATCTGAAACAGCTGATACAGAGCCCCACACGAGTTACCAGCAACTCGGCTACCATTATTGATTTGATTTTGGTCACTGACCATGAGCGTATCGTCAACAGTGGGGTTGTTAGAAGTAGCATTAGTGACCATGACATCATCTTTCTCTCGAGGAAGATAAAGAAACCTATCTTTCGTAAACACAACTCGGTTAAATTAAGAAGCCTAAGGAACTACAATAAGGATGTATTCATTGGTAAACTTTCGTGTAATCAGGATCTGCGTGAGGTTCTCTGCTGTCAAGATGTGGATGAAGCACTTACTGCTTTTAATGCTGTTTTTCTGCAGACTCTAGATATCCTAGCACCTATAAAAACTGTTAGGATTAAACAAAGAACTGAGAAATGGGTTGACGAGAATATTCTAGAGGCCATCAAAAAGAGAGATGCCTGTCTTTTAGAACATAAAACTAAGAAGGACCTCAACAGTTTTTTACAGTTTAAAAAACAGAGAAATGAGGTCAAACAAATGGTCACCAAGGCTAAAAAAAATTACTTTAGTGAGAAAATATTGGAGCACAGGAAGGAGCCAAAGAAGCTCTGGAAATGCCTAAAAGAAATCGGTTACAGCACCAAAACTAAAACCAGTGGCAGTAACATCAGCCTAGAAGTGAATGGTCAAATAACCTCCAATAAAAAGGAAGTAGCTGAACATCTTAACATCCACTTCTCCTCTGTTGCTAAAGAGCTAGTTGACAAGCTTCCATTACCTTCAGGGGCCTATGGTGAGAAACATCTGACTGGTTTCTATGGGCAGCTGGGCATTGAACCAGGCTCGTTGGCATTTTCCAGAGTTTCTGAAGCTGAGGTAGTTAAACAACTTAAAAATTTGAAGCCTACGAAAGGCACAGGTCTTGATCTGATGCCGGCCAGGTTCCTCAATGATGCTGCGGAGGTGATAACTCCCTTCATCACCCACATCATGAACCTGTCCATCACGTCAGGAACTGTACCAGTAGGTTTTAAAAAAGCCAGAGTGATTCCTCTTTTTAAAAAAGGGTGTAAAAGGGACCCAAACAACTACAGGCCTGTATCGATTTTATGTTCTCTGTCTAAAGTCTTGGAAAATCTAGTGCTAAAACAAATCAATGACTTTATTACAGAGAAACAGATTTTATATGAGTGGCAGTCAGGTTTTAGGAAATCCCATTCTACTGAAACATGCCTGATGTACCTCACTGATTTAATTAGGAGGGAAGTTGATGCAGGCAAGTTTTGTGGTCTAGTGTTGCTTGATCTTCAAAAAGCGTTTGATACTGTAGACCACGGCATTTTAATTCTTAAACTCAGAGCAATGGGTTTTAGTGTTTTGGCATTACGTTGGATCGAATCATATCTTACCCACCGTCTTCAAAGGGTGGACGTTAACGGAACGCTTTCTGAAGTTCAAGAAATGGGGTGGGGGGTGCCGCAGGGGAGTATCCTTGGACCCCTGCTTTTTCTTTTATATATTAATGATTTTAGAGCGGCGACCTCACCTGCCTGTAATTTGTTTCTTTATGCTGATGACTCTGTTTTAATGGTGTCGCACCAGGATAAGTCTGTTGTAGAGAAAACTTTAAGTGCAGAGCTAGAGAGTGTTTGTGACTGGCTGTCAGACAACAGACTGTCTCTTCACTTAGGTAAGACAGAGGCCATTGTATTCGGCTCTAAAATTAAATTGTCTAAATCGCCCGGTCTCTTCATTAAGATTGGTGACATTCAAATTAATGCCAAAGATAAGGTAAGTTACCTTGGCTGCATTTTAGACAAATACTTATCAGGTGAGTATATGGCTCTGAAAGTCCTTGGCAAAATTAACATGCATGTCAGGTTTCTGGCCAGGAAAGCTGCCTTTCTTACCAGTCCAGTCCTTCACTCTTTGGCCTCTGCACTTGTTCAGAGTCATTTTGACTATGCTGCCATCTGCTGGTATACTGGTCTCTCTCAGAAACTCAAAAACAAATTACAAACGGCTCAAAACAAGTTGATTCGAGTCATTCTTAAAGTCCATCCACGTACCCACCTGGACCAAGCTCACTTTGACAGTCTTAATTGGCTGACAGTTGAGAAGCGCACTTTATATATCAAGCTGCTGTTCACTTTTAAGATTGTTAGGAATCTTGTTCCTATATATCTTAAAAGCTACTTTTCTTGTGTGAGTGAGCGTCACCAGTATTCTACGAGAGGCAGCTCTACCGATTTCATCCCTATCAGATTTAGGACTCTGATGGGGAGGAACTCGTTCAAATATAATGCAGCGACTCAATGGAACATGTTACCTTCGTGCTTGAAACTGAGTGAGTCTATCTGCACTTTTAAAAAAGGCTTAAAAAAATGGTTACAATCATCCGCACTTTAAACCGTTTTATCCTGTCTTTTTTAGTTCTTGAATTGGTTATTTATTTATGGTATAGCTGGTCTTTTATTTTATTGATTGATATGTTTAGTTCTAGTTTTTATTTTTTTATTTTGGTAAATTGTTAACTGAGTTAGTAATTTATCTTTTAATGGAGTTGTATTAGTTTTAAATTATGCTTCTACTTGCACTTCTTTGTTACACGTATTTACGTTGTCTGTCTTGTCTCCATGAGGACCACAATGGAAATAAGCCTTCGGGCTTTATTGTGTTTCTATCCTCGGTGATATGTTGTATTATGTCCTGTTTTTTATCACCAAATAAAGTCAATCAATCAATCAATCAACCATACAGTAGCCTATATCTGCATAGAGTAAAAAGAAATAGAACCATTCATATAGAGTGCACTATACATAACAGCCACATGTGACAAGACTGTACAGTGAGCTGGACAACAGGTGTTTTGATACTTTTATCTGGCTATACTAGCATGAGAAAATTTTTACTTTTTGTAATTTCATCCAGAGGAATTATTTAAAGAGATTAAAATGCTTATTACAGAATTTGATTTGATGACTTTAATAATAACCACTCATTGTTTATTTAAACTTGAGGATCTCCTCCGTCCTCCTTGCATGCAAATGCAATTTCTGTTAATTGAATTTCGTTTTTTAATGCTATCAAATCAATTAGTAAAGTGGAGATGCCTATATAGTCAAAGTGCCTGTGTGCATTCATTCTCCAACATCACATTATCTTACAATCCTTTACTAGAAAATCGAGGGTCTCATTACCATCGATAGCACACAAAAGGGGCCTGAAAGTGGCGCATATGTCACTTCGCCACGCAGAAGTTGTGATCTAAAACAACTTTAATGGGAGAATGTGGGTGGCGTGCGCACCTGTGCGTTAACTTTGATCCATGCACATTTTGGAGACAGTGGGAAACGGCGACTGGAGGGCAATAGGCTAAAATAAAGCAAACAATAACTTTACATTCAGTTCATTTCCAGACCGACTCCAGATCAAATTAGCCTACCTCTCTAATAATAGCCTATAGTTTTGTCGGGAGAACGTCTAAAATAGCGTCTTCGTTGCTTTTGTTCCCATCAGCTGTCCAAAAAGCGTCTACAAACATGTCATTAGCTGACGTGGTGTGAATTAGTCTTAACATAGCCTATATTACCGTCTTTTAGTAGAGACCCAGTTTGTCACAATTAAATCCGACAGATTCAAAAGTCAGAGTGTTAATAGGCTATTTGACTTGATGCCGGATGATGCATTATGATGCACGTGGTGCACATTAACCTTGGAGATGCGGTGCGAAAAGCAGCCGTCCTCCTCTTCCCCACAGTCACACATTGTCTGATCTCCGTGTCAGAAAACAAAAAATAATGTCTGTGTGTCTTTTATTCATATCAAATGCAATGTCGAGTGTTTGGTTCATTCACTCTTTGCAAAAACAAAATACATTCATGGGTCAGGTCAGATGCAGCTCTCATCTTCCTCTGTGCCATGTGCTGTTTTTCTGGCACAGTGCCACTAAATACGGTTTCCTTGTTATCAAAGTGTAACGATCATCAAGAGGCAAATCATAATAATAAACGTGTGTAGCCTACATTTTCATATAGAATAGTTATATTCAGGTATCATACATTTTCATAAGTTTCTTCTCCAAAGAAAATTACAGGGGGCGCTTAAGGGGGGGCTAGGCAAATTCTTGGGGGGAGCTCAAGTGCCCCCTAGCGCCTGCTCTCAACCAGTACAGGGGCCCCCCAGGGGTGCATGAGCTCATCCTTTCTGTCCACCTTATATACAAATTCTCGCGTTCTCCCACTATGCCTCTCATAACTGGAACAAACTCCCTGAACACATTAGATCTGCCCCTACTCTGCCTATTTTTAAATCCAAGCTAAAGACCTTTATGTTTACTCTTGCTTTTAACTGCTACTAAACTACTGCCTCTCTCGGCCTGTAATTTTAAAAAGATTTTTCCTGTACATTTCCAACAAATGGACTGTACATGTAATAATAATACTGAAGAGTGCCTTGTAACTTATTTAAAACAGAAATAATGTTTCATGTTTGTTAATTTGAGTATATATTTTAACTAAAACTGTCGGCTGTGTTTTTTATGTGTTTTTTATATGTGCATTGCTTTGCTGCTTGTTTTTTCGATTATTTTTTTGTAAAGCACCTTGAATTGCCTTTGTGTATGAAAGGTGCTATATAAATAAAATTTGACTTGACTTGACTTGACAAATGACTGTTAGCTCTCGACCCAATCAGTCTGTAGTTAAATTCTCAGACCATACGTTCATTCTTAGTCTGAACCAGTGACTCCGACTTTAGCAGCCATTCTGCTGGAGTAAATACATTTGTAGACTGCTGTGGTGAGCACCACCTGAGCATCAATGTCCGAAAAACTGAAGAAATGGTGTTTGACTCTAGATCAACAGGAGACCACAGTCCTATTTGTATCAATGGCCAGAACATCAAACAGGTCTCCTCTTATAAATATCTAGGGGTCTATTTCCATAATCTGCTTAACTGGCAGACGCACGTGTCAAACATCTGCTCAAGGATTCATCAGCGCCTTCATTTTCTGCGGCGTCTGAGAGTCTTTGGAGTTGGTAGATCATTATGATGATCTTTTATAGAGCGGCCATTGAGTTGGTACTGCGCTATGGTATAACTAGTTGGTTCGGGAACCTAACGGTTAAATCAAAAGCCCAAATATTTAACTTGGTCAAGACAGCAGGGAAGGTAATGGGGCAGCCCCCACCCCCTGCCCCCCAGGACTTGTCCAGTCTACTATTCAGCAGGCCAACAACATCTTAGATGACCCCTCGCATGTCCCGAAAGTTTTTTCAACGTTGATTTTTAGTTTAAATCTGGGTGATATTGGGTTTCAACGTCTAAGACCTAATTTCACCCTCTTTTCAACCGGCTAAAATGCGGTTACAACGTCAACGTCTAAAAAAACACAATTAGGTTAATCATATTGTCAAAACATTTGTTGTAGCTTGGAAGAGAGACAATATTGATAGTGTGTGAATTGACATTTGTCCATTTTATTGTGTAGCTGAGAGTTGAAATCTTGTCTACACGAAAACTACATTTCAACGCATTTTATGTCACATGAAATATCATAAATATGGGACTATATAGGCTATGTGCTGCCAGCAAAAAGCTTCCAGGACACAATTATGGTTAATCCTGTAGCGCAATACTAAAAAAATAATAATGAATTGAGTTTCCTGCAGTAACGCGCATGCGCAGTAGGCTACTTTGCGACCACAAAGCAAACTGGGATCTGCGAGCCTGTTCCATACCTGCCTCGTAGACTGGCGAGACCACCGAGACACTTCAATTTGGACCGAGCGAGGTGACTTCACGACATACTTGGTAAGTGCTGCAGTGCGCTAACGCTACCCTTTTCAATAAACAAGCCAGACAAAAATTAGCACGATTAACATTTTATTTTAAGCTATCGCTAGGCTGCTCGTTCTGGCCTGCTAGCGTGTAGCTACCGGTAGCTACCCACCCATATCTCAGTGGTAGCTCACGCGCTAACTCAGTGCTAGCCTCGCCCGTTGAAACTGCAATTTTCGTCGTTCGTTTTTGTGTTATTCGCCACCAGCTATTCGCTTTGTATGGACTGTAGCCTATAGCATAAAATGTTTTTTCACGCTATTTCACATTTAGAGATGCGTGCTTCCGTTGTTCTGGCTTGTAGCGTAGCCTAGCCTAGCCTAGCCAGACTGTCCCCGCACGTGTTGTGGACTGAAGGACCTCAAAACTGTAAGTTAGACCACAGACCCCTATTTGATAAGATTTTGTCCAATCCAGGGTCCCCATCTGGTAATATTTTTGCATTTAGATGTTTTATTACAGAAACTGTATGAAACCAATGACCAAAACAGTCATACTTTCTGTGTTGCCTATGGAATTAGAGCAAAAATAAATTATCCCCCTTGTTGCTGGGGACCCCTGGTTCCCCCTCAAGGACCCCACTTTTGAGAACCACTGAACTACATCACTAAAAACATTGTTGTCTGGCTTACAGGAACCGACAATGTAACTTTGAGCAGTGGTTCTCAAAATATTACTACAAATGTAACTCCTTTCAGACATGTCGTCCATTCACCGGCACAAAGGGATGCTTAACAAACTAAGCACTAAAAAAAAAAAGCCCAAAAAAAGGCACCAGAGTAAGTTAATTATTTCTGAGTAGTTAAGTGTCTGCCCTGGTACCCGCCACCTTTGTCACTCTCCATGAGTTCCCAAAATTCCAAAAGACTTGGAAAATATCGGATAATCAAATATGCACCCCTAATTCTTGCATCCCCTTTATTCTCTTCAGGCTTTTTGTTTAAAGTTATAAAATGTGGCCATTAAAAACAGCATTAAAACATACTTGTATGAAGGTGTGAGCCTCTACTTGTCTAAGCAGCGTTTGTCCCCCTCAGCTGAACAGTACCAGGAGCAACCGACAGCAATCCAACGGCACCGCCATTGCCAACAGCACACAGGTAAGACAAACTGCAATTTAATCGTAATCCCCGATTGGTCCAATTACATTTCTGGAAACACTGTGTCCTGGTGGAAATCCAGACTGATCCGTGGAGCAAAACAGAAGGCGATTTCACATGACCCAGATGGTTTAACCGGGCTAGAAATGATTATGATTTTTGCTTGATATTTTGGTCACTATTGGTCAGCACAGTTATGTTACTTTTTCCTTCTCAAACTACTTTCTACAAGTGGTGCTCTATTCCTTCATAAAGTATTGACTGTCATAGACTGTGTTGCATAGTTGATTTCTCTACTTTTGACAAAATGTGATATTTTAAGTCGCAATGGAATGATTCATTGATAGAAACCTTTAGTTATCCCCGTGGGGAGATTCAGGTGTCTAAAAGCATCTGCTATATAATGTAATGTAGGCACTGTTTGTCCCCTCAGTGTTCACAGCCGAACAGTGGCAGGAGCAGCTGGCCCTGAATCGGACGCGAATCAAAAACAGCTGCAACAGCACTGCCAATAGCACACAGGTAAGCCAATCGACATAGCTGAATCCGATCCTGAGGCCCTGATTGATCCAATTACAAGCAACTGAAATCACTTCAACTGATATACATCAAATTCAAAGTTAAGGTAGAGGGATGCTCTTATTACCCAGCTGCTGTCAGCATGTGTTAGATCAAATACCCAAATGCCTGAAGTTACAAATGTAAGCGTCAGGATTTTTCTTCAAAGTATGTCTGATAATCGAGATTATAACGTATCTCCAAATCCCAACCCTTCCCCTCATCCCTCACCCCCTTCACTATAACCCATCCTCTACTTGTCCCCCTCCCTCCTTGTGTCTAAAAGGGTTTGCTCCTCCCGGGCAGTTGGACTGGCCTGCGGCCACTACCTCAAGCCCAGCTCAAACTAATTCTACACTGCAGTTATTTAAGGGTTCGGAATCTGGACTCCAACCATCATGGATACTAATTATCTTCGGAAATCGAGGGCAAGAAATGCAAAAATCAGTGCTTTAGCTGCTGGGTACCCAACTGATGCTGAACCAGAGGCTTCTGATACACATGTGGGTTCTGACACATCTGAAAATGAGGGTTCTGACCCCTTCATACATGAGGGGTCTGACACGTCCGCACTCGAGGGACACAGTGGATTTCCCATGCATGAGGGTTTTGCTGCTTCTGTGGAAGAGGTCACAGGTAACACCTCTGCACTTGAGGGACACAGTGGATTGTCCACACACCATGATTCTGCTGCTTCCGCAGAACATGATCCAGCAGACTCTGATGAAGATGATGATTTTGGCTATATGGAGCATCCCATTTCCAGTGACTCAGAACCAGAGCTTGTAGATGTAGAATCCGATTCGGAAGATGAAGTTCCTAATTTAGCTAAAGATTTGTCAGATTGGGCCACACACACCAACCAATCACACAGAAATGTAAATGAACTTCTCAGTGTTCTCCGAAAACATGGCTCTCAGCTCCCCAAAGATGCCCGGACCCTGCTTTCCACACCGCGCGCTGTGACTTCTGTTGAAAAATGCAATGGACAGTACATATACTATGGCCTGGAGACATGCATATTAAAACACATTAGACAGCGCTCAAATTTCAGAGGAGACATCGAATTAATTTTAAATGTCGATGGTGTTCCTCTTTTCAAATCATCTAAATTGCAATTCTGGCCGATATTGGTAACATTTAAAAATTCTGAACCATTCCTGGTTGCACTATTTTGTGCAACAGAAAAGCCCAATCCAGTTGAGGATTATTTGCAGGACTTGGTTGAGGAAATCAAGGCGCTCCAACAAAATGGCATACTTCATCAAGGCACCATGCACAAGGTTGAAGTTAAGGCCTTTGTCTGTGATGCCCCTGCAAGAGCATTCCTAAAGTGCATTATTGGACACACTGGATTTCAAGGGTGTGAGCGGTGTGTGGCAACTACCATTAGTGTCCAGAGGAGAGTCACCTACCCCTCAAAAGACACGTTTGAGTCCAGGGCGGATGTGGGCTTCAATCAACTCCGCTATGCAGGCCATCAGAAAAGCCCATCACCCCTCAGCAGTGCTGGAGTTCTGTGTGTTCAGGGATTTGCCTTGGACTACATGCACCTCGTTTGTCTTGGCGTGGTGAAAAGAATGCTGATATATCTGTTGCGTGGACCAGCTGAGTGCAGGCTCGCACCAGTACTGAGGCAGGAAATCTCAAATCGGATGCTAATGCTGCGGGGTACCATGCCAACAGAGTTTGCAAGGCAACCCCGTGCTTTGCATGAAGTGGATCGCTGGAAGGCAACAGAGTTCCGCCAGTTCCTGTTGTACACAGGACCAGTTGTTCTGCGGGACATCTTGGTGGATGACTCCTATGTACACTTTCTCTCATTGACGGTGGGTATGTCTTTTCTTCTGGAGTCTGATGCTCAGAAGAGAGAGGCATATCGTGGTTATGCTGCCAACCTTCTGAAGCACTTTGTGGACAGGTGCGAAGAGTTATATGGACCAACGTTCACAGTTTACAATGTCCACAGTGTGCAGCATTTGCATGAAGATGTAGCACACTTCAAGTCTTCACTGAACGAGGTGTCGGCTTTTCCATTTGAGAATCACCTCCAGGTCTTAAAAAAAATGGTGAGGAACAGTAACAACCCGATCACTCAGGTAACTAAAAGGCTGGCAGAGAAAGAAGGCCACCAAAGGCCCACAGGACGCCAAAAACAGACGGCCCGATATGTGTCTGCCAAAGCACGTGACTGCTGCTTTCTCCTGAAGAATGACAGCTATGCCTTTGTTCGTCAGAAAAGACCTGATGGAACTCTTGTTGCTGAAGTCATTAGGCAGGATGACACGCTGGACTTATTCGAGAGTCCCTGCAAGTCCAAACTCCTCGACATAATTTATGTCAAGACCCCCATGGACAAGGCAAAAAGATGTCTGTTACAGCAGAAAGACTTGCACAGAAAAACAGTGTGCCTTCCGTACGCAGACGGGTTCGCCGTCTTCCCCCTTCTCCAGGATATGGAATGACTATTGATTTTCGTAATTATTACAAATTTTATATAGGTGTGTTTTCTTTGGGAAATGCTACACATATTAACACTGCGAGGCCAGGACAAATCTTGGAACTTGGAGGATGTAACTTTTTGATTAAAAAAACTATTTGATGGAAAAAGGGTAACCAAATGTGCATTAATCACATCATATAAATTACAGCCGTTGTGGTCCATATAAACCAATTTGCAATAATTTATGTTGCTGCATAATGGATAAGATAAGCCAGACTGTCTCTTCTACATTCTTCAAATGCAGCTTAAACAGCCTGTAATTCACACCCACAGAACATTGACAAATTAAGTAGGGGGGGGGGGGGGCTTCAAACCGGAGGAAGTTGCAACCGATGCAGGTGATTGGAGAAATACGCGCGGGTGTCCCGCCTAAGGCCAATCAGCTTAGGCGGGACATCCCCCTCTCATCGCTCATTATTTTCCCTGAACTTCCCTTACCGTTTTGACCATGTTTTCCGTGCTTGAATTACAGGCGTTTAGGCGGAAGCATTTAGTAAATTGCCAGAGACAACAGTCTGTCTTACGAGACTAGGTCATCCCTAATTGTTATCCAAATTCTCTTCCCAGGTGATGGCTTTAAGGTTGGCGAAGAGACTGAGGAAGAAAAAACAATTTGAGGGTTTCCTTACAGGTGAGTTTATGTCGTGCTGTATCATAAAAGCTACTTTACCTTGCATATGTAATAGATTGTATAATAGCTGCTTCCAAATACCATCTGTGCAGTTATAATAGGCCTCTATAAACTCAATGCAGCTTATCTTTTGATAGGTGATTCTGCGGAGTTATCACCAGCTTCCCCCCCCCAAAAAAAGGCTGAACAGGATGAAGCAAATCCTTCACGTGAGTAATAAGTGACGTAATCAGTGACTCTCAAACTTCTTTAGTTTCAGTAATCAGTACTCACTTGCCCTGAATTCTGAATCAAAAGTACCTTTTACCCAACAACTGTAGAACATTTAGCTCAGAAAACTTCAAGAGAAAACTATACTGTACAAAATATGAATATTAATTATTTGAAAGTTTCATCGATGTTCCATGATTTATATTCTGAAATGTCAAGTTTTCCCCTTTCTCTCAAGTACTGCCTGTAGGCACATCCACATGCTAGATTTACCCCAGTTTGTGAATCACTCTAGAGTCTAACAAACGGTAAATGATGTCTCCTGAACAGAGACATCGTACCAGAGAGCTGGACCTGATCTCCCAGACCCACCAATTAAATTTAGGAGACCTCCCAAACAGCCAGCTCCATCCACTCAAACACGTGAGTAATGTGGGACATTGATGAGATTTTTCAATGTTGTGATGTGTTCATATTGAATTTTTAACAGGTGATGTATTTAGCCCAGGGTACAGCTAACTGAAAGTCTTATTTCCAATTCAGAGACTTCAAAGCAGTTAACCCATAAGGCTGCTCGGCCCGTGCCACCATCCAATCCACCACGTGAGTAATACAGGACAGACAAATTACATTTTTTATACATGTAGTGATAAGTTCATATTGGATTTGTTGTTATACTGGTGTACGTTGGACTCCTGAGTACTACAAACTGAAGTCTGTGGTTCCCCAAACAGCACAACAGGTTGCAGAATGGTCTATGGACCTTTTTGCAAATCCATCATGCCAGGGCCCCAATCTCCCAGACCCACCAATTAAATCCAGGAGACCTCCCAAACAGCCAGCTCCATCCACTCAAACACGTGAGTAATGTGGGACATTGATGAGATTTTTCAATGTTGTGATGTGTTCATATTGAATTTTTAACATGTGATGTATTTAGCCCAGGGTACAGCTAACTGAAAATCTTATTTTCAATACAGAGAGTTCAAAGCAGTTAACCAAACATGCAGTCTTAGGCAGTCTTAATCGTAAGACAACTGCCAACCTGCCACCACCATCCAATCCACCACGTGAGTAATACAGGACTAAGATTTAAGTTTTCATATTGAATATTTTCTTATACTGGTGTACTCTGGACTCAACAAGTAACTGAAAGTCTGGGGTTTCCCAAAACAGCAGAACCTTTGGATTTGTCTATGGACCTTTCGGCCCAACAAGAAGTCTCTCCACCCTCATCCATTTCTTCATGTGAGTATTAGAATGTTGTTCTGTTGTCTCTTCAGATTTTTGGGACACATTTGATGCAAGTCTGTTCTTGCCAAATTTTCAATATTGCTTGTTCATGCTGTTTTATTACTGTCGTGAAGTTGGCAGGGGATCTCCTGATGCAACATACATCCCTGATCTATCCTCTACCCCTCAAACTCCACAAGACGGTCTATTTGAGGCCAACCTTTCACCTGTAGTCCCTTCACCTGTGGCAACACCCCCCATAGCAGGTACACTCTAACCACTGACAAAATACTCCATGTTGTGGAATTAAAAGAAATACAGAAATGTTTGCAGGCCTTAAAGTGATAGTTTTCAGCTTTTGATGTTTGGTGGTATAAGGTAATTATTGATAGTCAGTGTGTTCCCTGCATAGTCAGTGTGTTCCCTGCAGTAGATGGTGGTTGGCGCGCCCCCAGTTTGGAGTAAGAGTAACGTTACTACTGGCAAGGACGCAAAACATTGTACTGCTAACAGTGGAGCCACACTTGCAGGATGTCTCTACTGCCCATTCACTTTGTCTTGAACATGCTGCTCATCGCCTTGCAAAGCATGCTGGGATACCTGGCGACGCGATCCAATACAAAGTGAATGGGCAGCAGCAACAGTCTGTGTCAAACGTCGCGCAAGTGTGGCTGCAGCGTGAGGAGGGGGATTCATCAGAAAAACATATTTTAGGCACCTAAAAGAAGGCCCACCCCAATAAATCAATAGTTATCATCCTGCTAGACAAGGATATAAACATGATATAAAGTGGGACTGTTTGTTTACTGGATTTGCTACTGACACACAAATTAATTCACGGCCCCCCACACACAGGTCTGCAGCTACATAGAAAGGCACTGGGGAAAAACAACAAAAGCACTCCAAAAAGAGGTATGTAACCACCACCAGTGCACTACAGTCATGTATAAAGATGTCTATTAATCTATCATATCGTATAGTAAACCTCTGCATCAAGCGATCCACCGGCCGGGTCTCGGGTCAATTCTAAAGAAGCCACTCCGGGTCGGGTATGGGTCTCTGACATTGAAATGCAGGGTCCAATCCGATTAGTGGCTATCACAGTTGTCAATCACCCCTTGTTCCATCGTCAAATAACTAATTAGAAACCAGTGTATTGGAAAAATTTGCACTTGGACCTACAAGAGGTATTCAGGTATGCCTGGACCCCCGGATATATCTGACCCCCGACCGGGTCCCTTGTCCATTCGAAAGAAGTGACTTTGGGTCCTGGCTGGGGCTGACATTTAACGTGTTTGGCCGGGTTCGGGTCTCCGCTTTTTATTTCTAATAATAGATGGGTGCCTTTGGGTCCGGGTACAAATCTCCCTGGTCCATTAGGGTCTGGGTCTGTCAATTTGGACCCATGAAGACCTCTAGGTCCAAGTGCTAGTCCATTCCTATGATTTGCCGCTAATAACCATATTTTTGATGATTTGTTCATTGATAATGCAGGAGGACCATCCCCCAGTCAGAGGTTTAAAGGTAAGACTACACAATTGCACCGACATCACTAGTCCTTCTATCCTGCCAATGTAAAAATGTGCCTTAAAGCCCCCCCTCCAGTCAACCAGTATGTTTAAATGCACTTAAAAAATCTAATTATTGCGTTAGTCTGCCTAAAACCGGATTTTTGAAATGCATGTAAACATGTTATCTCGACTGAAATCAAAGTTATAAAAGTCCGACTAACGCACCCATATAATGCGATTGGGAGTCGATTTACTCCTGCATGTATACAGGCCAGTCGGACTGGAAACATGCACTAACGTGCTTTGACCCGGAAGTCGGACAGGGTGTAAAACGGTTGTTAGCGGCCACTGAGCGATTAGCTAAAGCTAAATGTGACTTTCGTTGATGTGTTCGCTAAATCTGTGTCTAGAATATATTTTTTTAATGGAATATCTTAGTTTCAGCTGTATTGAGCACACAAGGGGCAGCTTTGTGTTACGTGACCATCCCTGCATTTGAACGGTTCATCGGTGCTCTCTCAGCACATAAACACAACCTCGCTCGACCACATAAACACAGAACACAGCAAAACAATGTCCTATCGCTTAAATACAGAGGGCGCAGCGTCTCAACATAAACGCACTGCCATACTATTATATAGGCCAGAAGTGATCGTTTTGAGGGCAAACGTTTGTATAATTATATCTTTTTTTTATTTTTATGAAATGGCTGCATTATTAACTCATTGAGTGCCAGCCACTTTTGGAGAACGGACGCTCCCAGTGCCAGAGTTTCAGAGCTTTTTTCAGTGATTTCTCGAGGCCCACAGAATATTGTGTGATATTACTATGTAAACAATGAACACGCAAAAAGAACGATGAGACTCTTTTCTATCATCAGCAAAAACAGGTTTATTGATATCATTTTCCGTTCTTTAGTTATCAGCCGGAGAAGATAGCTTGATTTAACAAAAAAGAGCATTTTTTTTCTAGAAGCTGAGATAATGGCCCTTTTGTGAAATTAAACATTTCAAACACATCACTGACTCTGAAGCTAATTTTCTGATGTAGTCACACCTCAAAAATAATTTCCTTCAATAAAACAGTGAGGCCAGGGAATTTTGTTTGGCAGAATAATATTTTTAGCTGCAACCATATATGGTTATTTTAGCTGGCCCCTGCGTGCGCTGCTGGTTGCAGCTTCTTGCTGCTGGTGGGCATCGGATATTCTGGCTTGCGTTTGCCAACCCTGTCCTGCTGCCTGGGTCTGTCTGGGTGTTGTGTGGCTGTGTGCTGCTCTCCCCCCACCCCCCCCGCCCCGCCTCGCCTCGCCTCGCCTCAACTGCACACTCCTCCCTGTATGGGAGGTGGCTCTCTGCTGAGTTTGCTCTGACTGCACTGTGAAGGGTGCGCGGCGACATCCAGCTTTTTCCGCGTGTGTTTGTCACCGGCTACTACTGTATGCTTCCAGTTGAGAATAATAACGATGATCATGCGAATGGGCTGTCGCAGCAATGGAGGAGCTCAATTGTGGGAGCAGATTGGCTGCTGCCTGTTGCAGGCACATCTAACGTTAAAACGCTTCATGCATATCGATGCATACGGATGCGATGCGATTTCCGTTTCCCCAACGACTTATTCTCTGTTTTTCTCTGCCTTTCTGTTAACCTGGAGAGCACTGTCGCCACCTAAGGGTTCTGTAAAATAGGTTATAGACCTCCAATAGCTATAATATTTGTACAGGAGAGGCAGAAGGCTTTGATCGACGCCCCACCGTCAAAAAACGCAATTGACGAACATGTCCGTCCTTGGCACTCTACGTTACTATTTGAAATGACGAACATGTCCGTCCATGGCACTCAATGAGTTAAGAGACTTGGTAGAATTGGCGGAGCCTACGGGGAAAGAGTGCACCTATCGTAGCGGAGGCAACATGATTCCATCCAAAAATCGATTTCCCACCCGTGCTTGTATACTGAGACAAGGAACGTAGTCAGAGTAAATAGCCAAATCAAGCTATAACCATAGCTCGACTTAACTGTGCATGTAAACGTACTGAATGTTTTAGCCCGTGTAACGGTTGGTGTTCTTTTTCAAGCATTAACAATGTTCTATGAGCTTATGCTGTATACTCGCACGTCCTCTGTTTCTGGGCGAAAGAACTTCAACACGAACCAAAGGCCAATAGGCAAACGTCGGCAAAAAAACTAATGAGCAATAACGTTTGCAAATATTAATGATGCCTTGCTAATTTTTTTTTTTTTTTTTCATGAAGCTGCCAGGGCACATCAGAGACAATTGTTGCACAGGACTTCCCCTGCTAAAGGTATGAAAGTACTGCAATTATTTACCCCCAGTATCTTGTGTCGGGGCGGCTGTGGCTCAGGAGGTAGAGCGGGTGGTTCGATCCCCGGCTCCTCCAGTCCGCATGTCAAAGTGTCCTTGGGCAAGACACTGAACCCCAAATTGCTCCCGATGGCTGTGCCAGCACCCTGCATGGCAGCTTGTCACCTTAGGTGTATGAATGTGCGTGTGAATGGGTGAATGTAGGCACTTTGTAAAGCGCTTTGGATAAAAGCGCTTTATAAATCCAGTCCTTTTTTATGTCATGCCACAATTTCTAAAAACAAAAACTTAATGTAGCACTGAGGTTTGTTCATTTCAGAATGTTCATCCTATCATGATTGTAATTTTGTTAGGTTATGAAAATGCCAACCAATCTACTCAACAAGGGACCAGCCTCAACAGCTCCACAGATGATCAACATAACACAGGTGGAAGTACTCAAAGACGGATGGAAAGAGGTGAGCCCTCACCACTAACAGTACTAGAGCCAGCCCTGTATTGCAAAACTTACAGCAATGGTTCTCAAATTTTTTCACATGAAGGAGCCCTAAACTGACCCAAATCGGACCACAAACCCCCATTAGATAGGATTTTGTCCAACGGTCCCCCATATAATAGGATGATGCGTTCTGATGTTGTATTACAGAAAGTGTATAGAACACATGACCAAAATAGTCATTGATAAATTGTTTTACTTACTAATGAAATTATAGCAACAATAAATTCCCCCGTTTTGGCTGGGCACTCCCTCAAGGACCCCTGGGGGTCGCCGGACCCCCATTTGAGATCCATTGCCTTACAGTATGTCCTAAACCAGTGGATCTCAATGTGGGGTCCTTGTGGGGGTCCCCAATCAAACTGAATCGTTAAACTTCACCATTGTTTCAAAGAAGTTAACACCATTATAGAATGGAGGATGACTGTTTTCATTATCTGTATTGTCGGTAGAGATAAACTGTAATGAAAGCAGTCCTTATACATTCTGTAATGGGTTTTAGTTCTTTGAAATAATGGTGAAGTTTAACTATTTATTTTGCTTGGGGACCCCTTGTGTTCGTTGACACCCCTCACACTAATAAAACATAAGCAAATAGTCTTTCAATTTTTAACAATTGCAGACTATTTGACTGACAGGTTCCACACACTATCATACATTTATATTTCCATTTTTCCCTCAGGATCGAAAAGGGTCTTCCCGATGTCCAGAGCAAGTAAGTAATAACTTTTGTACTGTGTTTGGTCTATAATGTGTTCAGCAATGTTTTGCGAACACTGATGAAGGCTTTTGCTGGAACACATCCGTTGTTGTTGGTCTGACCATGAGTGAACAAAAAACAAGGAAAGATTGCTAGCTTCTTTGGCCTAGCAGCCTTTGTTTTCTTTGACTCAATTGTGCTCGCAGTTGGTGAGTTTGTACAACAATGTAGTATTATCCACACCAACGGGTGTTAGATGTGGACTTTTATTTTTAAGAATTCCAGAAAGTGGTCCTCGGGAAGTTTGTGGACCTCGCCGATGAGATCGGAGAAATGAGGAGAGACATCAGACAAATCGGGAGAGGGGTGGAGCCAGAGCTCCTAAGAGAAATACGCCAAATAAAGACCCCTGAAGAGCTGGAAGAGCTGGAAGCCAGACTGATTCAAGCCGAACAGAGGGCGTTATTGGTAAGCAATTTCACTTAAAAAAATATGTATGCATGTGTATGCATGTATGTGTATGTATGTATATGTATGTATGTATGTATGTATATATTATGTATGTATATGTATATGTATATATAGATATAGATATAGATAGTGCATTTATAAGTAATTGAAGAAAACACAATTAGTGTTATGAAAGAAATGGGCTGTCTCTACAACGCATGGCATTGTGCACCTTCTTTTTTAAACAGGTTCAGCAGCTGGCCAACATTGGTGGAAAGAACGCTAAGGACGCCACGTATAAAACCATGGACCGGTATGGACATCATACCCACATAATGTTGTCAAATAAACAAGTGCTAACAAAATGTTTCTGACATGATCTCATTATCGAACAATGCAAGCATTATTGAAGTAGTTCTTCAATACTACAATACAAACTTCTTCACTGACACTACAATTTCTCATTTACAGTCTTTTCACAAACAAAATCATGGCCATGTTCAACATGAAGGGCGGTGGTCAGAAAAAAAAGAGGCCCTTCAAGGAAACTGCTGTGTTCTCTGTGGTTAAAGGTAATACTGTATATTCGTTGTGCAAAATTAGCTATGTTTAATCAGTGTACATTCAGAGCCTGATGAAACCTAAAAGATTATGCTATTCCTCTTTTATTACAGATGCTGTCATGAGGTCCTACGCCAGCGCCACAGAGTCAGAAATCCACAATGCCATGGCTGACCATTTGAAGCAGGCTCCTGGGAGGTCCGGTGGTGGTGGCTTTGAGAAAAACTAAAATGAAGCAATTCTGTATTTAATTTGTATTATGTTTTGCCCATTGTTCATGTCACTGTAACTTTCCTTCTGCCCAGAGCGCTTTCCAGTTTAATCTAAGTTCAATAATATTGAATGAGAACATAGTTCATGTTTGATTTGAGTGAGGTATTTTTACATTGATGTTTCATACAATTTCAGTTTTTATTTGCCATGTTGCTGCACAGAACGAAATGGTCGACACCTTTTGACCTTTCTCACCCTTGCTTTTTCATATATTTTGTAACTGGAGTTTTATGTTTATATTTTAGGAAGCTTTATAGGGGATCCTATGAAGCCAGCCTTGTGATGTCAAATTCACTCTAGCTCAGCGGTTCCCAGCATTTAACGAGTCACTGCGCCTTGGCTGGCCATTTGAAGCAGGCTCCTGGGAGGTCCGGTGGTGGTGGCTTTGAGAAAAATTTAAATTAAGGAATTTTGTATTTACAGTGCGGTCTTATATTGATCACCTTGAGGCGGGTCAAAGTGATCACTATAAGCGGATGATCATTACAACATTTTTTATTCTTTATTTCTCATGCACATAACCATGTAATTGACATTTGTATATGTATTACAGTACAGATACAGTAAAGGAATGTTATTGACTTTAAAAATCCATACATTAAGTTAGGCCTCTGAGGTTTAAAAACAGTGGTCTCACGTACACCGAGACGCTCACGCTGCGATCTCTCCACAGGCAGAGATGCCGCAATCTCCATATACAGTAAGTCATGCACCACCAGACATGGAGTATTGCTGCTCCATCTCGCTGGCTCATATTTGACAGTTTGTAAGTAAAAATGAGTAGTTTGACCTTTTCTCCGTTCTCAGGTGGGACAAGGCCCCAAATGATCACTAAGTGGAGTGTTGGTCACTATAAGTCAATTATTTAAACGGCGTGTGTATAGGAATGATTCGGGACCAAGCTTTTTGAACACTATGCGGTTGATCACTATAACATGATCACTAAAAGTGGATTCCACTGTAATTTGTATTTTTATGTTTTCCCCCCATTCATGTCACGAACTTGCCTCTCAGCTCAGAAGTTCCCAACCTTGTCAAAGTCACGGCCCACTTATAAGAGTTGTCAAAGTGTTTTGAGTTCATAGCTTGTTGTAATAAATAGACATCTATTGTGGCCTGTACTACTTTGTCCTTGTGTTTTGTGTATGTTTGACTGTGCAGGTTTATTCATCCACTATCTGCAGACGTTGATTAAACGTTCACATTTAGACCGTATTTAACCCGTTGAAAAACGGGTGAAGACAAGTTTAAAAGTGAAAGTTTTTTCACCCACAATTGAAGACGTTTTTTGAACGTTTACATTTAGACCATATTTCACCAGTATAGGAGCCTGGTTAAATATGGTCTAAATGTAAACGTTCAATAAACGTCTTCAAATAGTGGGTGAAAAAACTTTCACTTTTGAACCTTCCTTGCACGTTTTTTCAACGTTGACACTAAACGTTTTTTAAACGTCTTTTCAACCAAAAAATGCTCGCTGGGGTGCTGAATTCCCAATTTGAGCTTCTAAACTCTGTTTGAGCTTGAATGAATGAATGAATGAATCAAGTATTTATTTGTCCGTTAGGAAAATTGGTTTGTACATCATGGTCATTGGCAAAAAGGACATCAAAAACAACAGACAAGACAACACAAATTATTGGCAACATCAACACATCACAAGATCGTTTATTAGTCCAATGGATGTGGGGACCGATGTGCACGTCGCCGCAGACCAGCGCCGGAAGTCGTAAACTCAATCGTAAACTCGTAAACTCAGGAAGGAGGTACAGGGTCCCTCTCTGGAAACACAATCACTATAAAAACTTGTTTATCCCTCAATCGAACAAGCTCATTAATGAGAAGCTATAGGGGAGGGCAGACGGACACGTAGGACCTGAGAGCTCCTTGAATAGCGTGATATGGGCATAGCCTACGAGATACACATTCATGTATCTATAATGTGTGTGTGTGTGTGTGTGTGTGTGTGTGTGTGTGTGTGTGTGTGTGTGTGTAAGAGGAGGAGAGGGGCAGAGAGAGCGGCGGTGACTGTCTTTAATCAGAGCCTCCACAGTCTGCATGTCAAGTCTGCATCACATGGGTCATAATATGGTGATATTAACTTCGGGCTTCGGACAGGCTCAGGCTCACTTAACCCCTCGGGCCGGGGTAGGGCCTGGCCTGAATGCCACAGACCTGGGTCGGGCTGGGGCCAAAATGTCAGGCCCGTGAAGCTCTCTACACTGTTTAATATTGATTTGCTTGCTGAAAATTGTCTTTTGAAGAACAGGCTCAATACCATAACTGACCCCTGCGGATTGTCTCAATTAATTTCCCAAACAACAAGAATTTCTGTGAATAACATCGGTGTTAAAACTTCTAAATGTATTGATCACATTCTCGCAAACACTCCTGATTTGTGCTTTTCACCCGTTTCAGTCCCAGCTGGCTTCAGTGACCATAATGTAGTTGCTGTCACCAGGAGAACAAAGCTACCAAGCCTGTCCCAAAATGGTAGTCTCAAGATCATTTAAGAAATTTCATGAGGATGATTCTCTTGACAATGTTAAGAATATGAAATGGGCGGATGTATTGATCATCCTGAGATCACTTTGAATTTATTTATGAAGTATTTCATGAAAATTGTGAACATTCATGCACCATTAAGGAAATTCACTGCTAAAGCAAAATGTGCACCTTGGATAGAGATCGCATTGAAGAACTTGATGGCTCAAAGAGATGAGGCCAAAAAGTGTGCTGCTCTTTCTGGTTCTCTTGTTGATAGAAAACATTGTAAGACTTTATAACATTCAGTCATAAGTCATATATAAGCCATTGGTTTGTGGACTTCTGTTTTGAAGCCTGGAGTATGGCCTCGGTAAACACTTTCCTAATGAGTTTATGTCTCAATCACTAGTTTCAGACTATGTTGTAGTTGTAGACTATGTTTTGGGGTGTGATTGACAGGTCGCTTGTCCACTGATCACACAGCTCGCCGATCACAGACCAATACCAGGCCGTGCTCTGTGGGAAACCCCTGGCCTTGTGTTGAGATCCAAGATGGCAATGGCCAAAATGCTATGTGAGGCGTCAAAAAACAGAAGTCCACAGACCAATGGGTCGCCCCCTACAGGTCATTGGAAATAATGCAGGTTTAAGTGCACTTCCACATTGGCTTCAATTTTGACAGCGCTACCCCCTTGTATGTAACACATTTGTGTGATGAATGGTTTACACTTTAGATTAGGGGATGCAGAAAGCCTTGTAAATTAATTGTAATTTATAAGATGTATGGAACACTTCATTTACTAAAGGTTTATATGACTTGCAAGACATTTGTGATATATGTTAAAATAGCATTTATTAATCATCTACAAATGTATATTCATGTTTTGTAAGTGATTAGTTCATCATTAACTAAAGTCTTATAAATGACTTATGACTTAACGTTATTATAAAGTGTTACCCCTATCATGCAAGCTGCTGCTGTAGATGCAGCTGTAGATGCAGTTAGCAGGTGTAGATGCAGCTGTAGATGCAGTTAGCAGGTGTAATTTGGTCAAAATAAAATAGTTTGTACTCAAACTGCTTACTGGTCTGGGGATTATCTTGACCGAGTAGTCGGGTCATGATCTCTGGAAAGAGATATTGCTGTTGAGTTTTTCAAATGTATCTTGCACCATTTTTTGAAAGTGGTCCTCACGTGTGAAGATTATCCAGCTGAACACTGGTTCGCGTTTGATTAAGCTTGCGTTACCCAGAGACCTTAATTGAAGCATCGCGGCAAAAACCCATTCAAAAATCCCAGACAGAAACAGTGAAGAACCAGGAAGTCCGGAACTTCTGTGTTCCGACTACAAAAATATGTCATCCCTGCGGCTCTCTATTGACAGAAAGCTATTCTTTTTCCAAAATATTGAACTCTTTAACTCTCTTTCCAATCCATCTTGTGTGACTCCATCCATTCAACTGCATCATCTAATAATTGGACACCGCACTGTACTGTCTGTTAATTTGTGTTTGCATATAAATGTATTATGAATGAGTATTCTGGTGTGGGTGTGTGTGTTAGATTTATTATGTGAAATACGGTCAGGTGTTATGCATTGTTCTTAAGTACGATGCTGAACGATGTCGGTTTTTTTTGTGAATTCAAATTGCGCATTTTACATTGCTGTAATTCACAGCAATGCCTGGAGAACTGCACTTTCCAAGCTCCTGGTGGGTTTTTAGGCGATTATCCTTAACATTCACTTGCTAATTATATATTGTATCCCTTTCTTTTAGATTGTTATAGCATAATGTGTAAGTAAAGGAACTAAATGAAGCAGTCTGAGCCCATGCAGTGGCCTCTGTGACTCATCTTCCCCCCCGACCGCCTCACAGGCCAGATGGTTACACTGCAGGAAGTTTGGCTCTGTGCTCTGACAAACAGCTTTCCTTTCTGCCATGTTTCTGTTTCAGCTCAGTCTGCTTGTGCTTCTGCTGGTGCAGTGAGGTCCTCCTCAGCGACAGCGGCTGAATGAAAGCTGCAGCGCTCACACGCTCCTGCGGGTTCAAAGGTCAGCGGCTGCTCAGTCAGTGACTCAGTGACAGCGGCCTGTTTGTTTGGTTCAAGTGGGCGGAAGCATTGACTTTCTGCTCAGGTCACACAAGTTCAAGTTTAATTTCATTTCAAATTGTATTAAGAATATAGATTAACCCCTTGAGATATATTATCATCTCATTTTCGAGGGCGTACCAACATATATCACAATCACTATACAACAGAGCAGTGTCAGAATAAATCAAAAAAGATGGACATACAATCATCAATACAGATCGACACATAATAATCAAGATGACAACGTAAGGCAAAACAAAAGAAAACAAGACTTGGTCGAAACCTATATGGCCAGGCCTTGACAAATATTGTTTCCAAACTGTCCATTCCTACTGCATAAAGTGATCCGGTGACATGACGGGTCTGTTTGTATGTCTGTATTCTGCAGACATACACCCCCCCCCCCCCCCCCCCCCAAAAAAAACAATAAAAAAAAAACGTAACAGCGTCTTAATAACCTTTTCTTTTTTCAGTGAAAGGAGTGTCAGTCACAATCCATATCAGTGTGGAGTGAGACAGAGAAAAAGTGTAGCAAATTACATAACTCTGATATTGTAAACTAATTCAGTAATGATTAAAAGTATGAGCTACATTAATTTAGTAGAACAGTTTAAATTTAAAACAGGCTTTTCCTGTCGAGAAAGCTGCAGCAGATCCAACAGTGGACTGGTGCCGCCACCTGTGGGCCAGAATACAGTGATACAACTATACTGAAATACTGAAATAATGTTTGTACTGTGTTGTACGTACTGTATTTATGTGATGTAATGTGATGTTTTACTGATGCCTGCAGGGAATCTGCAGCAGAAACTTCATGGCCAGAACAAACTGGTTGCCGAGAGGGAGGGGTTGGAGCTCAGAGCTGAGGCCAGAGAGAAACACTGCCTTCGTACACACGTTTTTGGTCTTCTGAGAAGGATCTATGAAGGACGTAGCAACTGCTCTCTGTTTACTTTCTTAGATTTATTAGCTACCTCAATTCATTTCTCATATCCTCTTGGATGAAGTGTTCTTACATTTAATTGGCATTAAGTTTTAAACATAAATAATTCATAATAATTTCAGTGTTTGAAAATACTTGAATTCTTTTCAAACATTGTTTGTTTTACATGTGTAGACATGTAAAACAAACAATGTTTGAAAAGATTGTCCATAGCTTCAGGCCTCATATCAACAGGTCGGTAAATCACTTTCGGAGGGAAATTCCACTTACAAGCACTAACATGCTTTAAAGACAAATCTTCTTAAAGACTTAATGTTGATAGACAACTGTTTCTGTTACCATGTTTCAACATCCACCTCAGTGCAGTTCAGTTCTCATTTCTGCTTGAGGTCAAGTTCAGCTCTTTGGAAAGGTGAGGGTCCTGCTTAGAGAAGACTGTGATCATAATTAAACTGGCTTTTTTTCCTTTCCTTTGCACCATGTCGATCAATTCTTGTGCTTTGTCTCGTCTGGGTTTTGTTCTGGCCAACTCCATTTCTTCATGATTTAATACCCCCTCCCGCAGAAGTTCATCCAGCATGTTGTCTAGAACAGGTCCAGTCACTCGCTTGATAAACTCTGGCCGAACTGAGCGTAGCCTCTCTACTGAGAGACTCAGAGCCCTTGGATCGTCGGGACTGCTGGGAGAAGGATCTGGAAGGCAAGTTGAAAAAAAAAGACTTCTATTCAACAATCAGCATTCACATTGCAACAGAGGCCTCTTTAGAGATGAGAAGAATTTGAGAAGGACCAAATTAAAATAATACTCTAGTATACCTCCATCCTCTGCACCCCCATGTAAAATTGCAGGACTTTTCTATTACTTTGCACAACTAAACTGGAGTGCTTCCAAGACCTGAAATGTCCTTCCTTCCTGGTTTGTCAATGCTTATTTTCTATGGGATGAACAGACTGCTTTCAACTTGAATTAATTCCTACATTCCTACAACTCGCCTACTCCTACAACTCGTACGCCTACAGTATATGCTGTCCAAAAATTGACAGCATCTACTGTTTATTTTTGATCTCTTGAGACTAACATGAGCCTTCTCATTTTTGTATCAGACTGTGGTCAAAATGTTGTCTTATTTATTGCTCCTAAGGGTCGCTGATGAAAGGATGAAAAAGAGATGCACTAGTATACTTCTCTGAGACAAATGACGTTGCAATGAGATAACGGAACTGACGCCTTACACGACCACTTATACCCAAACCCGACCAGCGTTATTTTGGGGACCAAGTGACGTACTTCCTCCTTCTTCGCAAGCTATTCAAGAGGTTAATTGTCCGCTGTCACAAGTCCCTTTTATTTGCAGATATCTGACAGTTTATGTGTAAAGTTTCATATTAAAATGTGCATGATAAAAGGTCCAAATACCTTATGAAAGTGCCTTTGATAAGAGAATGTAGCAGTGAGCCGCTTGGGCGACGGTACCACAGAAGAAGAATATACCATGAAGAAGAAAGGCCCTGTAAAACTAGCCCAGGCTACTGCAAAACTACGCTAGCAGCATAGACGTTCAGAGAGGACTGGTCGCATTTGGGGAGCTCACAGCTTTTTCACCAGCAATATGGTAATTTCCCAGACTCTGGTAAGGAAACAGCTATAGTGAATGATTAAAACAAGATGTCTCCAGAAAGAGAAGAAGTTTGACTTGTGCTTTCAGCCATTAAACCGAGTGGAAACAGCACAAGATCATTTGTAGCAGCAGTTGAAACAGAATTTTGATAGAATATTGGCAAAAAAGTGGTTGGGTTTGGCATCAGTGAAGCTAATCATTTTAGCAATATTTGAGAAAGTAAAGAGAAGAATGTGAGATGAGTCTGAGACTTCCATGTTCCATGAGACAAATCTGAGAAGTGTGATCCCTATAGGAGAGTATAGACCTTGTGGCGGTTCCACAAAGAACATTACAGAGACATTCACCTTAATGTCCATGCGCCCTTTAAGGAGTGAGTTTAGGGCCTCACGTGAGTTGAGGAGTAAGTTAGCCCTTGTTCACAGTCTCCTCGTTCCTGCGCACCCCACAATTGGTGACCCCGCGTTATCTAAATCATGCACGGCACACTGCACGATTAATCAAAATAAAATGGCAATCTCGATTCCTACTAAGCGCCGATCTCATTTCTCAATTACGTCATTTCTGACGCATTTTCATTTGGGACATCAGCTGCAATAAAACAAGTGATCCTACTTTCGTGACGAAGTGAGCCTACACATCGCAGCGAGGAGGTGGAGCAGTCAGCACTGAGACCGGGCACTGAGAAGAGAAAATAACCCAGCCGCAGACAGTGACACCGGAGGGCTGTACCACGAATGTTGTATAAGATCAGATAATTGCCACAGAGCTTGATTGTAGTTAACTTGTACCACGAACGTAGAGAGCGTGTGCACATGAAAATGCCCGTGCACAGGAGCTCGTGCCCGCAAAAGAGGCGTGGTTTTTAACAACTAGCCAATCACAATGCAATATGGACTGCTCCAGCTCAGAACCGTAGCTTTTACAGTGCCAGACACGCCTATTTCCTCATTCATTCTAAGCCAAATCGTGAAGCTTTACTACTATGTCAGAATCAAAATCTGCATTGGATATTATTAGTCTGTTCCCGAATGACTGTCTAAAGTTACCACTTTTATTCACATCAGTCATTTATTTGAAGAGCGGTTTCTGCCTCCACGTATCCTACCGCAGCTCAATTCACCCTCTCAATAAACTCAATAAAACCGGCATGTCTTTTTTGCGAGTGGAAGCAATGTGTAATCTATCTCAGTCCAAAATCCGTATGAATAGACCATTTAGGCTCAATGAATAATAATGATCTCATGATGTGTTTAGTCGCACTGATTGAATAATTCCTATAGGCTATCAATAAAAAAAAGAATGATAATAAAATTAAAAAAGGCTTCTGAACTGAATCGACACGGTACGTGCGGGCATAGATTTCATTTATAAAAAATAGCCTATTTTGTGGTCACATATATAGGCTATTGTCAGCAGTCGCATATCTCCATATTTCATATAATTATGCTGGAAATATGAAGTTCAATCACATCATACAGGCCAAAACCAACACAGTTGCAGCTGCAAAATGCAGGAGTAGCCTAGATATGAATCATCTGTGTGCAGGCGATCCCATATTAAATTGCTTAGATGTAGTAGCCTATTCTAGCATGACCATTTCCAACCCAACATCAGCCTCAGCTCCATTGCGCACACGGCACCGTGCGCTTTGGAGACGTTTATGTAACCTTTTTATGCCGGTTTAGTGATATTTCTCCACTCACCATTCAGCTGCAATCGACCGGCGGGGTCAAACAACGTATTTAGGCTACTTGAGAGTACAAAAATGAATATATAAAAACATATTCCAAAGTGGTAAGTAGGGCTTAATTTAAATGTAGCCTGCAACAAGTGCAAGGCTAATCAGTCCTCGATTAATTCAACAGGAGCCATTTTTTTCTTTTTCTTTTCTTTTGAATGCAATGTATTTTTCATATGGGCACCATATGAATGGTGACTCGCTGTTTCCAGAGAGCTGATTGGTAAGCAGGTGGGTCTTTCATCGGTTTTGATCTTATCCTCTGAACTTAACCTGGTACAAAGCAGCCATAGAGCATAAGTTGCTATGGTGATCTATCTCGATAAGAAGTTAACTAATTGTCTTTCGTTCCTGTTTCTATCACAGCTTTAAATGCTGCTGAGAGGAGGAGATAGTGCACTCTCTCTCTCTCTCTCTCTGTCTCGCTCCCTTTTCTCTGTCTCTCATGCAGCTTAAACGCTGCTGGGCGGAGGAGATGATGCACTCTCTCTCTCTGTCTCCTTAGGTAGGTATTGCTGCTACAAATATTCTTTATATATCTTATATTCGAGATATATGTTTATTTATTTTTTACCTACCTTTATGCGAGCTCAAATAGTCCTGGACTCTTATTACTTTTAAGTTCAGGTACGTGTCTTTTACTACTTTTAAGTACATTGTACGTGTCTTTATTACTTTTAAGTACACTGTACAGATCCCTTGGCGTGTGTTTTTATTTTACTTTTATCCTGTGTTTACTTGATCCATTTTTCTGCTGGAAAACTGCTGCCATGCTCCATGTTTGTTTTAATTTGTTCATGTTTTGTTTTTTCATGTATTCGCTATGCTTTTATGTCTGCTTGCACAAAAATTGCCCTTCTGGGACAAATAATAAACTTGAATCTTGAATCTTGAAACTAGCGTCGTGGTACGGCAAAACTAGGGTTAAACCTGAAGTTACCTCGCTAAGCCACTAATCTTGTTTCGTGGTACACCCGTCGGGGCTGAGAGGGAAAATGTTTTAAATAATAGTAGGGCAAACAAAAACGACAAAATGAATCCAGCGACAAACGGTTCACACTTTGTTGTGTGGAAGTTTTTTGTGGAACACATAGGCTACTTTGCAAGCAGTGTAAGATATCAGATATGGCTTCCATCAACACTGCAAAATGAGGGATTTACAGGAGGAAGCGCTACTCAATGCCCTCTTGCAACTACTCTTCAAACGTTGCATTATGGTCTACAAAATTAGCAGTGAACAAACATGGAGACAGAATTGCGAGGATATAATATTGCGACAAGGAGAGATTTATGGTCCAGCCAAACTATGGAACCATATGAATAATGAGCCTGCCGGACTTCAGCATGAAAAGTCATGCCTATCAGGCCCAGCTCCAGACCCAAATTACAGAGGTGGCCTGCCCCTACCTTGGGGGGCCAAGCTACCCAAGGGGGGTCCGGGGCGATTCTCCCCCGGAAGAAGATTTTGTACATTTTAAAGTAAAATTCGTCAACCTGGTGCATTTGAGAGCAAAATGAAGAGGCTAAATCTATGAAGAACTACACACATCTCTAATGTGTTGTGACTTTACAAATAATTAGGCCTAAACAATTAATATTAAATGTATTTACACATTGTGCACAAATTGCATTCATTGTGACAAATTTACAATAGTTAATATCCAGCCAGAATCATTGCAAATGGATGTTCAAAGTAACAGTTAGCAATAGCATTCAGTTAATCAATACCTAATGACAGCCAGATTCCGTTTTAAACTTTAAAACAGAAAAACGGAAAAACGTTTTTAGCAAAAAAAATAAAAAAAATAAAAATAAAAAAATAATAATGGGGGGGGGCCAGTTTGGGGAATGGGGGGGCCCGGCCCGGTCAGCCCCCCCCTCCCTGCCTATAGACTGCGTTTCTCCCCAGGAATCACAAAGTCACAGGAGAGGCTTTAGCCCAGGTACTGAAGGAGAATCTTACCTCTTCCTTAAAGGAACACTCCGCCGATTTTCAACCAGCTTTGTATCATTAGAACATCAGTAGTATATCAGAAAACTGTAAACGGTTTTTAAGTCTGTCATTTAATTTGACAGTTATTGAGTGTTAAAGTGTGGACCAGTGACATCACTGGTCCACACTAACTCAAATTAATAACTCATTAACTCAAATCAACTCTCAATAACTGTCAAACTATTCATCATTCATCTAGTTTGACAGTTATTGAGAGTTGATTTGACTTAATGAGTTATTCATTTGAGTTAGTGTGGACCAGTGATGTCACTGGTCCACACTTTAACACTCAATAACTGTCAAATTAAATGACAGACTTCAAAACAGTTTACAGTTTTCTGATATACTACTGATGTTCTAATGATACAAAGCTGGTTGAAAATGGGCGGAGTGTTCCTTTAACAATGCCATTTAGCTAAATTAGTATGATAATAAACAACAACAACATCAATAATAATAACAGCAGTAACAATAATATGAATAATCTATTTACATCAATATGTGTCAATAATAAAATAGACTAATAAAAGTTGATGACGATGCCAATAATAATTATTTTTTTCATATCAGGTAAATGAGTGCAATAAACGCTGAAAAAAATCGTGATCTCAATTCAGAGTAAGAAAATTGTAATTCTCATTTTATCCAGAATCATGCAGCCCTAGCTCGAAGCTATCCTGGTTGACTTACTCTAATATAAGCAACTAGTTTAAAGGTCCCATTCCGTGCAAAAGCTGTTTTTACTTGTAAATGCATATATACTGCTGTCATCCCTCCCTGTAATGAGTGGTCACAACCTCAGAACTGCCAGAGTTGGATTTGTCTCTATCCAGCTTCCCCCTGCAGTCTCCTTCAAGCCACGCCCCTTACACTCTGTTCCCCCAGACGGGTTAATGTGATGTCACTCGGGTCCTTAGGCATACTGCGCGCGGTCTCTCAAACACAAGCTACCTGCACCATTTTGTCTATAGCCACAAAATTAACACTTCTAGCTGGAGCGACACCAACTCTACGTGATCCAGCAACTGCGGAGGTGCATTCGGTAAGTCTAGGCATTTTGAGATGTCCTCTTTAGCGTAGCAACCGTTAAGTTAGCGATAGCTCGTTGCTAACGTTAGTTGTGGACACAACCTAGCGTGCTGGTCCACAGACGCTAATCTGATTGGCCGCTGGGAGCCTGGGGTGGGCTCTCCCTCAGCGGCCAATGGGAACTGTTAGTTTTGAATATATTATAGAAACAGACCATTCTTGGGACGCAACGAGATGAGCAAGTGACAACTCCGTCAGAACAAACGGGGTTGCTATATTTTTGACAAATGAATCCAGAATCATGTTTTATGGACCAGAGACACACGTTTTTAAGAGGTTACAGCTGCACGAATTGGGACCTTTAAAGTAACCATTCTTAAATTGCAAGTCTTACATGAGTCTTTTTGAAAAATATGTTTTGAAGATCAAATTTTATACATAGTGTTAGGAGTCAGGAAATACACTGAGGCTTTCTTCTTAATTATGCTCTTTATAGAGAGCCGCAGTAACGAGTCCGGAAATCATCGATGCTAACAGCCCTGGTTCTTCACAGTTTTCGCCTATGGGAGTTTTGAATGGGTTTTTGGCGCGATGCTTCTAATAATCTCTCTGGGCAACGCTGGCTTAATCAAACGCGAACCAGTGTTTAGTAATATCATCTTCACACACGAGGACCACTTTTACGAGTTTTGAAGCTTTTACGTGCCGTTAAAAGGGCGGCTAGCTAGCAAACGGCTAAATGAGACTACACTGTTGAGTCGATGGGGATATATACGTCAATAACGTCACTACTTCAAAGGACAAACACGGAAATTCTCTTCCCTCACCTGGTTCAGCCCCGTTCAGCCCGGGGTAATCAGTGCACACATCAACAACAGCCCAGGTTGAGTGCTGACGTGACGTGAAAGCCTATGCGACAGTGTGTAGTTCTGGATTAGCTTAGCTCAAGCTTTTTACTTCTAGGGCTCGCAGTTACGCTTCAAAACTCATGAAAGTGGTCCTCATGTGTGAAGATTATCCCGCTGAACCTTGGTTCGCGTTTGATTAAACTTGCGTTGCCCACAGACATTATTTGAAGCATCACGCCAAAAACCCATTCAAAAATCCCATAGACTGAAACAGTGAAGAACCAGGAAGTTCGGGACTTCCGCATTCAGCCTACAAAAATACGTCATCCCTGCGGCTCTCTATTAGCACCCGACAGAGCACTGGTGGCCGTGCCCATGCCACAACATACACCAACCTCGCTAGCTCTCTCTTAGCTTAGCATAGCTGTCCACACACAGCCGTCTCTCACAGGCTCACGCTCCAACTCCCCGAGCTGTTTCGCTCTCTCCCACAGCTCCCATCCCCCAGCCAATCCCAGGTGAGCCTCTCTCTCTCACCCCACCCACTGGCTGTAAGCTGCCTTCACTGTCCCACAGAACCCGTAAATCCCCACATACATGCCAAACCCCACAGGTAACCTACATGCACAGAACAGCATAACACACAGAGACAGACATCAACAAATACAGTAGCACACAAAACGAGCCCGCTACACTACCTCCTCCCCATTAAAATTTCTCTCCCACGAGAAGCACACTTAAGTCCCCAACCCCCAGGTGGGGTCAGTGCTCCCCACATCCCTCTTGTGTTGGCTCCAATAGAAAAGTTCATGAACACGGCAGAGTGTCTCCTCAGCCCCGAAATGACCGGATCTGGGGGCCCTGTGTGTCCACTGCAGCACCAATCCCCGCAGGTAGCTGGGCACAACCGCCTGGAACACCCTTTCCCCGTGGAGGCCCCCCCTCTCCAAAAGCCCGTCCTTACACAGACGCAGGTGCGGAAACATTCCACAGTCCCTTCGTGGCACCGGAACACATGTGAATCTCCTCCACGGGGGGCGGCGTCCCGCCGCCACCCACGCACCGATGTCAGCATCCTCCGCCTGCCTGCCTCCCCACTCATCTACGTCAACATCCACTATGGTCACGTCGTCATCCGTCAGGTCCACATCTGAACAGTCCCCCTCCTCTTCTTCCTCCTCCTCTTGCACTCGCTCGTCCTCCCGCCCCCCACCCACAGGGTCGGCGTCACTGCCTCAGCTTCCTGCACAGCAATCGTGGGGTGTGCAGAGCGGCTAGGCTGGGCTGGCTTCTCCGGCATTGGCACCACCCGCTCACCTGGAATCACGAGCATCGCTCTCCCGACTGTAACAACGTTCTCTTCCCTCCGGCTGCTCACATTCTCCCCAGCCCGTGTCCCTCCTCTGTCCTCCAAAATCTCAGTGCAGTTTCTGGTCAAATGTCCAGGCTCCCCACATGACCAGCAGAGTCTCACCTGCCAGCCGCCCGCACGTCTCTCCTCTCGCGCTGTCCTCTGATCTCCAACAGTGTCCCGACACTCCCTGTTTAGATGCCTGAATGCGAAACACGTCCAGCACACTCCCGGGCGCCCCCAGGACCGCTTCCCTGCAGCCATGGTCTGGCCCCCTGGAACGCTGTGGCCCCCCTTAGCCAGGTGACCATGTCCCCCACAAGTCCAACAAACTCTCTGTGGCTCCTCCATCCGCTGTTCTCCACGCTGCATGGTCTCCCGCAACAGCTGCATCAGCTCCTCCGCCCAGGCAGGAGTCACCTCCAACACCCGTCTGATCTCCTGCTTCAGGCGGGCCTCCATGCCAGCAAACTCCAAGCCGAAATCCGGAACCAGCATATACTTCTCCTCCTCCCCTTTCATCTCCAGGCGATCCCCGCACAGAGCACTGGTGGCCGTGCCCATGCCACAATAACCCCCCACAAACACACACACTAACCTCGCTAGCTCTCTCTTTGCTTCCTAGCTCTCCACACACAACCGACTCTCCCAGGCTCACGCTCCAACTTCCTGAGCTGTTCCGTTCTCTCCCACAGCTCTCCTCCCCCAGCCAATCCCAGGTGAGCCTCTCTCTCTCACCCCACCCACTGGCTGTACGCTGCCTTCACTGTCCCACAGAACCCTGTAAACCCCCACATACATGCCAAACCACACAGGTAACCCACATGCACAGAACAGCATAACACACAGAGACAGTCAGACATCAACAAATACAGTAGCACACAAAATGAGCCTGCTTCAATACATAATTTATTTTATACAGAAAATAATTAAATTGACCAGAATGCACCAGTCTGAATCTTGAGATTGCAATGATTCTGTAAACATGCCATGTTAGCTTACTGGGAAAAGGCTAAGTATGGCTCCAAAGTTAATCTGTCTTTACCATTAGGTTCGTCTCACGTTGCCAGACCCAACGACGTATGTCAGCAAGGAGGGTCTGAATGACATATCAACTTTCTGGGAGACTTCCCCCAAAATCCCTCCAGATGCTGTGGGAGAAATCTGATTGGCTGGGCACCGGCCCACGATGTCTGTGTTTGGTCAATTCATATGTCTGTCAAGCATAGTTTTTTTTTTGTCTTGGGGGCGGGTGCTAACTACTTTTCAGAGTTGTGTTCCAGACATGTTCGTCTACGACTGGCTACTGCGAGACTACCGCAAGGTCTGTAGCAACTCAATATCAATGATTGTAATTAGGGATGGTCCGATCCGATACTCAGGCCATGTCTACACTAGGCCGTATTGCACTTCGTTTGCACCTATTGTCCACACTACCTCTATTGTTTGGAGTGTTAAAGCCGTTTTAAAAACGAAGACGGGCTGAGCCCGTCTTTGTCATCAAACTCCGTCTTCGAAAGTGAGTGGAGATACAGATTTTTGAAACGATGCAAGTAACCTACTTGTTACTACACCACAGCAGGTGGCGGTAAGCAGCTTGAAGCTGTCGGCGACCCGCCTACAAACAACAGAAGAAGAAAGTGTGTCGCGCTGGTGACGCACTTTTTGTGGCGACGCACTGTTTACCCCGCTAGTTGAGAAAAGTGGACAGACGTTTGATCATGGATAACCAAATTCTTCTGTCCTTTTTACTTGTGATCCGATGCATCGTGGTGGCACGTCAGTAGTTTGTGGATATTATCTCTAGACCTCGTGTCACCAGCCACGAGGTCCCCGGCCGCCTGCGGTTTGACGTTACCTTCCACAAAATTGAGGTAATCTTTAGCTAACGTAATTGCAAGCATGACATTTAACATGTCCATTTGTCAAATATTACATGAGGACTAACATTCTAGAGAAGCAGAAGTTACGTGTTAATGTTTTAAAAACGTTATTGCATGCTGCACAGCATTGTGTTGGGTAAACAAACGGCCATTGATTAATAACACATGTCGTTCGTTTATTCAAGGGAATGATGACCGTCAAGTGATGGGGACACAACAGAGGAACAGGATTTGTGGAAAATGAACGTTATTAAATGCTGTAACGTTAACAGTAATTCTCATGTGTATGGTTTATTTAGCCTCAAGCTCTCCTGAGATTATAACGTTAACCTGTTAGGCTACTGTGCACTGCTGATAATCAGTTGTTTCAACATCAGATATAAGTCAAATGCCAACAGTTTTGAGACTTTGAGAGATTTGTTTAGAACTATTTGTACGCATCTATCTGCCAGTGATCTATCTATATTGTTATTTGCTTGTTTTAATGCTTTTGTCAATAAACATTGCCAACAAATAGCCTTGTTGTTATTGTGCTATGTACTTCGGTAAATCATGTATCACAATATGATCGCAGAAGGAGCCCATTAGTTGTCTGGTCAGAGGCAGGTTGGATAAAATGATCAGATGTGATAAAGATTGTTGATGTCGAGTGAACACGAACTATGACACGAACCGAAGATTGGACCACAGGATATGACGACGGCCGAAACAACCGACCAGCTTTATATTTATTGAAATGAAATATGGTGATATCTGTATAAATTCGGCATACATTACATAGACTACACTGGACTGTAGCCTACAGTAGGCTATTGCTGTGAAAAAGTAACTACACGATTGTGTTAAGTGTTACACTCTATCGATAAATGTTTTCCAATGACACAGCTAGCCTTAACTGAGCTTGGTGGAATTATCTCAAGACAAGTGTGTATCAGCTTAATGTCCAATACAGAAGAGCATGAAACAAAACTGCAAAAACTATATTTATTGAAATGTGATCGTCATTACATAACGTTATATAGCCCAATTGGTCTGCCCATAGCGTCGACTTTACATGGAGGCTATGTAAGAAATCATTTGCATCTGTTAAACCAACATATATCTTCCATAATGAATTAAATCATAATCATAATGCTACAAAGACATGAGCTAATCACCACAGAACCGCACAGACCATTTCGCCCGGTATCACGGACGAATGTGTCCAGGCCACTGATGAATATGAATCTTTATTATATGTCGATGAAGCGAGCAGCTCTGAGCTTCCATCAGCTAGCATGGTCAATGTGCTGGCTGGATCCCCTGCCCTCAAAAGTCAGATTTCGAAATAGGCTTATTTTTTTGATAAACTGGCCTCATAACGGGGATCTATTAGCCTACAGTTATGTGTCTACTAACATTATTAAAAGATCATACAGGTAACGCTGCTTCTTCTTCTTTTCTTCGACTTGAATGTAGGCGTAGTTGCTGCCCTCTCGTTGTGGACTCCAGTACTAAACATAGAGGCATGCGCATGCGCAGTGTATGTAAAGCATCGTATTGCGGGCGTCTCGCATGAGCTAATATGGACGCAGACTGCTCGGAGCCTGCTCTAGTGTAGACTGGGAAGGCTTCAACTACGGGGTCTTTGAAAACGGCTTAGTGAAGATGTAGCCTCAGTATCGGTATCGGAGCCGATCCGGCCAAAATCACTGGATCGGATATCTGGTGGGAAAAAGAAGTAGAATCCGATCCGATCCATAGCCTAAACTATCACTAAATGCTTCACTAAACTTCAGCAATGCGCCGTCATGGACACAGATGAACAATCGCAGCATCGTGCATGTGGACAGAGTGAGATTGTACTGTGCGTTGTCACCACAGCTGTGTTGATCAAGGAAGAAAAAAACCATGTGCAATTTAATCTGCTTTTAAATTCGACAAGCAGATCAACTCAGTAGTTAAAAACAGCTTTTACCACCTTCGGCTGCTGGCTAAGACAAAGGCCTACCTCTCCCAGGCAAACCTGGAGAGGGTTATTCACGCCTTCGTCACCACACGTATTGACTACTGCAATGCACTTTATGTGGGGATTGATCAGTCCTTGCTCCGCCGCCTACAGCTCGTGCAGAACGCGGCTGCACGCCTCCTTACGAGGACAAAAAAGCGCGAGCACATCACCCCAGTCCTGTCCTCGCTCCACTGGCTGCCTGTGCGCTTTCGCATTGATTTTAAATTATCCCTGACCGTTTTCAAAGCCCTCAATGGCCTGGCCCCTCCCTACATTTCCGAGCTGCTGCACCGCCACACCCCCTCCAGAGCTCTTAGATCGGCCGACCTATCGCTGCTGGTGGTGCCCAGAACCAAACTAAAAACTAGGGGGGACAGAGCCTTTGCGGCAGCTGCCCCAAAACTCTGGAACAGTCTCCCCCTACACGTTCGTGCTGCCCAGACCCTGGAGGTTTTTAAATCGCTCTTAAAAACCCACCTGTTCTCCCTGGCTTTCCCCCCTACTTAGCCATCGTTAGGTCCCTGGCATTTATCGTTTTATTGCTTTTATTGTCTTATTGTTTTATCTTTTTGATTTTAATTGTCATATGCACTTTGTATTATGTTGCTCTCAATTAGTATTTTTGCACTTTACTTATTTACATCTGTGCACTTTACTCCCCGCCTGTGAAGCACTTTGGTTCGGCTGCCGCTGTATGTAAATGTGCTATATAAATAAAGTTGACTTGACTTGACTTGACTTAATATGATGCAAGTGTTTTTAAGCATTGGAAACGTCAACACCGCGGCGCACACTGCCTGCCTGCCTGATACCTGCTGGTCAGTGTATCACACACAAACGTGACAGCAACGTTACAGAGAGAGGGAGAGAGAGGAGATCAGATGCAGATTCACTCCTAGACTAGACACCGGTAAGCCTCAAAATACACCGGCAGCCGCGTCAATACCGCGCAGCACACCATGCTATCACAATCAATCATAGGCTACGTTACCATTCCCAGAAGTGAAGTCAAATCTACGCACTTTCTGCGTAACGGATCGGCAGATTAACGCTAATAAACACTCACCCAACTCAGCAGTGATGAAGTTAGATGTTCTCTCCTCCTGTTAGTCCTTATTATAATTAATCCCAAAAGTCAAAATCTTCCTTGAAAACAGCAAATAAAACTAGATTAGGCCATGTGCCCGTGTTTACAAACACCATGATCTGTGAACTGCGCTCCGCCCCTTGTTTCACGCACCACGCAAGTAGGGGTAACCTTGCGTCACCAGGCTCTCTCTCTCGGGACTCGGGGAGACCAGGGACAGTTATAACAAGGACGTGTGTGTGTGTGTGTGTGTGTGTGTGCGTGCGCGTGCGTGCGTGCGAAGGCTTAAAAAGAAGCAGCAGTATTAGTGCATTACTGAGTCTATGTTCTGGGCTATAGCCTTTCATTTAAGGAATATTGTTCCAAAGATTGAACATGCTGTTTAGATGGCTGGGTTAAGCAAAGTGCATTGGTAAATTTATTATTAGCAGCTTAGTTGTATAAGCGAGGGAAAAAGATCGGATCGGATTGATATCGGTATCGGCAGACACTCAAGATTGTGGTATCGGTATCGGATCGGATATGGAAAAAGTGGTATCATGCCATCCCTAATTGTAATAAGTTTTAGTAGCCACGTCATGAGCTCACCTTGTCTCATGTCCTGGCTAACATGAGCTCACCTTGTCTCATGTCCTGGCTAACATGAGCTCACCTTGTCTCATGTCCTGGCTAACATGAGCTCACCTTGTCTCACGTCCTGGCTAACATGAGCTCACCTTGTCTCACATCCTGGGTAACAGATGAGCTCACCTTGTCTCACGTCCTGGCTAACATGAGCTCACCTTGTCTCATGTCCTGGCTAACATGAGCTCACCTTGTCTCACGTCCTGGGTAACAGATGAGCTCACCTTGTCTCACGTCCTGGGTAACATGAGCTCACCTTGTCTCAGGTCCTGGGTAACATGAGCTCACCTTGTCTCAGGTCCTGGGTAACATGAGCTCACCTTGTCTCACGTCCTGGGTAACATGAGCTCACCTTGTCTCACGTCCTGGCTAACATGAGCTCACCTTGTCTCACATCCTGGGTAACATGAGCCCACCTTGTCTCACGTCCTGGGTAACATGAGCTCACCTTGTCTCACATCCTGGCTAACATGAGCTCACCTTGTCTCAGGTCCTGGGTAACATAAGCTCACCTTGTCTCACGTCCTGGCTAACATGAGCTCACCTTGTCTCAGGTCCTGGGTAACATGAGCTCACCTTGTCTCACGTCCTGGGTAACATGAGCTCACCTTGTCTCACGTCCTGGGTAACATGAGCTCACCTTGTCTCACGTCCTGGGTAACATGAGCCCACCTTGTCTCACGTCCTGGGTAACATAAGCTCACCTTGTCTCACGTCCTGGGTAACATGAGCTCACCTTGTCTCACGTCCTGGGTAACATAAGCTCACCTTGTCTCACGTCCTGGGTAACATGAGCTCACCTTGTCTCACGTCCTGGGTAACATGAGCCCACCTTGTCTCACATCCTGGGTAACATGAGCTCACCTTGTCTCATGTCCTGGGTAACAGATGAGCTCACCTTGTCTCACGTCCTGGCTAACATGAGCTCACCTTGTCTCACATCCTGGCTAACATGAGCTCACCTTGTCTCACATCCTGGCTAACATGAGCTCACCTTGTCTCATGTCCTGGGTAACATGAGCTCACCTTGTCTCACGTCCTGGCTAACATGAGCTCACCTTGACTCACGTCCTGGCTAACATGAGCTCACCTTGTCTCACATCCTGGGTAACAGATGAGCTCACCTTGTCTCACGTCCTGGCTAACATGAGCTCACCTTGTCTCACATCCTGGGTAACAGATGAGCTCACCTTGTCTCACGTCCTGGCTAACATGAGCTCACCTTGTCTCACGTCCTGGGTAACAGATGAGCTCACCTTGTCTCATGTCCTGGCTAACATGAGCTCACCTTGTCTCACGTCCTGGCTAACATGAGCTCACCTTGTCTCATGTCCTGGCTAACATGAGCTCACCTTGTCTCACGTCCTGGCTAACATGAGCTCACCTTGTCTCACATCCTGGGTAACAGATGAGCTCACCTTGTCTCATGTCCTGGGTAACAGATGAGCTCACCTTGTCTCACGTCCTGGGTAACAGATGAGCTCACCTTGTCTCACGTCCTGGGTAACAGATGAGCTCACCTTGTCTCACGTCCTGGGTAACATGAGCTCACCTTGTCTCAGGTCCTGGGTAACATGAGCTCACCTTGTCTCAGGTCCTGGGTAACATGAGCTCACCTTGTCTCAGGTCCTGGGTAACATGAGCTCACCTTGTCTCACGTCCTGGGTAACATGAGCTCACCTTGTCTCACGTCCTGGGTAACATGAGCTCACCTTGTCTCACGTCCTGGCTAACATGAGCTCACCTTGTCTCACATCCTGGGTAACATGAGCCCACCTTGTCTCACGTCCTGGGTAACATGAGCTCACCTTGTCTCACATCCTGGCTAACATGAGCTCACCTTGTCTCAGGTCCTGGGTAACATAAGCTTACCTTGTCTCATGTCCTGGCTAACATGAGCTCACCTTGTCTCAGGTCCTGGGTAACATGAGCTCACCTTGTCTCACGTCCTGGGTAACATGAGCTCACCTTGTCTCACGTCCTGGGTAACATGAGCTCACCTTGTCTCACGTCCTGGGTAACATGAGCCCACCTTGTCTCACGTCCTGGGTAACATAAGCTCACCTTGTCTCACGTCCTGGGTAACATGAGCTCACCTTGTCTCACGTCCTGGGTAACATAAGCTCACCTTGTCTCACGTCCTGGGTAACATGAGCTCACCTTGTCTCACGTCCTGGGTAACATGAGCCCACCTTGTCTCACATCCTGGGTAACATGAGCTCACCTTGTCTCATGTCCTGGGTAACAGATGAGCTCACCTTGTCTCACGTCCTGGCTAACATGAGCTCACCTTGTCTCACATCCTGGCTAACATGAGCTCACCTTGTCTCACATCCTGGCTAACATGAGCTCACCTTGTCTCATGTCCTGGGTAACATGAGCTCACCTTGTCTCACGTCCTGGCTAACATGAGCTCACCTTGTCTCACGTCCTGGCTAACATGTGCTCACCTTGTCTCACGTCCTGGGTAACAGATGAGGGCCCTGCCGCTGCTCCGCTCTCAGTGGATGATTCTGAAACTGAGGGCCATGTGTTTCATGATGTTAAAAGCTTTGCAAAGTAATGTTGTTGCTATGATGCAGATTAATTTACCATACTGATTAATTTATGTTATATGCTGAAAATCTGCTGTGTGTGTGTGTGTCACACACACACACACACACACACACACACACACACACACACACACGCACGCACGCACGCACAGAGCAGAGATGCCACAGCAGACTGTGAATGCAGCCAGACTGAAAAATGATCTAGAGCTGAACTACCATCACCTTCTCCATTCTAACAGACTGAGTGAAGCTTTAGGAGGATTTAAGTCTTTACCAGGCAGATCAAGCTCATGATACCAGACTGATGTCCTCTCTTCATTTTGGATGATCAGAGTCACTTCCTCTGTGCTTGTATCCAGGCGAACCTCAAATGTTGGGTGGTAATTTGGTCCATATTTTGGATAAAATTGTAAGACATCCTGAAAACCAGGAGAAATGTTGCTGTTTTTGCTCCCAAAAAATATGATATAATTGAATGTTCGTGTTTTACATGTAAAATAACTGAATCTGTATCACACACAAACACACACACACACACACGCTCGTGCGCACGTTAAAGCATCATTAACAGAGATATATTTTTCAGGAAGTTGTATTTGACGTACCTTAGGCTTAGGCTGTACTTTATACTCCTCAGGAGTGCAGTGGAGACTGTACTTTTCAGAGGTCGACAAAGGATGACAATCGGACGGAGTCCGGATGTACTCAGCATTTTCTTGTTGACTTTTCACCTTAAATTATATCACAACAGTTGTACTTGAAAGATCGTTCCACTGTCGTGTTCATGATGACAATCTTCTCAACAGTTTGACATGTTTAGATACATATAACACCGTAGTGTGTGTGTGTGTGTGTGTGTGTGAGAGAGAGAGAGAGAGAGAGAGAGAGAGAGAGAGAGGAGAGAGATTTGGTCAGCTGTCACTTTTTTTGTGCATACTAGCTGCTATGGGTGTCGTTAGTCCTGGCATTTGGGGCCACAAATGTTCTATGAATAGCCCTGCGCGTCTCAAATGGGGGGGAAGCTAATCTGAAAAAGAGTATATGGTATTGATCAAAAATGCAAGATTTTGCTTCCTCTCTGTGTGCAAGTAGTAGCCTAACCTATACTGTAACAAAAGGAAGAGACATCACTCTCATCACAGCGTTAAAATTTTGCATTGGGGCTAGACTTTAGGGGACAGTTCTATAGATACAGTCGGTCTGTGTGGGAACGCCCACAAAACGTTACTTCCGCTAGCGTTGTGTCAGTAGGGCGTGGGGGAAAACCAATAATATATCTTAATGACCTGACTCACCTGTGGAAGGTGCTGCAGCTCTACACTACAGGATCGGGGATTCAAGAGCAGGTACATAGATGTCTGTTCAGATGTGTGTTTACTGCGGGGGTTAATGTTGCATTCCTTTATCGCAAAATAACTGGGATGTGGAGGCTAAATGACGTCACAACCGTTTTGTTAGCGTTCCATTTGCAGAAAAGTTGAGCTGGAAAGATCACTGTTCACTGGTCAGATCCAGTCACTAGCCAGGCTAGCCATTGTTAGCAATAACAGTTGATAACAAGGCATTTTGCGGCATTTTGCACATACAAACCCTGCAGCCTCATCTCCACACAGATAGAAGTTAGGCAGTGCTGTGTGTACAGCTGATTTAATGAGACACAAACAAGACAGAAGTGCTAATAAACAACATTTACTACGATTATAACTACTGTTGTCGCAGTCATCTTGGATTTTTTAGGTCGGGGCTGCTGAGGCTGGAATGTGAAATACCACCTCTGGTGACGTCACCATCCCAGCTCATGACCTTTGAACCGTAAGATTACCAGTCCCAGTTATAAAGGAATGCACGATTAATCCCCAATCCTGTCTGCCTGAGCTGGGCTAGCAGCTAAATGCCAAATCTGCTGCCTGCAAAGAACGGGAAGATTTCCCCCATGCTGACCCATTGAACATGCATCTATGAGTGCGTTTACATGCAGACAATAAACAGTTTATTAGCGAATTTCTAGAGTTACCTGATTATTCAAGTGGTCATGTAAACAGCATAAACTGATAAGGTTTATCCGTTTATGGTCATAAATGGGTTATGAGAAAACCGATTAACACACCTGTCGGATTATTAAAGTTTACATGCACACCAATAAACTGATAACTGTGAGTAATCAGTTTATGGCAATAATCTGATTTCTGCGTTTACATGCACTTTAATAATCCGACAATAGGAAAAACCCGGGTTTACATGATTCAGTCAATTAGTCGGATTTCTCTCCAGAAGGCAGCGGTAATTCAACTTTTTACATGCAACTTGTACATGCGCAGATGTATAAACCCACAAGAAACCTGATACGCTGTATACATGCACTCAAAAGACAGGTTATTGGCCAAAAACATAGGTATGTTTATCGGTTTATTCATAACCCGATAACGGCCATAAACGGATAAAGCTTATCGGTTTATGCTGTTTACATGACCATTTGAATAATCAGGTAACTCCAGAAATCCGCTAATAAACTGTTTATTGTCTGCATGTAAATGCACTCTATGACAAGACGCCGCCTGAATGTATTGAAGTGAATGGGGCAGGCATGGAAAGTCCCACTATAACCCATTATATCTGTGTTGTTTCACCTTCTATCTATATTTTATTGATTGATATATATATATAAATATGGCAATGTGGGTTAGAGAGCTGCAAGCCCGAGGGTACCTTCGCGGGCCCCTCGGGCCTGGCCAATACGGGCCGGGCCGGGCTTTTTTTCTTCTTTTTTTAATTAATAGGTCCGGGCCGGGGTCGGGCCGTTTCAATAATTAAATTAAATAATGTTGTATTACTCGCTTAATTTTACACAGCAGAGCACAGTCAGACAAAGAGGAGGAGTGCACAGACACTCCCCCAGCCACACAGTCACACACAGACCCTCACGTGACGTTAGTCTGCCATTCATACTCCTGTCATGACATGTAGCTTTCTGCTCAGTCAGCGACAGACAGCGTGCTGTCTCTTAGTGTGTAAAAAACAACAAAACAAGCCGTGTGTGCCGTGTCCGTCCGTGTACAGAGGACAGCTGCCAAACAGAGAGAGAGAGAGAGAGAGTCAAATAGAGAGACAGGCAGAGAGAGGCTGCAGGAGCAGGAAGGCCGCGCTGCAGCACACACACTGAGGAACAGAGAGAGAGGGAGAGATTATATGGTAATATTGGGATTCGGGCCTCGCAGCTCGGGCCAATTACTTTCATAACTCATCATAACTCATTTCAGGCCCGCGCAGCTCTCTAATGTGGGTTTCAATTTAGTTTCCCGGTTGTCCCGGAAGTGACGTCACACACACACACACACACACACACACACACACACGGAGGCATTGTGACATCACTGATGATGTCATAAGACTGATCTCATCAGTGATGTAATAAGGGGGCACACACACTGATGATGACATACAAACAAAACTTAAATCCATCAAGCCAACGATAAAATCTGTCAGGTCCTGGTCCACAGACGCCACTGAGAAGCTGCGAGCCTGCTTTGCGTGCACTGATTGGGATGTATTCCATGCAGCTGGCGACCTTCACGAGTACACCGACACAGTGACGTCATACATCCACTTCTGCTAACAACTATGCATCCCAACAAAAACAGTCAAAATCTTCAACAACAATAAACCCTGGTTCAACAAAGAAATCCAACAACTTGGAAAAGATAAAAACAACGCCTACAAAACAGGAATAAAAGAACATTACAAGGCTGCAAAATATAAACTAAGGACTGCAATAAGAAAAGCCAAATCCAACTATGCCGCCAAATTAGAACAACAAATCACAACCAATGACACAAGAACCATCTGGAAAAAACTTCAGGACATCACCAATTATAAAAAGAAACCTACCCCCATACCTGACAGTGACAATCAGCTCCCGGACAAACTCAACACCTTCTATACAAGATTTGAACAGTCACCACCCCCACCCCCCTCCCCCCCGTCCCCTCCTCCACCCCCTCCCTTTCACATCCAGGAGGAAGAGGTGAGGACCACCTTCCAAAGGCTCAAGAAAAACAAAGCAGCAGGCCCAGATAACATCAGTCCATCTGTACTACACCACTGTGCTGCAGAACTGGCCCCCGTCTTCACCAGCATTTTTAACTCCTCCCTCCGTAAATGTTCAGTCCCCCAGTGTTTCAAACAGTCCACCATTATCCCCGTACCGAAATCCAACAACATATCATGCCTCAACGACTACAGACCAATTGCCCTCACATCCGTAGCCATGAAATCATTTGAACGCATCATTCTCACCCACCTCAAAACCAGCACCACCCTCCTCATGGATCCACATCAATTTGCATACAGAACTAACAGGTCAGTAGAAGACACAGTCAACACAGCCACCCATCACCTCCTGCAACACCTGGATACCCCCAACACCTACGCCCGCATTCTCTTCATGGACTTCAGCTCTGCTTTTAACACAATCCACCCGGCCAAACTCATCAATAAGCTACTGGATATGAACACTGACCCCTGCATCTGTCACTGGATCCACAGCTTCCTCTCCAACAGACAACAGAAGGTAAAAATCAACAACATCACATCTCACCATCTGTACCTCAGCACAGGAGCCCCCCAAGGCTGCGTCCTTTCACCCTGGCTATTCTCTCTATACACCAACCTGCTCATATCCCACTACAACTCCGTCAACATCTACAAATATGCAGACGATACAAGCATCATAGGCCTCATCACAGACAATAATGAAACAGAATACCGTGCACAGATCAACCAAACAGTTACCTGGTGCACAGACAATAACCTCCTACTCAACTCATCCAAAACCCAAGAACTCATCATCGACTTCAGACGCCAGCCATACCCCAAAACCCCCATACTCATCTCCGACGAACCAATAAGCACCACGGACTCATTCAAATTTCTTGGCACTCACATAAGCAATAACCTCAAACGGAAAACCAACACAGATCACATCTACAAAAAAGCCAATCAGAGACTCTTCTTCCTCCGTCAGCTCAAAAAATTCAGAATAAGAAAACATCTCCTGCTCCGGTTCTACCTGGCCATCATACAAAGCATCCTCACCTTCTCTATAACAGTTTGGTACAGCAGTCTGGACACTCACTCCAAAAACAAACTACAGTGAATCATCAATAAATCCTCCAAAATAATCCACACCCCCCTTCCGTCACTTGAATCACTCCACCGCCAAAGGACAATAAATAGAGCTAAAAAAATAATTTCTGACCCCACTCACCCAGCATACCACATCTTCCAGCTGTTGCCCTCCGGGAGGCGCTACAGGTCTCTGCCCACCAAGACAACCCGTTTTAAAAACAGTTTCTTCCCCACTGCTATAAGGACACTGAACTCTCTGTAGCAACCCCAATATCACTGCTGCTATGACTGTATTGTGTACTGTTGTGTTTTATGTATGTATTATGATGTTTAATGTTGGACCATTGCTTACGTATGAACTGTACTGAAAACAAATTCCACCAGCCTGGCTGTGTGGTCATTAAAGAATCTAATCTTAAAGAATCTAATGATGTCATAAGGGGGCACACACACAAGGAGGCATTGTGACATCACTGATGATGTTGTCAGTGATGTCATAAGACTGATTATGTCATTAGTGATGTCATACCCGCGCGCATGTAAACTTAAGGGCTATAACATTTTGTGAGCAACACACACTCACACACCTGCGTGCACCAATAGGGCAGGTGAGGCCACACAGCAGCTGCGTATGCGAGCCTCAGGGCCAGCTCAGCCAGCTGCAGGGCGGGTGAGGCCATGTGGCGGCCGAGCTAGCGAGCCCGCGCAGCGGGTAGGCATAGGAATCGAGCATGCGTAGCGTGAGAGATGCCTATACTTGATTGAAAAATGCTTCCACCAGATTGCAAAATTTGAACAATGCAACGTGAGTGAGGTATTCCTAATATACAATAATAATAAATACCAGCTCAAAAACAATAGGGTTTCAGCCCCGAATGTGACAGGGAGCATTACCTCCTGAACAGGAATGTTGTCTGGCAGCAGAAACACGTTGAGTTTTGGCTTTCTGTGTCGTGGTCGGAGGAGGAACAGCAGAACTTGGCCCTGGATAGTCTTGTTGAACAAGAATGCCAGAATGTCCCTCACGAGGCCAAAGGCAGAGAGGTGGGGGACATTCACACCCACATGAGTTTCTGTGATCTCCAGTGGCTGGAGGAAGCTCATTCCCTCATCAGTGATGTGGACAACAGACAGGTTTTCACTTTCAGGAAGTGGTACTGTGAATACACATCAACATTTCGTTTCACTTGTGTCAACTCCATTAAAATGGCATTACATTTAATTTAATTCTTTGTAGAAAATGTTCAGCAGTAATCAATACATAATCATGACTGAATAATGTGCCTACCAGGGGTGGTTTCACAGTGTGGGAGGTGGAGCTGACGGACAGAGTTCTGAGGACACTGGATGTTGAACAGCGGGCCTGCAGGTGTCTTGCCAGCTGATTGGAGGAGGCCCTCATCCCACTGGATGGTCCTGTACAGCACCTCCCCCTCCTCAGCCATAGTAAACACCAGACCAGTCAAAGTACACTGGAACACACCTGAACCAGGGCACTTGAACCTGTAGGACACACAATACAGCATGTATCTGTATATAGTCTGTAGCACACACAATGTTGGGTGATAGTAGCACTCCACTAGCATCATCCAATGTAAGAAGGCAGACCTTTTAGAAATGAAAAGTTGTGAGCAGTTTTCATTAGATGGCCTGTGAATAATAGGCTATAGTAGAGTACCACAGGAATTAGTCCGGAAGACCTGGATCTTAGCACTTGTGGCCCCTTCGTCTGAAAGTCAATAGACAAAAGTCCCTCTCTTTCTCATCGAGGCCTATGCGAACCAGCCACGTAAAAAAATCTAAATAGTGGTGAATGGCAAGAGACACTCATGTTTTGATCCCGCATGAATTGTGCCATGAGGAACACATGTAATGTTTGTCAATTTAAGTACCCCCCTAATAATGTTTTGCCTGTCGTTCCTAAGTTGGTCTAGCAGCTGAATATTGATATTCCTACTTATTTTTTATATTCATAATTATTTATTTGTTTATTTTGTATTGATTCTTATCCATTGGTAACTTCATCCCTCATACCTCATATCAACATTTCATGCTTAGTCAGAATTTTAACCCCTCAAATGCCAGTTTACTGTACTTACTGTACAATACAATTTACAGTAGAAAACACAAAATGTGATTTCTCCCCCCCCCCCCCCCCTCCCCTTCCCATGAATGCCACCTGGATCTTCCCCGGTGGGATTATCATAGCCTTGGATTTGTCACATTTTTGGTGGAGGAATTATTTTCTTCCATCTTTCATCTTTTGAGAATTGCACATTTGCTCGCAGAGGACTCTTGCGGCCCTCTACGTACAGCAGCTGGATATTGATATTCATACTTGTTTTTTATATTCACAATTTTTTATTTTTTTATTGATTCTTATCCATTGGTAACTTCATCCCTCATACCTCATATCAACATTTCATGCTTACCCAGAATTGTAACCCGTCAAATGCCAGTCTACTGTATTTAATGTACAGTGGAGTTACACTGTATAAGGAGGTGTGGCTCTTACCTGTCAGGTGTCATACCGACACCCAGCCGTACCTCCGTCGCTGGAAGCTTTATGACGTCGACGGTGGCTCTGACTACGTGAGACTATCTTCCACAGTATGTTCCTTTCTAGGCATAGTGATCTGACCTTCCGTTTCCTAGAAAAATGCAATCTCGAAAAATTATCCAGACACGGACCGATAGCCGCTGAGCTGCGGGGAATAGTCATGGAGAAACGGAGAAACTGGTTGGCTCTTTGACACGGAAGGCCACAGAACTACGCGCATGCGCATCTGGGGCACTACCCGGATGCTGGTCATGACCGAGTTTTGACATCCGGTTCAACACTCACATCTGTTGTCGGCCGAGATGAGGAAGGACACGCAGGGAACCACCCATGACGCTCATGACAGCCTACAGAGTTGCTGTGCTCCGGTGCAGAGAACAAGCATATGGAAGGCCCCTATAAGAAGGCCCGATCGCCATGGCTGTGATGAGATATAGTCACTTTTCAACGCTGATTTCAACCATGCCAGCCGCAAGTCTCTACGACGAATGGTTGCTGAGATACGATGTACACTCAAAAGAGGTACATTTGAACGAAAAAAAGACCAAAGTGCCAATTTTCGAGTCAGTTTTTTCAGTCTAAATGCTTCAAATGAGTAGTTTGCACTGGAAAATCCAGGTTCCCACCTTTGATGACATGTTGCCATGGCGATCACTGTACTGTATATTTCATGTCAAACTGCATGGAATTGATTGCTGTGCCAACACTGAGCAAATACGGGGTGGGGGGCAAAGACAATAAAAACTACAAAGTTGATGTCTTGACTCGGCTGAGATGTGTAAGATCAGAGAAATAAAAGTTTTTGGGGAAAGTACCTGGGAGTCGGAATTTGTTTTTTGTTTTTGTGCAATATTAACATTGAAACCAATGAGAAAACTATGCAATGGAATTTGGAAGCCTTGTAACCAAATTTTCAACCAACTCCAAAGTTAGATTTTAAGGTCAAATTTCAAGGTATTTGGTCCAGGATGAGAGCAGAAAAAATGTAAATGCATGAATTTTGTGAAGATTTCCTGGTGGTCTCAAAAAGGAGGTTATAGTGAATCACCGGCTACTGTACCTAAGGAGGACCGATGTTAGTAAGTCTCACTATGGGTGCCAGGATGGTTTTGTTCTAGTGGTGGGAGCGCAGATGATTTTGGCAACGCTCTAATTTGCGCCTGCGACGTGAACGTTTCCGCATCCCCGCCGAGAATTGCATCCCCAACATATTTCGGGGCTGTTTTAACTTAGAAATCAGGGAGGTCACGTCTACCAGACAATTATATCACTTTTAAACAGTTACATTTCTGTATAAATCATTACAATATGCTCCCGTGAGGTGGGGATGCTGCCAGCGCTGGGGTGTAAAAATCGGCATAACACCTGGACAGCGGACTGCAATCTTCCCTGCTTCAAGGCACGCGCAAACAGGTGCGCAAGCGCTAATAGGGGATATCGCCTGTACGAAGATAGGGCCCATCGCATTAACAAGCTTGAAAATGGTGTTCGAGAGGTCACAGTGACCTTGGCCTTTGACCTTTGACCACCAAAATCTAATCAGTTCATGCTTGAGTCCAAGGTGATGTTTGAGGCAAATGTCATTAAATTCCGTCAAGGCATTCCTGAGATATCGCGTTAACAAGCTTGGAAATGGCGTTCGAGAGGTCACAGTGACCTTGACCTTTGACCTTTGACCAACAAAATCTAATCAGATCATCATTGAGTCTCAGTCAATGTTTGAGGCAAATTTGATTAAAGTCCGTCAAGGCGTTCCTCAGATGTCGCATTAACGAACATCGGACGGACGGACAACCTGGATCCATAATGCCTCCGGCCTGGCTATCACCGGCGGAGGCATAAAAATATAGATAGACAGACAGACAGACAGGCAGAGACAGACAGACAGCCAGGCAGAAACAGACAGATAGACATACAGACAGGCAGAGACAGACAGATACTGTAGACACAGACAGGCAGATAGACAGACAGACAGAGAGAGAGAGAGAGAGAGAGAGGGAGAGGCAGGGCTTAAAATTTGGCGCATCTTTTTGGAAATTCCCGCATATTTTCAATTTATAAAGGGGGAGTAATCCCGCAATGGTTTACGCCAGGGGTTTCAAACTCACGGCCCGCCACGCCACTTGATATCAAGTTATAGTGAAATCAGGCCCGCACCTCCGCTCGTTGTAAAACACAGAGCGCGTTCCCGAGGCAAATGCCTTGTTGATCCATCAATAACTTAGTTGCTCGTTTGTAATGAATAAGGATTTGTTTATTTCATCATCAGCACTCTGTACAGAGCGTCACAATATCAAAGTCATTGTGCCAAGAACATAAACATTACATGTCAAATATAGTCAGCTCCAGCCCCCTCCCTCTGATGACTGGTGACTGGTACAATTCCATGGGATGTTTCCCATGAAGACAAAATAAGACCCTGATCTTTACAACAAACCAAAACAAAACCTTCTATACGCCAGAAAGACAAAACACTACGTTATCCCCTCCTCTCCAGGTGGGGCACCTTTTCGACATAACAAACTGCTTCCCAGCAGAAGAGACACTCAAAGTGAGTGCCTAAGATGTGAGCTATGCATGTCAGATCATAATTAACCCATTTCAGACGGGATGACGTTCGCGTCATTCTCCCTTTAAAGACGGGATGCCGTTCGCGTCAATATACCTTTGAAGACGGGATGACGTATACGTCAATTTGTAGTTTAGCTGTAGTTTTTCGCCTATTTCCGGTCTCTAGGCAAATGAAATCATTCAGAAAACACACGTGGGGTCTCGCAATGCATTCTGGGGAGGAAAAGTTTTTCTTTCTTCACTTTGAAGCGGACCTGTAGCGATGGAGGAAGAAAATAATATTAGCGAAGGAAGCGATTTTGAAGACGCGGAATATTCCGAACATTCCACCGTTGATGAAGAGTTAAATGATGACCCAGTTACAGACCCAGATTGGCAGCCCTTGGACAGAGATCAGTGGGTCAGAACTATGTTTCAGGATGACGATGAGGATGAGTCTGACGAAGATGACCAATTCCAAGGCTTCCATGGAAACTGGGTAACGGAGCAGCGCTGTTACCGTCCTGTGCCGGTCAAAGCGTTCAAAAGGGTGCCCGGGGTGAAAAGCGGTGTTGGCTTACAAGCCGATTCCACACCTCTATTTTCTTTCGAGAAAATTTACACGGAGGAAATGTGGGACCGTCTTGTCACGGAGACGAACCGATATGCCGACCAGAGACGCACAATTCCCCCAGCCAAAAAAGCAGCCAAGTGGACCCCGGTAACAGTGAAAGAAATGAAAACATTCATTGGGCTGTGTCTCGCCATGGGGATAATGAAACTTCCCGTCCGAAGAGAGTACTGGCGGCTATCCAAAAACATCTTCAAAACCAACTTCGGCCAGAATATGTCCCGGGACCGATTTGACGCCATTTGGAGGTAGGCTAAGAACAATAATATTATCCTTGTTATTATAACCATTGCGTGATATAGATGCGCCCCATTGAATAGGATGCGCTATATAAATAATAGTAGTTTGATAGATAAAATGTAACATTAGTACCATTGTTATGATGCCCTAAGGGAAATGAAATATATTGCAAATGTATTAGAAGTGTAGTGGGAGTATTGCCATTGTAGCGAGCTTATACACTGGGGTAAGAAACCCCTGCTGGGCTCGGCTGCTACACCTATTGTGTGTGGGCAAACACCTAGTAGGCCTATTGTTATTCAATTGTCAGGAATGTGGAGAGAATGCGCTTCACTCTTTGCACCAAGACAGACACTGCACTTAGACAGACCCTGTAACCCTCAAGTGTAACTAACCTATATAATGATATAGCCTACAATTTTTCATTTCATCCAAGATGTGTCTACTTGTATATAATATACAATACAATATACAATATTGTATACAATATACAAGACATTATATTGTTTATAATATATTGTAATATGTGTCTAATTACCCCCCCTCCCCTACCCCCCCTCTTCCATCCTCCCCTCTCTCACCTCTTCAGATACCTTCACCTCCAAGATAACAACGCACGAGGCGACCCAGCTGATAAGCTCTGGAAACTGCGCTGGTACCTGGACTTCCTGAACCAGCGCTTCCAGGACCTCTATGAGGTCAACGGCACAGTCAGCATTGACGAATCAATGATCAAGTTCAAAGGCAGGCTTGGCTTCCGGCAATACCTGCCAATGAAGGTACTGCTGATTGATTGATCAAATTGTCTCACCTCTATTTTGCCTATGTAACCTGCATCTTTTGGTAATGTGTGAAATAAACATTCATTCATTCATTCATTCCAGCCAACCAAATGGGGCGTGAAGGTTTGGGTGATGGCGGAGAGCTCAACAGGCTACGTTCCGCACTTCAAAGTAAGGAAAAAAATCAGCACACCAAGAATATGCAAATATGTATTCTGTAATGTGTTGTTATTTGAGTGACCTTTCAAGCACCCAAGGCCCTTCCTCAGACTTGTGTTTCTTCTTGCAAACTCCCCAGGTGTACACAGGACGTGAAGCGGCGCCGCAGACGGGCCTGGCACAGCGCGTGGTGCTGGACCTCGCCAAGCCATACAATGGCACCTTCCTGTCCATTTATATGGACAACTTCTACACCAGTGTAGAACTCCTCCAGGAGATGAACGGCCTTTTCCTGTACGGCTGTGGCACCCTTCGGGCCAATAGGAAGGGGCTGCCGAAGGACCACAGCCTGACAAAGAGGGCTGCGCTGGGGAAGCACGAGTTCCGGGTGGCACAGCAGGATGACCTCACCTTCTGCGTGTGGCAAGACACAAAGACGGTGATGGTCTTGTCCAATCACCATGACCCCAGCGCAACAGGGACTGTAAGGCGGAGGAGAGATGAGACCCACCGGGCTGATGTGGTAGTGCCCGCTTGCCTGGCGGACTACCAGAGCCACATGAAAGGTTTGTTTTACAGATTTATGTTTTATAAACAAAAATTAAAATACTGTAAGCTTATATTCACTGAGGTCATTTGAGTGAAAATGTATGTATGTAAACAGAGTTCCATGTGTGTTCCAGGTGTGGATCTCCTCGACCAGATGATTGGATACTATGGTTTCGATCATCGGTCGAAGAAATGGTGGCGGCGTGTGTTCTTCTGGGGCCTGTCTGTATCGTGCTACAACGCCTACGTTGCAGCCAGGTCTGTTGGAGGAAGGCACAAACATTACAAGGACTGGCTGGAGACCTTGCTGGAGGAGCTCATCACACCGGTGACAAGGAGGGCCCCTCCTGTGATCCCTCCTCCTTCTCCTCCTCCTCCTCTGTCCCCAGCTTCCAGACCAGCCTCTCCATTTGGCTCTCCTTCCACTCCAGAGAGCAGGGGAGCCTCCCCAGCACCAAGCACATCGAGCAGGGCAGCCTCCCCAGCACCCAGCACGTCAGGAGAAGCCACAGGTCCCCCAATGCACGACTTCGGGAAGGTGTTTGAGAAGCGGAAGCTCTGCAGGGAGTGCCAGTTGTTGCTGGACAAAAAAGATGTAGTAGGCAGTGGGCTAACTGTGTATGGCTGCATACAGTGTGACCTGCCTGTCCACATTGAGTGTTTTGGAAAACACTACAGACATTTTTTGTAAGTGTTTGCTAAACACTAGCTGACACTTTAGACACTTGCCCCTTTGATGGTAAATGGACTGCATTTTTTTTTATGGTTGCAAGGGGACACAAGGGGGCAGTGTGGAGCACATTTTTGATTTTATTTGAGTGGTTTGGAGTGATTTGTTGCTTGTTTTTTCATACGTTTTTTAGTTTTTTAAAAATTTTCTGTGTTTACAGCAATATTTGACAATGCTATTGAATTGTCATACCAATAAACACCTTTTACAAGGAAAGCCACATGTGTCAGCTCTCAAATGCCTTTTAAAGTGTGTTTTTATCTTCTACAGAGGCTGAGATATCACTATTTTAGTAGGCGTTGACATTTCTATGAAAAGTTCAGGATTTGGGGGTCTATTATCAAATCGGACTTAGGTTTTAGAGGCTATTTTTTAGGCGAAAATAGGCTGAAATGGGTTAAACAAAGTCTACAATGATCAACAATCAATCAATAAGCAGTCAATCAATCATTTTACTCTGACAGCGTGTTGACACTCTTCACACCAGGGTTGCCAGATAAATTTCCATATATGTGCAGTTCCTTGGGCGGTTTTGTGTGCATTTTGGCGGGTTTTGAACTCTTTGTGCTGGAAACCGTCAGCAGTATCTGGCAACACAGCTTCACACTCCAGGCCAGCGGCCTGCTATTCGGTTCACCCGAGTGAAAAACCAAGTGGAAAGAAAAACATTTGCACGCTAAAATGTCTTTTGTTGAGAAGTGAACATGTCGCTGTCAAAAGGCAAAAGAAAGGTTGATGACGAGCACAGACAGTTTCAGGAGAAGTGAGAGAGTGATTATTTTTTTGTCGAGTTCAAAGGGAATGTCGCCTGCCTCATTTGCAAAGAGAAAATCGCCGTACTAAAATAATATAACCTGAAGCGAATAATTATAAGAATAAGCAGGGATGCAAACGAGTCACCTTTAGGTAACAGTGAGTCACCTTTTTCATTCCAAAATAGGGCACTTAAGTGAATGATTTTGTGTCTGCCCTGGTATCTGTCACCTTTTTAACTATCCATGACTTTGCATCCCTGAATAAGACTCTAATAATTACTATGTCTTTTGTCATTGTGTTTTATCTGGAGACTAAGCAGCAGCCATAGGCTACGTTCACACAGGGCACCCAAGCCTTGCCTATGCCTTGCCTTTACCCACTCTTTTAAATAGGCGTCCTTTCTAGTCAATGAGGCTGTGTACACAGGGCGCCTCAGCGTGAACCTTGCGTGTACCCACGCCTTGCCTGACCTGCGCCGATTTTATCGTTTAGGCGTGAGTTCTATTTTCAAGCCGACTAGGCGCGTGAAGGCAGACTTCTTCTGTCAAGCCATGAAGGAAAAACGCGACAATATCCGTGAGAAATGACAAAGTCAACTGAATTTCAAAATAAAATGGTGTTACTACAACAATGTTGAGCAGTGAGAGAGAGAGTGTGATTGACGGGTGGCTATCACGTGGGGCTTTCTCCCCGTCGGTAAACAAATCTTCAGGAGAGAGAATAGCGACCGAAGAAGCAAGATGGACAATGAAAAGTGAATCCACTTAGTACAACTTCATCCAGTTCTCTATGACAGCAGTCACCCATACATATCCAGCATCAATAGCACATTAAATATATCCGATTTATTTTACCTCCCCATGATAATTCGGGACCACACGTGACCAAAAAAAACACTCGGGAGAGAGGAGAGGTGCTTGTGACTCGGCTCAGGTGAACGTGGAATAGGCGTGCAGTGTGATCGCAAAAATGTGTGATAGGTTCACGCGCAGTTCAAGGTCTGTAGGCGTGGGTTGAGGCAAGGCAAGGCGTAGGTGCCCTGTGTGAACGTAGCGATAGGCTTCCGGTTGTATTAAAGCCTTTATTTTTTGTATTGAGTGATACACTTTACTAAAACACTCATATTATAATACCCCAGGTGTGCATAAACTACAGGTTAAGTAAAAACAAAAATGTGAAATTATTATTCGGTATCGTATCTGTTATCGGATAGGAGAAGCAGATATTTACCGGTTATCGTATCGGCTGATTCTGCCATTACAGCAATGACATTAACACAACATAACTTATACCAAAAACACACAAGAGGTAGGTTTGGTGAGAACTTTGAAACAACAACATTATATTGACACAATTACTACAGCGCTCTTGCATTTTTCCATAACTGTCCACTGTAGAGCATATTGCATAATACTATTACTATGACTGTTCACTGTAATACAAAACGTGCAATGTGAGTTTCATAGTGTCTTTATATATCGTCTCTTGCCGTTCACCACCATTCATAATGTTTTTGCAGCCGGTTCGTAGCTGAAGCAGGATGGGATTTTTGTATGGGGATTTTGGTTAGGCTCGGGCACTGCGCGACCTCACGTGCCCTGCAGTTCGCCTGCTGCACTTCCTTGCCCGCCTGCTCTATTGGCACAATTGCCCAACTTCACATCACTGATGACATCACAATTGCTCGAGTGACCATCACTGATGACATCTTGGAGTGCTCGAGTGACATCACTCAGTGCACAATAGCTCAACCTCAGCCTCGCCCGCAGCTGGTGTAATTATAAAATGTCTAAAATGCTTTGTTGATTCTTCAATAATGAGTTGCTCGTTTTAAAATGAATATACAGAGGATTTTATTCCATGACAAAGTTCCACTGTGCGCACAGCGAGTCTCACTCCCAGAAAAGACAGTCATGAGTGAACCACGAGCAAAGGCATCTCTCCTCATGATATAGTCAAACATCAGCCCCCACCTAGAAGGCATCAGTAAATTTCCACTGCTCACAGAAGTTCCATTTAGCCCAGGACATTTCCATTAGCTACACAAGCTCAACCTTGATCTTTCATAAGAGACAATACAACCTTGGTCTGGTCACAAGACAAAATACATGTTATCTATCCCTTAAAATGAGACAGCCATAGATCATTATTCTACAGATACAATAAGCAATCAATCATTTTGCTCTCAGACTCGGCTGCTGCGTGGCCTCGCCTGCTCTATTGGCATGTGCCGGGCACAATTGCACAACTTCGCGTCACTGATTACATCACTCACTGATGACATACAATTGCTCTTATGACATCACTGATGATGCCACAATGCCTATGACATCTTCAGTGATGTCACAATGCCTATGACATCATCCAGTGGGACAAAAGTTTAAACAAACAAACAGAGCTCACTTTCTCCCTTTTATATGATAGGCATCTCGCGAGCTACACACGCTCAATTCCTAGGCTCGCCTGCTGCACGGGCTCAGCCGCCCTGCAGCTCGCATACACAGCTCGGCTGTTGCGTGGCCTCCCCTGCCCTAAGGCGGATGCGCAATGTCTCCCTCTTTCTCTCCCCCTCTCCTCTCCCTCTCTGTCTCTGTCCCCCTCGAGCTCTCGTGTGTGTGTGTGTGTCACTGATGACAATGATGTCACAATGCCTATGTATGAAATCACTGATGGCATCATCACTGATGACATCATTGATGACATCATCAGTGACATCATCACTGAACTATAGCGTTGTGTGTGTGTGTGTGTGTGTGTGTGTGTATTTATGTAAAAAGAGGGAGATATACGCACATCACGGAAAAGGTGCAATTAAGGCTGGAGCAAAAAACGCTGCATGAATGAAAGAAGGTAGAGCCTGCACACTTGCTCACAATGCCAAAAGTTTAATTCAAAGAAACAAACGTTTTTGATCCAGTGTGGATTGTGGTTGTTGAAGAACCTTACATAAATTAACAGCTGGGCATTGTCAGACACATCAGTAGACTCATCTACAGCTAAGCTTATGCATGGTGTCTTATGAACTGCTTCATCCAGCTGTGCTAGCACATCCTGGCTTAATATTTCTGTTTTCTTTGTAGCTGAAGATGCAGACATGGGTATTTGATTTATTTTTCCACAAAGCTCTTCTTTTCACATTGCTGCTTTTAATAAGTGCCACGGTCTCCTAGCAGATCAGACAGACAGGCTTTGAACTGCCCGTTGGGGAGGATAAACATGTACAAATCTGTCCATTCTTCATTAAAAACTCGGTTCTCTGTGTCCACTTTTCTCTTTTTAGAGCACGCCATACTTCTTCTCACATATTTCTCCACCATGTGTGTGTGTGTATCTGTGTGTGTGTGTGTGTGTGTGTGTGTGTGTATCGCTGCTCACTGACACAGCTGTGACAAGCAGAGCGGACCCGCACGGAGGAATCTTGGAATGGCTGGAATATACATTTCATTGGCCGAGTAGCGTCACATGGGACTCCAAACCAGTACCGTAAATGCTAGAATAGCCAGAAAAGCTGCGCCATTTAAAAATACAAAACACTGCAACATTGAAGAAAAATCTCAATATAATAACAGCTTATAGGTCTGGGTCCGCATAGGATGGCGTCTCGGTCCGGATTCGGACCGCGGTCCGCCTATTAGTGGCCCCTGTTCTAGCCCATAAATGTTAATATGCCAATAAGTATGTAAAATACAAAATAACGGTAATGTCTTAATTTAATGTAGAGTACAAATGACATGTAACTGGCTTGTTAAACTCCCATTCCAGGAATATCGCTATTTACAGTACCACGGCTCGACCGGTTACATGCCGCCACTCCGACGTTCTGCCACTCAGACGTTCTGCCACTCCGACGTGCTGCCACTCCGACGTTCTGCCACTCCGAAATATCGGCACTCCTTTAGCAGACACGCTTACTTTCCAACGGTCAAATCAAACTCCTCCACATGCTATGTCACCACCTCTCTACCCTGTTTCAGTTGGAACACGTCATGATAAATAAAATCACAGACCGCCAGAATCTCATTTCAGCTCGACTTTAATCGAAATCCCCATACAAAAATCTCATTGTCTATGGCGAGCTGGTCTACAAAATGTACGTCATCCCTGTGGTACTGTGGTATTCATCTGTTATGCAGTGATTTTTAGCTGTACACAGTCTCCCGGCCATCACCCCCTTCGCTTCCTAAACAGGGAAAGTAATTCCTGGTATTTTTATGCCTCCGCCGGCGATAGCGAGGCCGGAGGCATTAAGGATTCGGGTTGTCCGTCCATCCATCCGATGTTCGTTAACGCGATATCTGAGGAAGGCCTTGATGGAAGTCGACTTGGACTCAAGGATGAACTGATTAGATTTCGGTTGTCAAACGCCAAAGTTCAAGGTCACTGTGACCTCACGAACGCCATTCCCAAGTTCGTTAACACGATATCTCAGGAACGGCTTGATGGAATTTCTTCCACTTTGGCTCAAACGTCGACTTGGACTCAAGGATGAACTAATTCGATTTTGCTGGTCAAAGGACAAAGGTTAAGGTCACTGTGACCTCATGAAGGCCATTTTCAAGCTTGTTAACGTGATATCTCAAGAACGCCTTGACAGAATTTCTTCCAAAAATAGAATGATTTTATTATAATTACCTGTATAAAGTGTTCGGCGATTCGGTTAACAGTTCTGGTATGAAGTTAGTTTGGGCCTAGAAAACAGACAGGTAAAAATATTAGTTGGTTGCTTTAGATACAAACTTGTAGTAGTGTGCTATAAAGCTAGCAAAAATACTCACAATATCCCTGTTCAATTCAAGTACATTGGTCAGGGTTAGAGAGGATCCGCCAAGGAGGTTTCTGTGTGCTGTGTTTGGGTCCAGTGTGAGTTCACAGGCATCTGATGGAGAGAACAAGACACAATATAGCAGCAGCTTCTCATCTAATACACCTGTTCTGTTTGTTGATTTATTGACAGTTCATTTCTTAGCAGCTTGGCATGCATGATATCAGCCATCATCCTGATTCACAGTAGGATCTGAAATCATGGATTTCACATACTGTGCTGTAGATGGACTTTGCATGTCAATAGTAGAATGTGTGTTGCTTTGTTTTCATGAATCAAACTAAATACACTTCCTCACACCTGGGTTCGACCACGGATCTGCATGTTCTCGCACACTGGAGGAATAAACAGAGAATAAGTCAGATCAGCAGATTATCTTTGATGATGGAACCATGGACATTTAATAACATTCCGTATGAAGGATTCCCACAATCCCACTCATATCAAACATTCAACATCAAACAGATTCTAGTTTTCTGCTGTATTCAGGTCATATTGAAAGAAGCAGAATAGCAGGATTTTGTTTCTTGTTTTACCTTTTACCCTTATTTATACAGGGGGAGTGTCACTGTGGTCTCTACCCTGTAGAGCTCGACAGTCACGTGACTTTTCGTGATGTTTTGCGCCCCGGAAGTAAGTTCCCCATTCATTTTCTCCATAGACATCTTGAAAAAATCCTTGGTAACACTTTATAATAACGTTCAGTCATAAGTCATTTATAAGCCTTTAGGTAATGATGAACTAACCATTTACAAAACATGAATACACATTTGTAGATGATTAATAAATGTTATGTTAACATACAAATGTGTTGTAAGTCATCTGTAAACTTTTAGATAGATATAAATAAAACATTCCTGTGTAGAAAACCTGACTGAAACCATGTTTCATAATCCACTCAGAGCTGTAGAGGTTTTAAATAAAAAGCAAGGGATGCCAGCACTCAATGAATGTCCTTTCAAGGTTTTTAATCCGTCATCAAGACCTGCACAACGGACGTTTCAGCCCACAGGCCTTCTTCAGCATTGTGACATACAAGGCGGAAATGACAATTATATATACAGATAGCATCCGGAAACACAATCAATTAAGGCAAAAACTTCAGCGAAAAGTTTCTTTCCAAATACACCACTATGAGAAACAAATACAAAAATTATTACCGTAAATTTCGGACTATAAGCCGCGGCTTTTTCCCCGTTTTTTGGCCCTGCGGCTTATATAACGGTGCGGCTTATCTATGGATTTTTTCCAAAAAAAAAAAAAAAATTCTCTCTTTTTTAGCACTCTTTCTAACTATAAATCCACTTCTGTTTTAATTTCCTCTCTTGCCCTCTTTTCACCACACCACGGACACTGTGTGCACTGTAAAAGAAAACACAGGTGGTGTTGTGTTATGTTGTTTTGTTGAAATGTTAATAAATGGGAGCTTCCTCAAACAGCCATCTCTTTCCCGACAATCCCCTCTGTGCATGAACCCTTACATATGGTAATTAAACATTAAAACACAATTAAAAAAAAAAAAAATAAAATAAAAAAAAATAAAACACCTGCGGCTTATAGTCCGGTGCGGCTTATATATGTAACAAACAGGCAATTTTGCTGCTGCGGCTTATACTCCGGTGCGGCTTATAGTGCGGAATTTACGGTACATATAAGATATGTGAAACATAAAGCAGATGCTTTTAGAAGCTCTTTAGTGCTGCATATGAAGTAGTAGCTCCAAACAAGCAGAAAAAGGGGAAAGCACAGGCAATGGTCCTGCTATCATCAGTCAGGAAGTTTTTAGCTAGAGAATCACATAATTAAAATAGAACATAGACATATAGAAAATAGAAAATAGAATTACAATTACAAATAGAATTACAATTTTCTTTAAAGAAAGCAGCCCAATAGGAGCTCCTCATTGAGGCCCTTAGGATGTTCTGTCTGCAAATTATTGATCCAGAAAGCTTCTCTCTGTAAGAGAGCTCTATCTCTGTTACCACCCCTCTTAAGAGGTTTAACTAGCTCTATCCCCTGGAACCTGAGAGAGGACACATTGTGTCCAGCAGAATTAAAATGTCTGGCCACAGAAGATTTTTCGTCCCCATTTCTGATACTGCTCTTGTGTTCTGAAATACGTATTTTAAGCTCTCTAGAAGTCTTGCCAATGTAAACAAAATTACAACTGCATTTTAAAAGGTAAACAACAAACTTGGTTTTACATGAAATTCTACTTTTGATAGAAAACTTTTTACCAGAGTGAGGGTGGTAGAAGAACTCTCCTCTGATCATTGCATTACATTGAACACAATTGGAGCAAGGGAAGTTCCCATTGGGTAAAGTTGACAGAAAATGAGAAGGACGTGGACGTGTGTAGGAGTCAGCTCTAACTAACCTGTCTCTCAGGTTCCTAGCACGTTTCTGGGCAAAATGTTTTTTTTTTTATATACATGGCCCACTAGGGGGTCGCTACGCAGTATATGCCAATGTTGTAAATACATTTCTTAATTTCCTGAGATGCAGGAGAAAAAGTGGTGGCGCATATAATATTAAAATCATGGGTGGAGGAGGTTCTAGGTAACAGCAGGTCATGTCTGTTAAGGCTCTTCACCCTCTGGAGGCTATTATTCAAGTCTCTACTATTGTAGGCCTTAATACTAAAGCAGTCGCAGAGCTCAGACGCCTGCTGTTCAAACACAGAGTCAGTGCTGCAAATTCTTCTGATCCTCAACAGTTGACTGTACGGTAAACCTTTTTTAAAGCAGCTACGAGCAAGATTTTCGATTGTTATTAACTCATTGAGTGCCAAGGACGTCGATCGATGTCAAAGTAAATAGTGACGTAGAGTGCCAAGGACGTCGATCGACGTCAAATGCGTTTTTTGACGGTGGGACGTGGATCAAAGCCTCCTGCATCTCCTGTACAAATATTGTAGCTATTGGAGGTGTATAACCTATTTTACAGACCCATTAGGTGGCGACAGTGCTCTCCAGATTAGAGAAAGTTGAGGGAAAAAAAGCAGAAAAAGCCCCGTGATCAAAGAGAAACCGATGCATGAGCCAGAGCGGCACAGATTGCTCTGGCTGCCTGGAGCCAACGTTAGCTGCGAACAGCAGTCAATCCGCTCCCACAAATGTCTCTGTCTCTGCTGCATAGCTTCTCCACACGATTAGCCGCCAGAAAATAAAACCAAAGCCAAACCATTCTCATGAGAATGGTTTGGCTTATACAGTGTCACGCTGGGAGCCGGCGCACAAGGCTGAGCGCTCCGAAAATAGACTGGGTGCAGCGCACTTTGAAACGCGCAGCAGAAAGCCTATAATCGGACGCAGCTTCATCCCAGCTCACAACCGAAACCCCAGAAACGCAGACGAACGCGAGCCCCATCCAGACTCCCCCGACGAGCGGCCGCCATCTGAACGTGGATCCGTGAGGCAGCAGAGCCTGCCATAGCAGGAGGCAGAGACTCGCCTGACACACGCAGCAGCCAGCACAGCGAGCAAAGCCACCAGAGACACTCCCACGGAGGAGGAGTTTGGAGTTGAGGGGGGTGTGGGTGCTGTTTATTGAAGGAAATTACTGTTCAGATGTTTCAGGTCAGAAAATATTAGTTTCAGAGTCAGTGATTTGCTTGAAATGCTTCATTTCACAAAAGGCTCAATATCTCAGCTCCTAGATGGAAACGCCTGTTTTTGCTGTTTTTGACCTATCTTCTCCGGCTGATAACTAAAGAACGGAAAATGATATCAATAAACTTTTTTTTGTTGCTGATACAATAGAGTCTCATCGTGCTTTGTGCGTGTTAGGTGTTTACATAGTAATATCACACAATATTCTGTGGGCCTCGAGAAATCACTGAAAACGCTCTGAAACTCTGGCACTGGGAGCGTCCGTTCTCCAAAAGTGGCTGGCACTCAATGAGTTAAACAGTCTAAATTTAATATCAATGCATCACATCTTACCTGTAATAGTAGACGAGACCAACGCAGAGTAGTCTCGCTTGAACCCCGAGTGAATCGGCCAGTGTTAGTCTGTCTGTGGCCAGGGCAGATCAGGAAGTGAAATGGTTTGCAGCAGCCACTTTGGCCATAACCACAAAATAACTTCCAAAAAACCTGTTAGAATATAACGAGAGATGTTCGCCAGAGTATGCATGGCGTTCTCCTTGTTTATGGTATGTTGCTAGGCAGCGCGAACGGGGGAAGGCAGGCAGCTGCGTTTCACTTCCGGGTTTATCCGGTCCGCCGGTAGGCAGAGAGAGAGAGAGAGAGAGCCCCCTGGTGATGCGAGTTTAGACAGACACAGACTTAATAATCATCAAGAGAGCAATCTCCGATTCATACGGCTTTGGTCTCAGCTACTATTATAGGTAAGATGTGATGCATCAATATTGTAATTATACTGTTTAATAACAATCAAAAATCTTGCTCGTAGCTGCTTTAAGCCCCGGAGGATGGTAACTGGAAAAGTCAAGGAAGCTGTTCCTGTCATTCTTTTTTCTATGTACTTTCGTCACCAGTTTATCTGTTTTGCTCACACAAACATCTAGAAAAGAGACAGACTCTTGTCTTGACTATATTATAAGGAAAACCTGATAGATGGCATTCTCGAGTTCATGTGGAGTTTAAACTCCTCTAATTGAGAGAGAGACCCAGTAAAACTGAAAAAAAGTCATCAATGAACCTAAACCAACATTTCAATAAACCAGAAAAGGGGTTGTTATGGTAAACAAAATCGTCTTCCAACTTACCCATAAAGAGATTAGCATAATTAGGAGAGCACGGGCTCCCCATGCTAACACCCTGACACTGTAGATAATACAAATTTTCAAATTTAAAATAATTACAGTTTAGGACTAGCTTAGAGAGATCTGTCAAAAAGCCAGTAGGGGGTGTGAGATTCTGTCTCTTATCAAGAAAATGGGCGAGGGCTTCAAGGCCCTCCACATGAGGCAGATTAGTATAAAGACTGTTTACATCCATAGTACATAAAAGGTCACTTTTTTCAAAGTCTTGTACAGCACCCAACTTATTAAGGAAGTCGGTGGTGTCTTTAAGATATGAAGGAAGAATGGAAACTAAAGATTTAATGTGTTTGTCAATATATTGAGACAAAGGTTATGTCAGAGACTGTGTTCCAGCTACTATGGGTCTGCCAGGTACAGGTTCGACACAGCTCTTATGTATCTTAGGAAGTGTATAGAAAACAGGGCGTATAGGATGTTTCTGTAACAAGAAGTTGTATTCGTCCTGACATATTAAAGAATTAGTAAGGGCTGTACACAAAAATGAATCAATCTCTTTAGCAAGCTTAATTGTGGGGTCCCCCATTAATGGAGTATAAAACACACTGTCACCAAGCTGTCTCAGCTGTCCGTTGTGCAGGTCTTGATGACGGATTAAAAACCTTGAAAGGACATTCATTGAGTGCTGCAATCCCTTGCTTTTTATTGTTACTTTTGTGCCGTGCAACTGAATTTTTACTCTTATTTGGTGAGTGTGCTCACTACCTTTGCGAAGCTCTGCTAGCAAGGAGTGTGTTTGGAGGTTTTAAATATACATGTTTCTAAAATGGTGAAGTCAGGTTCAAAACGACATAACAAGGACCAGGGCCGTAGCCAGGGTTCCGAAGTAGGGGAGGTCCAGCAAGGGGAGGTGGATTTGAGTTTTTTTCCCCCCTTTTTAAGCCATATTTAGAGTAATATATCATTTTAAATCAACATTAGGATTATACTGTTGTGATGTCATTATTCAGTATATTCTCTTTCATGTCACCACCTGCTCAGCTCTCCTGTCAACATAATTGTAACTAACAAACACAAACTGTTTTAGCCAAATTCATATCAAAATGACACCTACAAACACAGGTACACAACCCAAGCCGTACACAACACACAAAGTCATCATCGATAATAAAAAAAACATACAGAGGGACATTTATTTATTCCTGATAGGAACGATTGAAAAATAAAATAAAATATATTATGTTGTTTTTAACTTTACACCACCTCTTTTTGTTACTTATTGGGTCATGAAACTGAAACCATGCATATAGCCACCTGCATACCTGACTTCGGGAGCTTGGCAATTGGCATCATGCATGATTAGCCAGTAGCATCCCAACGTGTCACACAGGTAACATTACTTAAGAGACAGACTAGACACTTACTTTCTTGGTTGTTGCTAAAAAATCTGTCAGTGTCACTCACTGTCTGTCGTTCACTCGCTCACTGTCTCGCAGGTCGCTCACCTTCAATTATCTCGCCAGGCAGACAGACAGTCATCACTCACCACCATGCTGCTGCTCTCTCGGAATCAAGTTACCGCGGACGCGGCGTCAGATGACTTCCTGCCTGACCTGCCTTTCGTTTCAAAATAAAAGCGATCCCGTGTTTTTCATGCTTTTCCATGCAGATTGTTTTATAATTTTTTATTTTTTATTTTTTCTCTGAAATATTAGGGGAGGTCCGGACCTCCCCGTCCTCATAGCTAGCTACGGCCCTGACAAGCACAAACCAGCACTCATTCATATTAATGACAACATGCTGCTGCTTCAACAAGCAGAGACTGAAGAGTGAGTTAGTGAGTGGAGGCTTTTCTTCACTATAAATTAAATCAGTAGAAACAACAAATAAAAAAACACACACACTGTGGCGATCGCCCAAAATACTAATAATTTATGAATGACGTTTCCAGCATCGTTGCTGTCACACACACCACACACACCCATTGGTGTTGTCAGCCAGTAAAATGACGCTACGCTGACTTACCTAAGTCCAGCCCATTACGTTGCCACGTCCCTTTATCATGTCTGGAAAACAATATGGAGTCAGATGCCTTTGACGAGGAGCCGGGAGCGGTCGCAGGAGCTGAACCCCGTCTGTGCTGTTGGACTTCGGTTGCCGAACCAGGCGGTGCGCTATGCTGAATCCGTGTGGCCAGGTGTCATCTTATCAAACACCACACCAGCGGACCCAAATCTTCAGAGACTCTCCCAAGTATACTCCTCTTCTATTGCAAACGGAGCCGGGAAATCCCGAAGTGGACTCCGTTTCATGTGGACTGGGATTTCAATGAAAACGGTGTCTGGGAAAGCCCGGCTTGGATTTATGCACTGGTTTAAATGAACATGGAACTTGGAACGGACTGAACTGAACTGTTGATCACATAAGGGGTTTTTTCTAATACACATTATTGCATTTGAGCTGCCTGGTGTTGTGTGAATTATTTGTCTTGTGTCTCATGCTGGTTTAATGATTAATTAAGGGTTCATGTTTTATTTAATACATGTTTCCTTTGTGGGGTTGTGACTAGACTTAACAACATACAGTACAAGACTGGTCAAACCGCTACATAAATAAATGGCGCCCAATGTCAAAGAACCCAGAGAAACTGGAATTCACAAACTTGAATTGTGGAAAAATAAATAAAATAAACCAGGAGGTTTACCAAAAAATTAAAGGAGGAAAAATGACAGACAAAATGGCTTCTACACTGGAAAAGAAAATGGCTTCAACACTGGATGAGCTCTTTGGGATTGGCACAGAGCAAAGCAGGACAGGACCTGCTACTGGGAGTGCTGTGTTGGATAGTGGTGTGTTAATGGAACCTCCTCAGCAAACTTCTCATTCTCAACAAATTTCTGATTCAGCAACATCCAATTATTCACTGTTGGACATGGAGTTCACTGGAGTTGCAGACCTCACAATGCCTTTGCTTCATTTGCCACCAGATGGTGCTGTTTCCCCCGATACCAGTACTCCAGAGCTCTTGCTATCAGCACAGGAAACGTTGTATGCAAAATTACATGGGAAAATTCAGGCATTTGCAAATGAACAGAGCAGCCACAAGGAGGAGGTCAAGCTGGCTTTATCTGAATTTTCAAGGGAAATCACTAAATACTGTGATAGTCAATTTCAACAGATAAAGACAACAATGGACAAACAATTTAATTACATGCAAGATCAGTTAAAAGCTGACATGAACTGGAGGTTGAAACACCATCATGCAGAGCTAGTGGAGGACATTAAAGAGGTCCTAAGTCCCATGGCTCAGAGTGTTGAGTGCCTACAAACTGATGTTTTGAAATGCTCCCAACATCTTGAAGGCATGGTCAATGATGTGTCTCTTATGAAAAATAAAACTTTTTGTGTAGCTGCACCGTGCGATGCTTCATCTCAAACTGTTCCTGAAAATGATCAAACATTTCCCCAGCGGCAACGCTTGCAGTCAACAATGATTACTGGGTCAACAGGGAGTCCACTGTCTTCACTTAATGACTGTCCGATTTCAGCAGACTTGGGAGGCAGATTTGTGTCAAAATGTCCCATCAAGTTACAGTTCCCTACCTTCGGCAGGATGGAGGACAGCACAGACCCACTGTTGTACTTAGAGAAATGTAAAGATTTTCTGTTGCTTAATCCACTCACAAATGAGGAGTTGATGGTAACCCTCAGGAATGTGCTGTATGGAACGGCAAGGGACTGGTGGGATGTAGCACGTACAACCATACATTCCTGGACAGACTTTGAGTCCAAATTTCTCTCTGCTTTCCTGTCAGAAGATTATGAGGATGAGCTGGCAGAAAGAGTGCGGACACGAGTTCAAGCTGAAGATGAGAGTATCAGGGACTTTGCTTTCATGTATCGTTCTCTGTGCCGCCGTTGGAAACCGGACATCACAGAAGAAGCTGTGATGAAGCTCATCCTGAGGAACATCAATCCTCGTATGGCCAGCCAACTGCGAAGTAGGGTGAAAACGGTGGAGGAGCTGGTCAGATTGGGACAGCAACTGGAAAAAGACAAAGTCAGCCAAACACAATATGACCAGCGGAAAAAACAACCAAGCAAACAAAAAGACAAAGGGGACTCAACCCAAACCCTCCCACAGCCATCACATTCTTCAACCTCAGCACAACCCAGCCCTTCTCAGGTGTTTTGTTGGAGGTGTAAAGGCAGCCATCCTCCTTATGCATGTCCAAGCTTTAACCAGAACAAAAAATACAGACCTCAAACCACAGCACAGGGCCAACCGCAGCAGTCATGGAGTGAGGGGAGGAATCAACCCTCTGCAAGTGCACTTGGTCCAGCAGAAAATACATCAATGGCTTCACTTCCTGTCCAATCCTTCACGCCTGCTTATGGACACAACACCACGTCTGCCTTCGGCAGTCCACTACCGCAGCAGTTGAAGGTGCCGCTTATGATTGGTTCCTGGAAAGGAACGGCCATCTTGGACACTGGTTCATCATATACATTGGTTAATGAGCAAATATGGAACAGCAATATGTCATCAGAAGGCAAACTTAACCCGTGGACAGGCCTGCCATTATACCTGGCCAATGGTAAACCGGAGCACCCTCTAGGATGGACTGAAGTGGAGATATGTCTGCATGGGAAAACATGGTCAGTACCCATGGTTGTGCTATCACCACAAGCACTCGCATTCTCTGTGGTGCTGGGGCTGGACTTTGTGTTTTTCAGTGGGATGCAAATTGATGTTGCAGGAGGATCATATTGGTTTCGTGGACAGACGGGGAGATACCACTTCCTCAGCAATGAGTCCAGCGCACCAAGGGAGGGGGAGCCTAGCAACCATGTTGCTCTCTTTCTGGCAAATACACCTTGGAGCATAGAGCCTCCTTTGCCAGAAGTGTCTGACCTCTTGGAAAAGGCAGCACAGGATTCACATCTGGAAGGAGAAATGAAAGAGAGGCTTATGGTAATGCTACAATACAATAACAATGTCTGTACCACCAAAGTAGGACGCACTGGGTTTCTCAAACACCAAATATTTCTCACTGATGACATGCCCATAAAACAGAAGCCTTACCGTCTCTCTCCACCGAAGCAGAAGGTGTTAAAAGAGCTGCTAGATGAAATGTTGGAAAGCAAAGTAATCGAACCTTCATCTTCACCATGGGCTTCACCAGTGGTCATCGTCCCTAGGAAAAATGGCAAACCCAGATTCTGTGTGGACTACAGAAAACCAAATCATAAAACACACACTGACGCTTATCCCATCCCTACCATCCAGGAAATACTCGAGTCCCTTGCTGGAGCCACAGTCTTCTCTGCTCTGGATCTGAACAGTGGATACTGGCAAGTGGAGATGGACCCAGAGTCCCGGGCTAGGACTGCTTTCATCTGTCCATACGGGCTCTTTCAGTTCAAGGTCATGCCTTTTGGCTTGAAGAATGCTCCTGCCACTTTCCAAAGGCTAATGGATACGGTCTTGGGAGAACTCAAGAGATGCATCGCCTTTGTCTACCTGGATGACATCATTATATATTCAAATTCTTGGCAACAACATTTTGAGGACGTCCAAGCCATCATGGACAAGCTCAGGCAGGCAGGCCTCACAGTAAATGTGAAGAAGAGCAAATTCTTCCGTACCTCCCTGAAATTCCTTGGACATATTGTTTCTGCAGACGGGGTTCAGGTGGACCCAGAGAAAACCGAGGCTGTCCAAAACTTTCCTGTGCCTAAGAACCGAAAAGCACTTGAACGGTTCCTGGGTATGGCAGGATGGTATCATCGGTTTGTGCCAAATTTCTCCAAGACTGCAGAGCCTCTTAATGCCCTGAAGAGGAAGGGAGTAAAGTTCTGTTGGTCACCTGAATGCCAAGCTGCCTTTGACACACTTAAAGAACACTTGATGAGTTCCCCTATCTTGGGACATCCAGACTTCAATCTCCCGTTCCTAGTTTACACTGATGCCAGTGAGGTGGGACTTGGTGCCGTACTGGTTCAACGAACAGAACTAGGCGATGAAGAAATCCTGGCGTATGGCAGCCGTAGTCTCAACCCAGCGGAAAGAAACTACTCTGCTACAGAACTTGAATGTCTGGCTGTGGTTTGGGCTGTGGAGAAGTGGAGAGTTTACTTGGAGGGACGCCTTTTTACGGTGGTAACGGACCATTCTTCACTCCTATGGGTGTTCAAGACCACCAAACCTAGCACCCGACTCATACGATGGGCTCTCAAGCTCCAGGAGTTCACCTTCACTGTGGAGTACAGAAAGGGTAAATATAACACTGTGCCAGATGCCCTGTCTAGAGCTCCAGCTGACTATAATGAGGCTACTCACGGTCCCATCTGTGCCTCTATTGTGTCGGCCAGGCTGGAGACTCCAAAGGACCTACCCATCTCCATTGAAGCAGTGTGGAAAGCCCAGCAGGAAGATGTTGAGTGTCAAACTCTATACCAAGACATTGTTGAGAAGGGGGAGAAACAGTTGAACACCAATGTCACTTTCACCATCTTGGAGGATCTAATCTACCGGGTTGTAAAGTTGCCATATAAAACCATATACCAGATATACATACCTGAGGGCCTTCGATCGCAGCTTCTGGCCTTATTCCATCAAGACCCTCTTTCCGGCCACCTAGGAAGGTACAAGACCTACCGCAGGATGCAAAGTCTTGTTTATTGGCCAAAACTGAGCTGGGATGTTAAGCAGTATGTGACAAACTGCCAAGTCTGCCAACTTTACAAACCCGAAAGCCGCAAGCCAGCAGGAAAACTCCAACAGACTGTGGTGTCTCGCCCCTGGGAAATGCTGGGGATGGATCTGATGGGTCCCTTCCCAAGGAGCTCCAACAGGAATCTCTACTTACTGGTGTTTGTGGATTACTACACCAGGTGGGTGGAGCTCTTCCCGTTAAGAAAAGCTACAGCAGAGTCCATCTCTCGCATCCTCACCCAGGAGATTTTCACACGCTGGGGCATACCAGACTATGTACTCTCTGACCGAGGCTCCCAATTTGTCTCCTCCATTTTCCAAGCCACCTGCAAATCATGGCAGGTGTTACACAAGCTTACATCTGCCTATCATCCTCAGACAAACCTAACTGAGCGAGTGAATCGCACCTTAAAGACCATGATAGCCTCCTACGTGGGCTCGAGCCATAAGCACTGGGACAAACATCTCTCGGAGTTCAGGTTTGCCCTGAACTCTGCAGTGCAGGAGTCTACAGGAGTGACCCCGGCTGAACTCAACCTCCACCGGCCACTCCGGGGACCCCTGGATGTACTGTTGCAGCCCCGAGATGTTATGCCTGATTCACCAGCTTATTCAAACCTCTCACAGCTCGATGATCTGAAGACATTTGTCACAAGGAACCTTTCTCTGGCCCGTAAGCGACAGAAAAGGAACTATGACAAACATCGGCGAGATATGGATTTGGAGGAGAAGGCTCGAGTCTGGCTACGTGCCCACCCCTTTTCAAAAGCTGAAAAGTCTTTCACTGCAAAGCTGGCTCCGAAGTGGCAGGGCCCCTACCGCGTCATTCGGCAGGTTGGTCCTCTGAACTACGACATCGTTCTGGAGGATAGTGGAGAAGACAGACGGGTTGCCCACATTTCCCGCCTCAAACCTTGCTATCCAACTGCTCAGCAGCTGGAAAAGCAGCAACGCCAGCGGCTAAGGGAGATTTTTGAAGAGGAAACTGAGGATGAGGAATTTTTAGGATTCACTGATGCACCACCTGTTTCGTCTTCCTGCCTCCCAAATGCTCAGCAACTGGAAGAGCAGCAACGCCAGCAGCTGAGGGAGATTTTTGAAGAGGAGACGGAGGACGAGGAGTTTTTAGGATTCACAGATGCGACACCTGTTTCTCCATCCGGTTCACCTGGAAAATGGGAAGCACAAGCACAACATGATCCTAGCTACAACCCCTCAGCAAATGAAGCTGATACTGTGGAAGAGGAAAACCTGATAGTCCTCTGAAACTCTACAAGTTTCTTTTTGCAAGGGGGGAGGAGTGTGGCGATCGCCCAAAATACTAATAATTTATGAATGACGTTTCCAGCATCGTTGCTGTCACACACACCACACACACCCATTGGTGTTGTCAGCCAGTAAAATGACGCTACGCTGACTTACCTAAGTCCAGCCCATTACGTTGCCACGTCCCTTTATCATGTCTGGAAAACAATATGGAGTCAGATGCCTTTGACGAGGAGCCGGGAGCGGTCGCAGGAGCTGAACCCCGTCTGTGCTGTTGGACTTCGGTTGCCGAACCAGGCGGTGCGCTATGCTGAATCCGTGTGGCCAGGTGTCATCTTATCAAACACCACACCAGCGGACCCAAATCTTCAGAGACTCTCCCAAGTATACTCCTCTTCTATTGCAAACGGAGCCGGGAAATCCCGAAGTGGACTCCGTTTCATGTGGACTGGGATTTCAATGAAAACGGTGTCTGGGAAAGCCCGGCTTGGATTTATGCACTGGTTTAAATGAACATGGAACTTGGAACGGACTGAACTGAACTGTTGATCACATAAGGGGTTTTTTCTAATACACATTATTGCATTTGAGCTGCCTGGTGTTGTGTGAATTATTTGTCTTGTGTCTCATGCTGGTTTAATGATTAATTAAGGGTTCATGTTTTATTTAATACATGTTTCCTTTGTGGGGTTGTGACTAGACTTAACAACATACAGTACAAGACTGGTCAAACCGCTACAACACACACACACGGTGTCTGGTGAAATTAACCTAGCATCTTCTTGCAGTGAGGCAACAGCGCCCTCCACCACCATCAGTGAGAAAAGTAGTCATTGATGTGGTTGAGGATTAAAGGCACCTCCAGTCAGTTTTCCTGCCTGTAGAAGCGTTGGTGTTCTATGAAAACCTTCTAATATCTATCTCGTATAGTCACACCTGATCTGATTTGACCAAAGAACTGACATTGAGAAGAACCAAAGGCTAATAGCTTGTTCCACTGCAACATATTATGTTTAATATTATGTGCTCTGAACATTCTGTGTAATTACCAAATTAATAATCATATTTTAAATTCCTTCGTTGCCTCCAAAACTCTGACATCAAAGTTTGTCCTCCATAGATGATGGAGGCCATTTTGGAGCCCTTTGGACCCCTGTGTCTTCAAAACAATGGAGAATATCATCACCAAAGTTCATCTTCATTCAATTGAAGAGACCAGGAATGTGTGAAAACAATAGGAAGACAATGTGAGTCCTAAGTCTGATTTCAGATTAAATGACTATATAGACGTCCCCAAATTAAGTTTCACCACAATATTCTTATAATATTCATGTCAGCACATCATTACAAAATTCTGTCTGACCTCAGAGTCTCCAGGCTGCAGTGTCGACTCTTCAGAAGATCAGACAGATGCTTCACTGCTGACTCCTTCAGCTCCTCGTTGCCACTCAGGTCCAGCTCTCTCAGATGGGAGGAGGGGTTGGACTTCAGAGCTGAGGCCAGAGAAGCACAGCTGCTCTCTGACAAGTCGCAGTACTCCAATCTGAATAAAGAATAAAACATGTAGATATAAAATAAAACATTCCTGTATAGAAAACCTGGTTGAAACCATGTTTCATAATCCACTCAGAGCTGTGGAGGTTTTAAATGTACATGTTTCTAAAATGGTGAAGTCAACTGAAAGCAGCTGAAGCCAACAGGCTGCCAGGTTCAAAAATACATAACAAGGACAAACCAGCACTCATTAATATGAATGACAACATGCTGCTGCTTCAATAAACAAGCAGAGACTGAAGAGTGAGTTAGTGAGTGGAGGCTTTTCTTCACTATAAAATCAATCAGCAGAAACAAATAAAAAAAGATGAGAATGTAAATTTGTGGCTGGTGGAACAAACTTCCACTTGAAAGTGTGGCATCACTCAGCTCAACACACAGAGCTACACTTGGACATTGTAGCCTACTTGCAAAAAGATGTTTGTGTTCCTGTAATCAGAGTTTCAGGGCCGTCAATTCCCCGTGCCAAACACGTTTCTATTTACCAGTAGGGCTGGGCGAGAGAGGGGGAGAGAGAGAGTGAGAGAGAGAGAGAGAGAGAGAGAGGGAGAGAGAGAGGGAGAGAGAGGGAGAGAGAGAGAGAGGGAGAGAGAGAGAGAGAGGGAGAGAGAGAGAGAGAGAGGGAGAGAGAGAGAGGGAGAGAGAGAGGGAGAGAGAGGGAGAGAGAGAGAGAGAGAGGGAGAGAGAGAGAGAGAGAGAGAGAGAGATGAGTCACCATCAAGAGCAGTCATGCCTAGCATGAGCTCCTGAACTTTGAAAGCTATCTTTGTTGTAAGATGAGATAAACTTGTGGAAAACAGTTAAATTCAGGTCAGAAAGTTAGAGTGAACACAAGTTCACAAAAAAAAGAAATAATTTGGCAGGAAAATGTCTCCAAAACGCTTGAAAATACCAAGGGAGACCAGCTACCAGCTAACAGCTAACTAGCTTGTAGCTTGCTAGCTAGCTACAAACAGTTTAGCCTAGCCTTGGAACCAGCAGTTGCCGCTGAAGATTCCCACAGAATCAGCGAACAGGAGAGGAAGAGGAACAGGGACAGACAAGAGGAAAGACAGACTGAAGTGGAAACTACTGGAAACTACAAGGAAAACATAGGAGGACAACAGAGCAACATCCACCAAGACAACAGGGACAACATAAAATAGGATCTACCTAAAAGGGAGCAGAAACATCCTTTCTCACACAGAGGTACGCTAAGCAAGCAAACAAGAGTGGACTGGTGTGGAAGTTGAACAATACTTTGTAAACAGGGTGTACTATACTTCTAGACCAAAATAATTACACAGTAGCCAGTCTGCTATCTGGCTAAATAATCCTAACCACCAGCACAACATTTGAACAGTCCCTCTGCTGCTCTGATTGGTCAGCTGCAACAAACAACCTGCTAACTGCTGCACTTTTCAAAAAAGATTGTTGCAGCTGTAGCAGGTCAGCTGCAGCAGCAACTCCAGCAGACTGCTAACATTTTCCAAAACTGTTACAATTTGTAGCAAAATGGCAACAGCAGCCTCTCCAGCAGTCTGTTCTCACACCTTTGAGTTCCCAGTAGAGATCCGCACTCAAACTGCCAGGAAGACATTCAAACTCAAAATACAGCAAGAAAACCCAGAGACACTTTTTAAAGACTGTCAACAAATAAAAAACAAAACTATCATCACTAACCTGCTTTTCCACACTGGACATACTGATGCATGGCACTCAGCTCTCTGCAGTCATTTTGAACATGTAACCAGAGGAGGAATCTGCAAAGGTCGGCAAGTTTCCATCTTTGAGACTGATGAAAAAACCTCAAAATACCTGACTGTCAACATATACTGGAGTGGCACTGTGATGGTGCAGGGGAGTGATGCAGCGCTCAAATCTTTTGAAAAGATCTTCCACACTCTCAAAACACTGACAGCAACTACAAGAGCACAGTCTGCTAACCTGTCCCAACCCACCCACCCACAAACAGCAGAGGGAGTAACAGCACAGTCTGCTAACCTGTCCCAACCCACCCACCCACAAACAGCAGAGGAAGGAACAGCAGAGGAGATTCCCCTCCCAACCTTCACTGCCCCAGACAAGCCCACCTCCCCCCCATCCCCACGCCCCCACACCACCGTGGCCCAGCTGAGAGACAGCCTCTCCCTCATAGAGGTGGAACTGGTGGAGCTGAGGGAACAAGCACAGGTGCGCATCACTGATGCAGACTCCAAGTCCCTGACAGAGCAACTCAGCCAGGTTAAAACCCAACTGGAACAGTCAGTGCAGGAGCTGAAGGGGCAGGTTACAAACCTACAACGGGAGAGAGACTCACTCAGAATGGAACTGGCCAAGGTGGAAAACATCATGAGAAAGGAACTGGCCAAGATGAAAGAGGAGACAACACAACAGCTACTGGTTTTCAGAGAAGAGCTGCATCACAGAGACATTGTGATAGAGACTCTTAGAGAGGCCACACAGTCTACATCCGCCCCTCCAAACACCCCCACGACTGCACCCTCCCAAGACATGCAGTCTACCTCCACCCCTCCAAACACCCCCACGACTGCACCCTCCCAGGACACCCCCACTCCTCCGCAGCCCTCCAGCATGCACACTCTGCTTGTGCCTGCCACACAGTCAGACCAGCCTGCACAGCCTTCAGTGACCCCCTGCATGCAGCACCAAGAACCTCAGGCAACCAAAACACACAAAGGTCCCAAACTGAACAAAAACACTGAGGTTGCCATCCTGATCGACTCAAATGGGAAATTCTTAGAAGGAAAACTTTTCCCAGGCAAGATAACCACAAAAATATGGTGCCCAAAAACACAAAACGTGCTCCCAATACTGTGTGACCCTGAGTTTGGTAAACCCAGCCATATTATCATCCACACTGGCACCAATGGTGCCTATAAAAAGGAGATTGACACCTTCACTCAGTGGTGTGACACCAGGTTCTTGGAGCTTAATGTTGATAAGACCAAAGAGTTAGCTATTAACTTTAGTAGGAGGATAGTGAGTGTCTCGCCTGTCACTATTAAGGAGCAGGAGGTAGAAATAGTCCAGTCTTATAAATATCTTGGTGTTTACCTAGACAGTAAACTTGACTGGAAGAAAAACTCTGATTCTGTGCTTAAAAAAGCACAGTCACGTCTTTTCCACCTAAGAAAGCTTAGATCCTTTGACATCAGCAGGTCACTCCTAAATGTCTTTTACCAGGGTATTCTTGCTAGTGTCCTCTTTTACGCTGTGCTCTGCTGGGGGGGCAGCATCACGGCTATAGACAAAAGCAGGATAAATAAAACCATCAAGAAGGCTGGATCAGTGGTTGGCCTTCCTCTTGACTCCCTGGAGACTACTATTGCCAGGCGAATAAGGACTAAACTAAATTCCATTCTCTCTTGTGTAGACCATCCCCTCTATAATATATTCCACGCTCTGCGAAGTTCGTTTAGCAACAGATTTCGTATGCCTCCTTGCTCTACTGAGCGATATAGAAAGTCCTTTGTGCCTGCTGCGGTTAAATTCTTTAAGGAGCACTGTTAGTTTTGTTCATGAGGCTTCTTACTCTGTCATTTGTGTGTGTAACCTTGTATTGTATGTTTTTGTTATTTGTTTGTGTTAATTGTATTCGCTCTGGTGGCAAAACATGTTTCCCCTCGGGGATTAAGTAAATAAACCATACCATACCATGACCTGAGACAGGAGCAAGAAAGAGTGGGATGACTGGTGTGTAGAGTGGCACAGAGAGCTACTGAGGCTTTCCCCAATGCAAAGATCACCATCTCTACTCTTCTGCCACGCAAGGACTTCCACCCTGCCACCATCCACAGAGTCAACTCAGACATCTCAAGAGGATGTGCACTCCTGCCTAACGTGCACCTGGCCTACCACTCCACCATGACACCACAGCACCTGTACGACCATGTGCACCTGAGCAAACATACAGTCAATATATTTGCAAGGACACTGAAAGACGTGGCACTGGGAAAACACCTTGAAACACCAAGCCTAACTCCAAGACCTCACCACCACTATGGCCACACAGCCAACAGGAGCCCAACTGCCCGCAGACCCCTCCTCCCTCTACCAGGGCTTCCCCCAAGACCACATGAACATGCTGGACCAGTTCAGCCGCAGCCAGCCAGCGCAACCACAGCAGTCCAGCTGCCCCAGGCCCCCAGTGTACAGGGCCCCAGACTCAGCTACGCAGACACCCTCAGAGGACCACAGAACTTTATGGGTACTGGGATGGGTGAGATCAAAGAGCTACTGCAATACATCTGTACCAAACTCATATGATATGAATAACAAAACATGTCGGACTTCGGTACATATATGGTGCTTAGTTATATACTTATTTCCCATTTTCTGTCATTATTATTACATATATATATATACATTTCACTAACCCTTCTCTTACCAAATAAGCTAATGACAATTGTCTGTTTCCAAGGTTTATCTCTTTTTAATAACAAAACAGTATAAAAAATTAGTATCTCTATAAGTACATGGAATATTCAAGGCCTGAAATCATCAGCCTTTGGAGTGAAAAGCTTGAATAGAGATTTCCTAGACTGCATCACATACACAGACATAATCATACTGCAGGAGACATGGTGGAAGGAGGATGTTGCCACTCACTGCCCCTCAGGATACAGAGAGATCATTGTACCCTCCCAAAAACTCAGCACCACACATCAAGGCAGGAACTCAGGAGGACAAATAATCTGGTACAAAACTGAACTACATGACTCTATACTAGGGATGGGCATCGAATTTCGAATTTTCGAATAATCGTTGTTATTATCAAGGTCGACTTTTATTATTGAAATTCGAAATTTAAAAAAAAAAAAAAAAAAAAAAAAAAAAAAAAAAATTGTGAAATGTTGCATTGTCTCCCCTGATTCTAAGTATAGTCAAATCGCTTGGTTTGAGCAAGTAAAACAATTTTTATAAGCATTTTAAGCAAGGTTTATGGAAAAATGAATGGCGGATGAAATCCCATGAAGAGGGAGAGGGGGTGACTTTGGCACCCCTTTGGCACTCAGACCTGAGCCTACTAAATATTTAATGAACCACTCATGATTGTCAAAACTGTTTTTTATTTTCGAAAATGTCAATGTCATGTAACATGTTCTTTACTTCAGTGGTGCAATGCTTGTTTGAGCTAAAAATCCAAGCTTTTTATATTAATTAATAAAGCCGTAGACTTAGAATCAGGGGAGACAATGCAACATTTCACTCACAAAAAAAAATAAAAAAAAATAAATTTTTAATTTTTTTTACATTTTTATTTTTATTTTCGAATTTCGAATTAAATTCGAATTTGGCCAGCGAATTTCGAATAGTGTTTTTGCTAGAAATGCCCATCCCTACTCTATACACATTTAAAAAATTGGCAAATCCCACGCGTGGATAAAGATTTGTGAAAATCAGTTCTCAACACAGAAGGACCTATTCCTCTGTGCTATATATGTCCCCCCTAAAGAATCCCCTTACTACAACGAAGACACATTCTCCGAACTAGAAAAAGAGACGAGCCATTTCCAGGCCCAGGGAAATGTGCTCATCTGTGGAGATCTGAATGCTAGGACAGGAACACAGCCAGATTTCACTGATGAAAAAGGAACTGACTACATCACTAATAAGTTGTCATGTATTCACAATCTGACCTATTCCCACAGAAACAACCACGACCATGCAGTCAACAAAAACGGAAAGGACCTGCTGCAGCTCTGTCGAAACCTGGGTCTGTACATCATCAACGGTCACTCGGAAGATACACATTTTGCTCACCTCTTGGGAATAGCACAGTAGATTATATGATAACAGACATAGAACCTTTTTCTCTCAGAGCATTCACTGTTAAACCACTAACCCCTCTGTCTGATCACAGTCAAATCACTGTGTACATCAAAAAGACAGATAACACTACACACACAGCCCAGTAAGCTGTTCCATATCAAGAAATCATACAGATGGGCCCAAAACAGCACTGAAGATTTCCAGAAAGCAATTTGCAGTCATGAAATTCAAACACTCTTAGATACCTTTCTGGATACCACATATGCTCACAGTAAAGAGGGAGTCAATCTGGCAGTACAAAATGTAAATACCATGTTTATAAGAGCAGCACAGAAATCACAATTGAAACAGAACAAACCCAAACGCAAACTCAAAAAAGAAGATGATTGGTTCGACCAAGACTGCAAAAACATCAGAAAAGAACTTAGAGCATTATCCAATCAGAAACATAGAGATCCAAATAATACAAACATTCGTCTTCTTTACTGTGAAACATTAAAACAATACAAACGTACACTCAGAGCCAAGAAAGCACAATACACCTACAAGCAACTGACACTAATAGAGGAGTCGATCAATACAAATCAGTTCTGGAATAATTGGAACAAACTGAAAAAATCCAAACAAGAAGAATTGGCAATACAAGATGGAGAAATATGGACCCAACATTTCCAACTACTCTTCAAAGAAGTTAAATCAAATACAAACCCTAACCAGGAACATATAAACAAAAAACTTGAAGAATTAGAATTGGCTATTAAAGATAACCAGAACCCCCTAGACTCCCCCTATTACTGAACAGGAACTCAAGGACAAAATCAAAAAAGTAAAAACTAAGAAAGCAGCTGGCCCTGACAGCATCCTAAACGAGATGCTAAAATGCCTGAGCTCTAAATTCCAATTGACAATCTCAAAGTTATTTAATTTGGTTCTGAGTGTAGGTTACTTCCCTGACATCTGGACTCTTGGACTAATAACCCCAATCTTTAAAAATGGAGATAAATTTGACCCTGATAATTACAGAGGCATTTGTGTGAACAGTAATCTGGGGAAGATTTTCTGTAAAATTATAAATTCTAGACTGCTAGACTTCCTTACGAAACACAATGTCTTGAGTAGAAGCCAAATTGGATTTTTACCAAAATTCCGCACATCTGATCATATTTACACCCTACACACCCTAATTGATAAACATGTAGTACAAAATAAAAACAAAATTTTTGCATGCTTTATTGACTTCAGAAAAGCTTTTGATTCTATTTGGCACCAAGGTATGGGCTGATTTATGTGCCACCTCAAATTGAATTCGAATTGCTCAACTTGAATTCGAAATTTTGAATTTTGAATTTGAATTGCTCTTTTTGAATTCGAAATTTTTCATTTTGAAATTGAATTGCTCTATTTGAATTCAAATTTTTTCATTTTGAAATTGAATTGCTCTATTTGAATTTGAATTGCTCTATTTGAATTCAAATTTTTTCATTTTGAAATTGAATTGCTGTTTTTTATTTAGAATTT
>NC_139624.1:5502088-5504588 GCF_964638095.1 Poromitra crassiceps | reverse complement strand
GAGAGAGGGAGAGAGAGGGAGAGAGAGAGGGAGAGAGAGAGAGAGGGAGAGAGAGAGAGAGAGAGAGAGAGGAGAGAGAGAGAGAGGGGGAGGGAGAGAGAGGGAGAGAGAGAGAGAGAGAGAGCCTGGAAAGGATTAAAGCATGTACCCTCATCTTCGCAATATCTCAAAGATCCGTCCCTTGCTAAATGCAACGGATGCCGAAACCTTAATACACGCCTTTGTTTCATCTAGACTCGATTACTGTAATGTCCTATTCTCTGGCCTTCCACTTTGTAGCACAAATAAATTACAACTCGTGCAAAACGCCGCTGCTAGAATTCTAACTAGAACTAAGAAGTTTGATCATATAACTCCGGTCTTAATCTCCCTCCACTGGCTCCCAATTCAGGCCAGATCAGACTTTAAGGTGCTTCTGTTAACCTATAAATCTTTGCACGGGCTCGCACCTCCGTACTTATCTGAGCTAATCATTCCTTATGTTCCCACGCGTACTCTCCGCTCACAGGACGGTAATTATCTTACCGTCCCTAAAATTAAGAAAAAATCAGCAGGTAGCAGAGCATTTTCTTACCGTGCTCCACACCTCTGGAACCAGCTTCCTCTGTCAGTTAGGGAAGCTGGCTCCATTGAAATCTTCAAAACTAGACTCAAAACCCATTTATTCTCCCAATCATTTGGTTGTGCTTGATGGTTATGTTTGATGATGTCATTCTCTAGAAATATTTATTAGCTCTTGAGTACATACAATCCTGAATTGCTGAGCGGGCTGTCTCAATCCAGCAATATCAGTATAAACTTAGACTTGACCTAATTTAAATAATATGGCATCAGTCGACCCAGTAGCCTAGATAGAAAATCAAATAGTTGGTGAATAAACTTAGTCCTGAACTGCTGAGCGGGCTATCTCAAGCCAGCAGTATCAGTATAAATTTAGACTGGACCTAATTTAATAAAATGGCATCAGCCGATCCAGTAGCTCAGATATAAAATCAAATAGCTGGTGAATAAACTTAGTCCTGAACTGCTGAGCGGGCTATCTCAAGCCAGCAGTATCAGTATAAACTTAGACTTGACCTAATTTAATTTAATAATATGGCATCAGCCGATCCAATAGCTCAGATATAAATTCAAATAGCTGGTGAATAAACTTAGTCCTGAACTGCTGAGCAGGCTATCACAAGCCAGCAGTATCAATATAAACTTAGACTTGACCTAATTTAATAATATGGCATCAGCCGATCCAGTAGCTCGGATATAATATCAAATAGCTGATGAATAAACTTAGTCCTGAACTGCTGAGCGGGCTATCTCAAGCCAGCAGTATCAGTATAAACTTAGACTTGACCTAATTTAATAATATGGCATCAGCCGACCCAGTAGCTCAGATATAAAATCAAATAGCTGGTGAATAAACTTAGTCCTGAACTGCTGAGCGGGCTATCTCAAGCCAGCAGTATCAGTATAAACTTAGACCTAGACTACCTAGACCTGAATTAGCAGTATAATATTAGTCATCCTAAATAATCCTAATAAATTTTGATTTGACCTAATTTTTATTGCTGTCTATAGAGTTAGTTCCACCTCTGCGCAGATTCCCCCGCTCTCTTCTCTCTCTCCCCCTCAGGTGTCCTCATTGGCCTGACGTACACCCCACCGCTGCAGCCCTAGGTCCGGCCGTCATCGTCCTAGCCACCTGTCGTCATTCTAGGCCATCTACCCACTACTCCTTCTACTGTCTGACACCCCGGGCTCATCACCATCACCGACCCCTATCCTCATCATCCTGGTCACCTGCTTGCCTAAGGGAAGGGGGGGGCGCCCCCCCAGCCCCCCCCCGCCGCCTCATCATCACCTCCAACTCCTATCCTCCCCTCCTCTTAATCATCACCTCCGACTCCTATCCTCCCCTCCCCTCCTCTTAATCCATGTCACCAACGCGGACTCATGGATTCCTCAGATCATCCTCATGGAACTCCCAATCTTGTTACCCTTTTTGTCACCTAGCTAATTAACTAGTATTCTCTAAACCTACGAACACTTAAAGACTGCATTTTCTATTTCTTTTTGGACTCTACTTTTTAGATTTTCAACTCCCTTCCCTGATCTTAGGATAATTTAAAAATTACATTTTTATATCCCTTCTGTTGGACTCTTTTTTACATTTTCAATTTTCTGTTCTCTTGTACATTTTATTTCCATAATAAACCATTCACAGAGTTTCATTATCGGAAACTCTGTGCATGGTTTAGCCCGGCATCTCTCGGCCTGTCTCGGAGGGGAGTCCCCAGATGGGGGTCCGCTGCTGTGGCCTGGTGGGTGGGCCCGTCCCCCGCGTGGCCTGCTCTCACGCTCTCAGTCACTATGCTGGTGGCTGGGGGCTGGGGGGGCGGGTCGCGTGGGGGCTGGGTCCGCCTGGGCCGCAGCAATTGGCCCCTAGCACAACGACCTCACAAGGTTCCTCCTCAGCCAAGTCACTGGGGCAATCCATGCGGCGATC
>NC_139624.1:5299588-5497088 GCF_964638095.1 Poromitra crassiceps | reverse complement strand
GGGGTTGGACTTCAGAGCTGAGAGCAGAGAAGCACAGCTGCTCTCTGACAAGCTGCAGCCACTCAATCTGAATAAAGAATAAAACATGTAGATATAAAATAAAACAGTCCTGTATAGAAAACCTGGTTGAAACCATGTTTCATAATCCACTCAGAGCTGTGGAGGTTTTAAATGTACATGTTTCTAAAATGGTGAAGTCAACTGAAAGCAGCTGAAGCCAACCAGCACTCATTAATATGAAAGACAACATGCTGCTGCTTCAATAAACAAGCAGAGACTGAAGAGTGAGTTAGTGAGTGGAGGCTTTTCTTCACTATAAAATCAATCAGCAGAAACAAATAAAAAAAGATGAGAATGTAAATTTGTGGCTGGTGGAACAAACTTCCACTTGAAAGAGTGGCATCACTCAGCTCAACACACAGAGCTAAACTTGGACATTGTAGCCTACTTGCAAAAATATGTTTGTGTCCCTGTAGTCAGAATTTCAGGCTCGTCAATTCCCTGTGCCAAACACGTTTCTATTTACCAGTTTTATTTTATTTATTTTTTTAACCAAAGGGCATGACCCAGATCTCTGTCTTTCCTCAGTGTGATTACTCACCAGCAGAGGGCAGGACAGTTTGAGTTCATACACACTGTCAAGCCCTCCTCATCCCAGCTGTGTGTTAAAAAGCAGGGCCCCGTTCCAATACCCATACTTCCATACTATTTAGTAGGCAAAAAAAGAATTAGTATGTCCCAATACATAGTATGTCAGATGCAGTATGCCAAGAGTACCAGGATGTTGTACTACATCAGCTCCTATTTCGGAGTATGCATCGATGCATGCTGCGCCAGCCAAACTTCCCCACAATCCTTTGCGCAGCGGAAGTTCTTCTTCTTCTAATGTTTTATGGTGGTTGGCAAACAACTTTTTGTGCATTACCGCCACCTACTGGAGTTACGTCGCACTGACTGAGCTGCATTTTGCATGCATGCTACACACTACAATCCATACTTTGTGAGGGCAGCGGCAGTACATACTACAAGAAAGAAGTACAAGTATGGGTATTGGAACGCAGCCCGGGTCTCCTCCCTCCAGCCTGCACACAGCTTCCCCCAGACACCAGCTGCTCTGAAACACTCCCATGTCCTGCATCCTTTTGTAGTTCTCAAAGTCTATGGTTACTCTCACCCTAACCAGAGCCTTCAACAAGACTACAAGGCCTACTTAGACGTCTGCATCTATTTCCTCTTCCTGCTAAGACACACAGCCATCTTTGCTGCCCCAACAAGACATTTGCAAGACATTTGTCCCCTTCCTGCAACAGCTTCCAGTCCTCTACAGTCAGGCACTCCTGTACCGACCAAGCATCAGTCCAGCCACTCGCATCGATCTCACGCCCAGCCGCTCAGCCACCACCCCGGCCTCAATGATGTATTTCCCTGCAAGGCCCACCAGGTGCCCCAGGGTAACCACCTTGGCTGCCTTTAGGGTCCCAGAAAGTCCTGGGGTGGCTGCTGTGGTGATGTCCAGCCTCGCCCCAAAAACCAGAGGCTCCTCCAGCAGCCACTCCACCGAGCTGAGAGGCACCGCTCTCAGCACCTTCATCAGTCATCATACTCTTAGCAGACCTCTATAAAAGGCTGCAACATCATTGAGTGACAGTGTGTTAGGATTCACAAAGACAAGTGACAAACCCAGACCTCCACCTGTTTTAAGAGTGTCTCTGCAACCTGCCTCCATAACTTAACAAATAAATAACAAACTTGGACATTGTAGCCTATACTTGCAAAAAAGATGTTTGTGTCCCTGTAATCAGAATTTCAGTGTTGTCAATTCCCCGTGCCAAACACATTTCTATTTACCAGTTTTATTTTTATTTATTTTTTACCCAAAGGGCACGACCCAGATCTCTGTCTTTCCTCAGCGTAATTACTCACCAGCAGAGGGCAGGAGAGTTTGAGTTTTAACAAGCCTTTAATGAAACCTCTACCTAAGACATGTACATCATGGCAGAGGACAAACAAGTTTCACAAAACACAAAATCAGAACCAATGGAACCCCCCCAAAAAACTCAACAAAACAACACCAATCAAAACAAAACAGATCAGTCATGGACAATCATACACACTGTCAAGCCCTCCTCATTCCAGCTGTGTGTTAAAAAGCAGCTCTCCTCCCTCCAGCCTGCACACAGCTTCCCCCAGACACCAGCTGCTCTGAAACACTCCCATGTCCTGCATCCTTTTGTACTTCTCAAAGTCTATGGTTACTCTCACCCTAACCAGAGCCTTCAACAAGACTACAAGGCCTACTTAGACGTCTGCATCTATTTCCTCTTCCTGCTAAGACACACAGCCATCTTTGCTGCCCCAGCAAGACATTTACTATATAGCCCATCCTCTGTTTGCTCTTGCTTCACTGGAAACTGAAAATAAAGACAGAAAGAGTCAAAACAGCAGCAAGAAAAGTAAAGAAAGAAGTCAGCAGGTTGAAGAGAGGCCTAAGCCTCACACAGTCTCTGAAGCAGTGACATATTGTCTCTCTCACCCCACAGAAAGGACAGCCACTGTTCACATCAGAGTTCACCACAGAGACAAAAGCATTGACTGGCAGTGCCCCATGTAGTACCCTCCACTGTAAGTCCCCGGACTATTTTGTCAACGGCCCCTTATTGGACAGTGTGGTCCATGCAGGCTTGACCTCCGACCCCACCCCGAGGCTGGTCCTCCACGGGGTGTCGGCCTGCTGCTCAGCCTGTCTCTGTTGACTATTTTCACACAAAGTCTGTGGAGTCTCTTTCCTCTGACAGAGTCCAGACAGGCCTCATCCACTCCCCCTGCAGCGGGGGAGCTCAACAGCTAACAGTTTTTCACACAACACATGTGTCCGGCCAGTACAGTAACCTCTTTCACTGCAATGGCACGCATGTAAGACCAGCTTCTCCACAGCGCGGATGGCAGCTGAAGTCCCTCTCGCCATCAAGCAGACAGTGACGGAAGCATGTGTCTTTATGTGCGCCAAGGGGACATGACTAAATTGGTGGGATTCGTTGTAGCCTATATTAATAGAAACAAATGGAAAATAGCTGATTAATAAAATGTGCGCTGGTGGAAATTCAACTTCTTAAAATAGAGCAGCATCACTCATTGCGGCTCTCAGTACGCTGCGTAATTACGCAGGCAGTATATTACTGCAGCGGAGATAGAAGAGAGCCCAAAAAGGCATAAGCATACAGACGTTTGGGCAGCAGCCTGTTTTCAGCGTGTGAAATGGCAATAATACACAGGTGATTCACAGGTGCGCATGAGCACATTATTTGATTTCTATGCATGACAGCCTCACATCTCTCTCTCCCTCTCTTTCCCTCTCCCCATCTAGGCTATAGTATATTTTCTCTCTCCCTCTTTCTCTCTCTCACTCTACTCTCAGTGAAGGAGGAAGCTGCTGACATGACGCTGTGGTTTTATGGGCATGACCACACCTCCACAATGCTTTTGGGCATAAACACGCCTATACGGAGATGTGCGGCGAGATGACGTGAAGTGCAGCGGGCCGACACGCCCACAATTAAGGCTTTGCGCGGCGCTATTCCAGCGCAAAACGGGCGCTAATGCAAAATTACCGCCGTTGGGAAGATAGAGCCCTATGAATTATAAAAGGGCTCTCTCAAATCAAGCAATCTGATTGGTTCACAGCTGTGGTATTTAGCATATACCACAGCTAGAGCAGCATCCCCGAAACACTCCGCCTCTTAGAAAACAATTGGTAGCTACCTAGCTTGCTAGCCTCGAAAACTGTAGGCGATATCTTTTTTTCCCAGGATGGTGAAGGCATGACCTGCCGCTTTCGCCATTCTGGGGAGAGAAAATATTGTTTTGAGTCCCTCAAACCACCGGTGCTCTTGGAAAGGAAAATTAATCAAATGGAGAGGAAGACTCATAACCAAAAGGGCATAAAAATGGCAGGCACTCAAGGAGGTTTGAAAATGTAAAAGGCTTAAATTTAATGTGCTTGAATCATTAAAATACACCAACACGTGTCGGCTTGCACCTTCTTCAGGGTGTGATGACACACAGAGAAATCCAGAAAACAAACATTAAAATGTAGCGAGTCAACCAAATGACACCATCACTACAGATGCAATAAAACAATAAAAATACAGTAAAACCAATGACGAAACCACATGAGCAATACAGTGTTTTTGAGGAAAGAGCATTGGGAATCAAAGGAGAGAGAACAATGGCTAAATGTTAGGACTAAGGCCATGGCTATAAGTATGATGAGAGCTCAAAGTCCTCATTGAGACCAGGGTAACTGTTGCACCAGCTGAACCTTATTTATCTCTTAAGTTAGGCTGTAAAGTCTACACTTTTTGTGACCTTGATGAAGGCACAGTGTGTTGAAACATCAGGTCACAATTTGATTTAAATATAGAAGCATAACAGAGTGTGCAGTTCTCCATCTTTTCACATGATGCCTTCTTCAGACAGTCTGCACCTCACCTGAAGTATCTGGGTGCTCATCTCCAGCTCCTGTGTTCTTTAAATTAAATGTCAGCATGCTATTCAGATAACATCTATTAATGAACAAAGAACTGACCTCAGAGTCTCCAGTCGACAGTGTGGACTCTCTAGTCCAGCAGACAGCAGCTCCACTGATGAATCTTCCAGCTTGTTCCGACTCAGGTCCAGCTCTGTCAGATGGGAGGGGTTGGACTTCAGAGCTGAGGCCACGACTTCACAGTGAGTCTGTGAGAGTCTACAGTTAACAAGTCTGTGATGACAGATTTAATGTAGAATCAGTTATTATCAAAACAGAGCTGAGAACAAGCATACCAATAACTTTATGCTGAATGAATATACCTATGATGATGATGATGATAATCACAATGATAATAATCCTAGTCATAATAATAGTAATAATCATAATAACAGTTGTTTTAATCACAATTAAACACTTTAACCACAGCAGAAACCTGAAGTGAAGACGCTATCCGACGCCTAACATCCTCTTCTTCTAAATAAATAGTGGCCGCTTCCAAATTATTGCATAAAATCCACTTTTCTGTCTTTGAAAAACCAAAAATCATTCATCTGGAGCAACCCGGACATGCGGCGGACCATGACCGTGGGGACTCTGGACCACGTTCTGATTAGTTTTACTTTAGGTTATTTGTCAGGGACCAAAAGATAACATTGATGTCAGAGAGAAAAGATGCTTTGCACCAGATTATAGCAAATTGCTATTTTCCATCTGCAGTCCCAGGGCAGGTTGCCAGCACAAACAAAACAACAATACAATAAATAATAAATAACAAGGTACATAACAGAAATCAACACATCTTAATTATACATATCACCGAGGGGGTGGAGTCACCCTCTCTTTTCAGAGGGGGCGGACCATTCTCAGTGGGCCTCTTCCCTTTTGCATGTTTGGATCTTTTTTAGCCATATTTAGAGGAATATCTCATTTTAAACACACTAGTGTTATTGTTTCTCTCCCACCACCACCACCACCTACCGGGCGATTTGCCTGAGGTCCCTTCACTTCAAGTTCACAATAGATTTTAACATTCTCCTCTTGGTTTTTAAATCACTCAACAGCCTTGCACCTGAGTACCTGTCAGATATGCTAGTGTAACGGCATTGTGTAGGTGGTACTTGCAGCAACCCATGTTAACTCATTGAGTGCCAATGACGACAATCGTCGTCAATTCGAATACTAACGTAGAGTGCCAATGACGACGATTGTCGTCAATTGCGTTTTTTGACGGTGGGACGTGGATCAAAGCCAGATCCATCTCCTGTGAAAGTATGGTGGATGTTGAATGTGTAAAAGCTATTTTAGGGACCCATTAGGTGGCGACAGTGCTCTCCACATTAGAGAAAGGCGAGGAAAAAAGAGAGAAGAAGTCATGGGGAAACGGAAATCGCATCGGTATGCATCGATATGCATGAAGCATAACGTTAGCTGTGCCTGTGAACAGCAGCCAATCTGCTGCCACAATTGAGCCCCTCCGTGTCCGCTGCGATAGCCCATCCGCATGATTAGTTGTGGAGTTGTTATTATTCTCAACTGGAAGCGATGGGAGCCGGTAACAAATACACGCGGAACGCTGTAAAAAAGCTGGATGTAGCGCACTTTTCAGTGCAGAGCAAACTCAGCAGAGAGCCACCAGAGACACACCCACGGAGGAGGGGTTTGCAGTTGAGGGGTGGGGGGGGTGGGGCACGCAGGGCAGCATACAACACCGACCCAGACAGACCCAGACAGCAGGACAGGATTGGCAACACAAGCTAGAATATCTGATGCCCACCAGCAGTAAATCAAGACCAGCAAGAAGCTGCATCCAGCAAGAAGCTGCATCCAGCAGCGCACGCAGGGGCCAGCGCTGCTGGTTGCAGCTAAAAAATATTATTTTGCCAAACAAAATTCCTTTGTTTTCACTGTTTTATTGAAGGAAATTATTTTTGAGGTGTCACATCAGAAAATATTAGCTTCAGAGTCAGTGAATGTGCTTGAAATGCTTCATTTCACAAAAGGCTAATTATCTCAGCTTCTAATTTGAAACGTCTCTTTTTGCTCAAAACAACCTATCTTCTCCGGCTCATAACTAAAGAACGGAAAATGATATCAATAAACTTTTTTTTGCTGATGATAGAAGAGAGTCTCCTCGTTCTTTGTGCGTGTTCGGTGTTTACATAGTAATATCACACAATATTCTGTGGGCCTCGAGAAATCACTGAAAACGCTCTGAAACTCTGGCACTGGGAGCGTCCGTTCTCCAAAAGTGGCTGGCACTCAATGAGTTAAGGGCTTGCCCAGGGGTGGATACGAACCGCCGACCTTCGGCTTGGGAGTCAAAGGCACTAACCACTCCACCAAGAGAGCTAGCTCCCTTGGTGGAGCTGATTAACTTGCCTTTATAGTGGGGAGTGAGTTTAACCAATCCACTCCCTACCACACTGGACTCACGAGGAATCAACACTGATTCACCTCGGTTACACTTGTATCCTATGATCCTCTAGACCCCTCAGATCCTCTAGACCACACATGGGCAAATGCATGCGAATTGCAATTCTTTTTTTTACAATGCATCTGAAGGCAACATGCAAGATACCCGCACAAGCGCATGCCTGTTATAATTGTACTGGGCATAGGGATGCCACATTCCAAAGCAGGCTAAAATGTGAGGATAGATGGCATTATCCTATCGTCAGCAGCGTGCAATTACTTTGCGCTAAGAGCTTTGAAAAGGACCTCTTACGCGCTAAATACCTCGCTGCGCTGAAGCGCACTATAATCTCCGTGCTGCGCAGCACAGTGCAAAGTTAAATTCCTTTTGGATATGTCATTACGCACAGCCTTGCCATGCCAGGACATCAAATTATGCTGCTAAAATTGGGTATTAGCAGATAATTCAGTGAGGCAATCAACTATAACTCACTGAGAAACTTTTATCACATCGCAAAGAGGGAAATTAATTGAGAAAACTTGTTGGACAATGGACATAGGCTATTTATCTTCATAACCCGGAGGGTCGTTGGCACCACAGACGATCTGTCAATAAGCTCTCTCCATCTCTCTCTGTCCTTGCACGAGTGAGTACACTCTATAGAGACACTGCATGAAATAGGTCCCGCCCATCACGGGGGAAAAGCTCCGTTCATTTCCACACACCAGCGTCATTTTCCTTGAATTAAACATAGCTAAAAGCTGTTGTGTGGTGGGCTGGGCAGACAACAAATGTAAAAAATCGCCAGTTAAAGTTTTTTTGTACTCCTGAGCAAAACAAGGAAGCATGAATATATCAAAGTCAGTGTGCCAAGAACATAAACATTACATGTCAAATATAGTCAGCCCCAGCCCCCTCCCTCCGATGACTGGTGACTGGTACAATTCCATGGGATGTTTCCCATGAAGACAAAACACTACGTTATCCCCTCCTCTCCAGGTGGGGCACCTTTTTGACATAACAAACTGCTTCCCAGCAGAAGAGACACTCAAAGTGAGTGCCTAAGATGTGAGCTATGCATGTCAGCTAGATCATAATTAAACAAAGTCTACAATGATCAACAATCAATCAATAAGCAGTCAATCAATCATTTTACTCTGACAGCGTGTGGACACTCTTCACACCAGGGTTGCCAGATAAATTCCCATGTATGTGCAGTTCCTTGGGCGGTTTTGTGTGCATTTTGGCGGGTTTTGAACTCTTTGTCCTGGAAACCGTCAGCAGTATCTGGCAACACAGCTTTACATTCCAGGCCAGCGGCCTGGTGATTTGGTTCACCCGAGTGAAAAACCAAGTGGAAAGAAAAACATTTGCATGCTAAAATGTTGTCTTTTGTTGAGAAGTGAACATGTCGCTGTCAAAAGGCAAAAGAAAGGTTGATGACGAGCACAGACAGTTTCAGGAGAAGTGAGAGAGTGATTGTTTTGTTGTGGAGTTCAAAGGGAATGCCGCCTGCCTCATTTGCAAAGAGAAAATGGCCGTACTAAAATAATATAACCTGAAGCGAATAAGAATAAGAATAAGCAGGGATGCAAACTAGTCACCTTTAGGTAACAGTGAGTCACCTTTTTCATCCCAAAATAGGGCACTTAAGTGAATGATTTTGTGTCTGCCCTGGTATCTGTCACCTTTTTAACTATCCATGACTTTGCATCCCTGAATAAGAGTCTAAGAATTACTATGTCTTTTGTCATTGTGTTTTATCTGGAGACTAAGCAGCAGCCATAGGCTACGTTCACACAGGGCACCCAAGCCTTGCCTATGCCTTGCCTTTACCCACGCTTTTAAATAGGCGTCCTTTCTAGTCAATGAGGCTGTGTACACAGGGCGCCTCAGTGTGAAACTTGCGTGTACCCACGCCTTGCCTGACCTGCGCCGATTTTATCGTTTAGGCGTAAGTTCTATTTTCAAGCCGACTAGGCGCGTGAAGGCAGACTTCTTCTGTCAAGCCATGAAGGAAAAACGCGACAATATCCGTGAAAAATGACAAAGTCAACTGAATTTCAAAATAAAATGGTGTTACTACAACAATGTTGAGCAGAGAGAGAGAGAGAGTGATTGACGGGTGGCTATCACGTGGGACTTTCTCCCGACGGTAAACAAATCTTCAGGAGAGAGAATAGCGACCGAAGAAGCAAGATGGACAATGAAAAGTTAATCCACTTAGTACAACAGCATCCAGTTCTCTATGACAGCAGTCACCCATACATATCCAGCATCAATAGCACATTAAATATATCCGATTTCACACGTGACCAAAAAAAACACTCGGGAGAGAGGAGAGACGCTTGTGACTCGGCTCAGGTGAACGTGGAATAGGCGTGCAGTGTGATCGCAAAAACGTGTGATAGGTTCACGCGCAGCTCAAGGTCTGTAGGCATGGGTTGAGGCAAGGCAAGGCGTAGGTGCCCTGTGTGAACGTAGCGATAGGCTTCCGGTTGTATTAAAGCCTTTATTTTTGGTATTGAGTGATACACTTTACTAAAACACTCATATTATAATACCCCAGGTGTGCATAAACTACAGGTTAAGTAAAAACAAAAATGTGAAATTATTATTCGGTATCGTATCTGTTATCGGATAGGAGAAGCAGATATTTACCGGTTATCGTATCGGCTGAAAAAAAACCCCCAAAGTCTATAAATCCCCCCTATCCGAAGAACATAAGGGGGAATTCCCCCCCAGTTTGCAAAGTGAATTTTAAGCCCTTGGGGGGGAAGGGGGGGGGGGGTACTTCCCCGGAGAGATATTCTGCCATTACAGCAATGACATTAACACAACTTATACCATGGTCTGGGTGAATACTCGATTCTGATTGGCTGCAAGGGGTCCATTAAAAAGTGATAATGTACAGTTGGTAAAGTCGTTCAGCCAAATGGTCTGTTCACCATTCATATCAATGCGCCATAGTTTCAACAGAGTTATCAAGAGAGCAGTTTGAGCTCTATACCCCCGTTAACACATTGAGTGCCACAGCGCTTCAGTAAAATTGTCTGGAGCCTGTGCCAGATTCACTTCCATTCAGTTGAAAACAGCTATAGAATTTTTTCTATTATGGCTATATTAACGGGGCTGGACTTTAATGAAACAATGAACACTCCTGCTTCTTCCAAAGAAGAAATTTTGTTTCTAGACAGTTCCATTATGAAATGACAGCCTCTCAAAAAAGTGCACTTTCAAGGGTTTTCTGTCGTTTTTTTTAACTTTCCAAGATATAGTCCCTTTTATGAATACCTTTTGCACTCTAATTTCGAGCACATTCACTGACTCTGGCTGGTGTTTTCTGATGTGGTGGCGTGTGGTGTGGTTTCTGTGCAGCCTGTGTGCCACACACCCTCTCCCCCCCCCCCCCCCCCTCCTCTCCACCTCTGAGCTGCGGGCTCCTCCCACACGCACAGAGTTTGTTTTCTCGACTCCGTTTTTGCCCCGGACAGATCCCAGCGCCCATCAAGGAAATGATGCGCGCTGGCAAACGCGACTGAACGAAAAGGCTTGGCCGTTCGGCTTCGGATGCTGGCTTTCTAGGAAATCGTGTGGAGATAGATAGAAGCATAAGAGCTCAGTTGTGAGCGCGGATGCAGCCGAGCCCACTCTCCGCTGTAGACAGAGCAATATATACGGCTCTGGCAGAAAGCATGCATCGGTTTCCACTTTGATCACGGCTTTCTCCGCTGTCTCCTGTACAAAGTAAAGGATCTGAGGTGAGTGGAGCAGCTCCTGTGACGATGTTTAAGGTGGCGCCGTGTGATCCCTTGAAGGGATTCATGCTCACTGGCTAGGTACGACCTTAAACAGCAGAATTATGGAATAATATGAATTATGATTTTAGGACGTCCACAGACGTCCTTGGCACTCCTCGTTACTTTTTTTTAGGACGTCCACAGACGTCCTTGGCACTCAATGTGTTAAGGTCAAAGTAACTATTTAAATCACCCCTGTGTGCTCAGTTTATCAAAAATAACTTATTTACAATTTTGATTTTCGTTTCAGAGATTTCCCTCTCCTGACAGAAGCCGGCTCTGAGCCATTAAGTGACGCGCACGTGCCTCTGCAAGCTGAGCGGGGGCGAGCTGCGCCCTGCGGAGGCGAGCCCGGCCGTTTGAGCTTTATACCACCGTTAACGCTTAATATGGCACTTTTATAAGTTTAGAAAAAAATGTAGTCGGTCAAAGTAACTATTTAGATTACCCCTGAGTGCTCAGTTTATTAAAATAATGGCTATTTAGAAATCAGATTTTCGTTCTGGTCAGCTGACAGAAGCCGGGCTCTCAGCTGTCAACTGTCAAACGCTCTGTTTACAACTTGCAGCAAGCAGCAGCTAGGCGCTCTGGGAGAGCGCACGCTTGCCTCTTATCACTGATACAAATCAAGTCAAAGAGGAAAAAGACGAGATCAACAAAAAGAAAACAACGAAATGGGGAGTTAACAGCAACACACTGAGAGACGTCCTTGTACAAAACATACCTAGACTCCAACATACTGAGAGCAGATAGTTTTCAGTTTACTCCTGCCTCGCGCCATTTACGTCTTATAAGACCCGCAGACGTTAACGCAATTCCCTGGAATGCGAGTTTAAACGACCCAGTTACATGGCGTTGCATTCTTAGACATTGCCGTTTCATTTTGTATGTTGTTACATAGGCTACAATTGGCCAAATTATTAGTTAGGTTGACTCTAGAATTGCGCCAGGTGCAGCAGGCACTAAGCAGCCATTTTATCCAATGATAGTCTAATCTTGAGCAGCCGATGGGACTATTTTGTCTCGCCGTTTCTCAACTCATATTCAAGGTTATGAAAACTACATTTTGATTGCAAAATGCATGGAAATATAAATTAATGGTCTTGTTTTGTTTCTTTGGCAAGTGACCACGGTATAAGCGGGTTAATGCACTTCGAGGTGTCCATTATCACTTTTTAAGGGACTTCGCGGAAGCAACCGGTCCTCGGCTGTGCCTCGGACTGGTTCACGCCTCTCGCTTTGAAACAAAAACAACATTATATTGACACAATTACTACAGCGCTCTTGCATTTTTCCATAACTGTCCACTGTAGAGCATATTGCATGATACTATTACTATGACTGTTCACTGTAATACAAAACGTGCAATGTGAGTTTCATAGTGTCTTTATATATCGTCTCTTGCCGTTCACCACCATTCATAATGTTTTTGCAGCCGGTTCGTAGCTGAAGCAGGATGGGATTTTTGTATGGGGATTTTGGTTAGGCTCGGGCACTGTGCGACCTCACGTGCCCTGCAGTTCGCCTGCTGCACTTCCTTGCCCGCCTGCTCTATTGGCATGCACAATTGTCCAACTTCACATCACTGATGACATCACAATTGCTCGAGTGACCATCACTGATCACATCTTGGAGTGCTCGAGTGACATCACTCAGTGCACAATTGCTCAACTTCAGCCTCGCCCGCAGCTGGTGTAATTGTAAAATGTCTAAAATGCTTTGTTGATTCTTCAATAATGAGTTGCTCGTTTTAAAATGAATATAAGGAGGATTTTATTCCATGAAAAAGTTCCACTGTGCGCACAGCGGGTCTCACTCCCAGAAAAGACAGTCATGAGTGAACCACGAGCAAAGGCATCTCCTCATGATAGAGTCAAACATCAGCCCCCCACCTAGAAGCCAGTAAGTTTCCACTGCTCACAGAAGTTCCATTTAGCCCAGGACATTTCCATTAGCTACACAAGCTCAACCTTGATCTTTCATAAGAGACAATACAACCTTGGTCTGGTCACAAGACAAAATACATGTTATCTATCCCTAAAAATGAGACAGCCATAGATCATTATTGTACAGATACAATAAGCAATCAATCAATCCTTTTGCTCTCAGACTCGGCTGCTGCGTGGCCTCGCCTGCTCTATTGGCATGTGCCGGGCACAATTGCACAACTTCGCGTCACTGATTACATCACTCACTGATGACATACAATTGCTCTTATGGCATCACTGATGATGCCAGCAGCAGACACGCCTACATTTATTATTAGAATTTTATTTGGTAGTGCCAATGCAATGTTTCATAGTTCCAATATAGAGCACGACACTGATGTGCTGCGAAGAGAGTTTATACCTGTTGTTTATTTTACAATAATTTTTCCTACCCGGAAGTGGTCCGTTTAGTCATCAGCAGGCTCTGTAACGTAGCCTCGGGAGTCGGGCTTATCGCTGGGGGGGAAGACCTCTTGCCGCCGCGGCCGGATGAAACACGTCCTATTAACAGGTTATGTTTGTTTCTAAGTGATTAATATGTTTCTCCGCAAACGCGACAGCACCTGTTCTGCATGAGAGTCACTGCCCCCAGAAAGCAGGCCCGCCCACAATACTCATGATTGGTTCTCCGATGCAAGGCTTCCAACAGCACCACCTAACGTTATGAAAATATTTAAATAGTAATATTCTCAGTCTTACAGTAGTGAAACGGATTAAGACTGAGAGCTGAGGCTACTCTCCCTCAGTCTCTCCCCCTCTCTCTCCCCCTCTTGCTCTCGTGTGTGTGTTGTAGCGGTTTGACCAGTCAAATAGTTTGTCAGTGTCAAAACCCCACAAAGGATACATGTAAAAAAACACATGAACCCTTAACCCGGTTATTTGAATGCACAATAAAGATTAAATACCAACCATAAATGCAACACACAGCAATATAAACACTCAAATTCAAGGGAATGAAACAATGCAATAAATTCACACAACACCAGCAACTCAGTTTGACATTCGGATTATTATTAGAATGAAGGCAAAGGCATGAAAAGTTCATCAAACACACATAGTCCACTCCGGGATTTCGAGTAATCAAGTCAGTTCAGTTCAATCCAGTGGAACGAGTACAGTTTTTCCCTTAACAAAAATAATTCCACTCCGGGATTTCGCGGTTACTCTCCAAATAGAAACAAAACAAGGAAGTACTCCACACACTCCAAACCCGCAGAAAACAAGAAGCAAGTCAATAAAGAAAAGTATAGTCAGGTCAGGTCTCGTTTAGCAAATGATCAACGCTCTCCAACAACTCACGGCTGTCAGTGGATTCAGTTTACCGGACTGTTGATGCGAAGAGAGGTGACGTGACGAGACGAGAGGAAAGCACAGAGTAGAGGAGATGGCCAGATTCCAGACACCAGATTCCCGAGGGCACACGGATTATAACGCGGACTTTCACGGGGAAAATGCCTGTGGTAAGGCAACGGACTAAACGTCAGGATCAGCCAGAGCTTCTCGCTGCTTTTTCATGACTGGCAGGGGTGGCCATACTGGGTCTCATGCATACTTAAAGGCACATACCGGGGCTGGTCTCTCTCAAAGCGGGTAAGTTAGAGCCATCTCACTGGTTGACAGACTGGGGGGTGTGTGTATGGAGATGAGGGGAAACTGTTTGCTGGCAGAAAACATGATTGTTATTATTATTAGAAATTGGGCGATCGCCACAGTGTGTCACTGATGACATCATCAGTGATGTCCCAATGCCTATGTATGACAACATCATCAGTGATGTCATCAGTGACATCATCAGTGAACTATAGCCGTGTGTGTCTGTGTGTGTGGATTTATGACATCACTGATGATGTCATTAGTGGGACAGAGAAACCCTAGCTCACTTTTATATACTGATGATGATGAAGATGATGATGCTTGAAATAAGCTTGCTGCAAAAGTGTATGAAACAGCAAACTTTGTGTTCAGGGACACTGATACTCTTCACAAATGATGACCACTTTTATGATTTTCGAAGCATAAATCATTTTTTTTATCACAATCTTCAGAAAATGCTTCAAAACTCTTAACACATAACCACAGACTAATTATTTCAAGCATTTAAGGTAGAGCTGAAATGTTTTTCTATTTTAGATCATATCCCTGGTTATACAGCGAACCTATAAAAAACATGAATCCAATTTCTTTGGTTTTTCACATTTTTCAAAAGTGAACCATGCTGAGCTCATCACAATATCTAAAATCTGGGTTGGAATGGTGTCACAGCCATTCTCATACACATGTGGAGGTGTTTATTGGTGAGCCTGGAACGATATTTGGTTTTGATGATGTTCATAGTGGAGAAAGCTGTCTCACAACTGTATGTGGAGCAAACATGGTTAAGATGTACAGTGCTACTTTCCTCAGGCCTGGGAAAGCTGTCTCTGAGACCAGTTTGAGCCAGAAAGTGGCATGGTCAGTTCCACCAAAAAACTCTTTCAAGGCCATGTCTGCCTGGAGATCGATCAGTTGCATCTGGAGAGCAGCATTTGCCCACTTGAAGTGCTGTGTGACTTCCTTTGAGAACCCCCTGACATCTTTGATGAGGAATGGACAGGGTGAGCTGCTGTCCAAGGCTGAAGCTGTCGAAACACTTGCTGAAGTTTACAATCAGCTTGTCAACAAAGGCAACAAAATGAGAAACATCTCCCTCTCCGTGGACCTGTTTCTGCACTGTTGTGGAGTGTGCACAGTCTCCCTGCAGGTCTTAATTGAACACCTCAAGTTTCCTCTGAAAGGAGTTGACCTCTGTCATCAGGTCACAAACTGAATTGTCCTTGCCCTGTAGCTTTAAATTGAGTTAATTCAACCAAAAAAGCTACAATATCCATCTTCTTCTCATCTTCCAAAAAGAGAGAGAATGATGTGGCCTTCTGGCTCTTCAGCTGTGCCAAAAAAGCTGTGATTTCCTGTCAGATGGACCAAAAGTGCTCCAACACCTTGCCTTTGCTGAGCTATCTTACATTATTGTGGAGCAGAAGATCATCAGCATCTGCTTCAACTTCTCTGAGGAATTCCCTGAGCAGGCGATGCTGGTGAGAAGAGGATGCCCTAAGAAAGTTAATCATTCTCATCATTGTGTTCATCACCTCAGCATACTCATCTGACAGGCTGGAGCACAGGACTGATTGATGAATGATGCAATGGTAAGAGATGAGCTCAAGACTGTCCTTTTTCATTCTTGCCACAGCTCCTTTCTCTCTCCCTACCATGGCAGGGCATCTGTGGTAATGGAAATCACTTGTTTTGGCTCTATTCCCCTCTTGGTTAACATCTCCTTTATGGCCAGGTAGATGTCCTCTCCTCTTGTACTGGTGTGAAGGGATGTCACACCTAACAGGTCTTCACAGAACTCTTTTTTTCTCCTTGTTGAAGAACCTTACATAAATTAACAGCTGGGCATTGTCAGACACATCAGTAGACTCATCTACAGCTAAGCATATGCATGGTGTCTTATGAACTGCTTCATCCAGCTGTGCTAGCACATCCTGGCTTAATATTTCTGTTTTCTTTTGTAGCGGGAGGGCGGATCACGTTGGGGGGGGGGGGGGGGGGGACTTTGTGGGCTAGAATTTTTTTGCTTTTTCCAATCCGTAAATGCCCATGTTGTGAGTCATTTGAGATGAAGAACACGATTAGTGGGTCTCAAAGTGAGGTCCAGGGACCACCAGAGGTCCTTGGTAGGGTTCTGGTAGGAGTCCACTTAGCAAATTCATGAATTGATAAATGTCAGCATTAGCCTATTTCACTTACAAGAAGTTATCACAATTAGAGAATGTAGAAGAATTATTATATTTATATAGTTTCACTGTTACATACAGGAATAGGCGATTCTAGGCTTTCCAAACAGGGGTTGCACCACCAAGAAGGTAATAGGACTCCGACTGGGGGGTATCTAGACTGGTCCCGCCTCTAGAGGTCCTCCACGCCCCTTCAGAGGTCTGAAGAAAAACGAAAAGGCAGCCATCTTTTTCAACCGCCTAGCTTGCTGTAGCTAATATTAGCTTCCCATAGTTCCTTGCAAAGAGACCATATCTCGGGAACGGAAGCACTAATAGACACGGGACTGGCGGCATTGGAAAGCTCGTCAAATTTTACATCTAGTAGTAGGTGGGTTGAAGTAACGAAATCAACGCTGAGCAATGTACCCGTTTTTACACATTTTTACAGAAAATAGTTACAACATCAGATGCGCGTAACTCCTACGAAAATGCCTTAAAATGCATGAATTTTTTTTTATGAAGACATCTCCCGACATATATACAACCATTTAAATTTGGTGCAATTTGGAGGCAATTTTATTTTCGATTTATTTCTAGTTCTACTAAATGTTTTTATGTCGAAGCCTTCTTCTTCTTCTTCTTTGAGTTTTATGGCGCAGAGTGGATTTCGGTTGATATCTCTGTGAGTAAACCTCCAATTTCAAAAATTTCAACGGATTCGAAAACCTTAGGGGCGTGAGATTTAATATATATTCATATCCCCCACGGAAAAGCCGGCCTTTAAGAAGAAGTTTTTGGAAGATTTATGTTTTTGAAGTTTATTCTTTCATTCTTTGGTCAAGCCATTCTCACAACTCATTCCCTCTCAGTTGTGTGCAGCCAGTGAGTTCGACTATCACTCCCTCCAGTAAGTGACCACGGTTCTTCTGTTACAGATGGATTTATTGAGCTGCTCTCCACCATCCCCAAATCCACAGTCAAACTCAGACCTGCTGAGACTTTCCTCATTCTGCGTGCCCATCGAGGAGGTGCCGACAGCTCATCAAGACGGGACATACAGATAAGCCTGCTGTTAAGGACACACAAGTTCATCAGTTTTCTCATGAAACGTCCATAAGCCAGACACTAAAGTTTGTGTTCTGAAGGTGACACAAGGATTGAAAAACTACAAGGGACTGTGTGTAGCCTATAACAAAAACAGCTGTTTCACAAGATATAAGGAGCTAATTGTTTTTGGTAGTCTACTTGGTTTTATAGTGACTATATTATTTATTTGAAGAAAGGCATTTGTTTACTTTGGAGAATAAAGAAATATTTGTGTACGTTTAAGTAAATTGACATTCAAAGGGACGTTTTCTATCATGGTCAACTATTTCTATGCAAGTTGAAATGTTGCATTAAGGACACTTTGCCTACTGTAATTGACTAACATTTCAAAGCCTTTATAATTAGGGTTGATTTCTTTGACAGTGATCTAATTTAGTTAGCCTATTCACTTGAGTATTTTTGTGAAAAGTTTCTTATTACGTGAGACAACTTAATTATATGCTGTAGGCCAGTGGTTCCCAACCTTTTTACACCAAGTACCACCTGAGAAAGTAGTTGGCTCTCCAAGTACCACCATATGACCGACGTTAAAATACAGTCTATTCAGCTATGCACAGTTCACGCAGGAGGCAAATTTATTCCAACCTGCAGCCTATGTGCAACCTGCAGCAGCTGCACTTGTGCTGGGTTGACTGCTGTCTTCACCTCCTTGTGCTTCATCGTTGCTGCTCTCCTCTACTACAGCTCTTTTACGATTCCCTCCCGTTTTGATCCACTTTAGCATCCCTCCTCGTCTTTGTTCACCACTTGTGTAACCATGCGGGGCGGGCAGGTAATTGTGCATGCGCAACAGGTATAGTGTCCGTCAGAAACAAATATTTGTTTCTAAATCTCAAGACAACAAAATAAACCTCAATTTCAATGATCACAAGTTTATTTTCATTCAATTTCATTATTTTGATAGATAAACATGTTTTACAATTGATTTTAACGTTGGGTTTATTTCATAATTTAAACATTGGGATTCCAGGGATCAAGTACCACCAGCAGGGGGGGGCGCAAGTACCACCTACCTTGAGAAACACTGCCAATAATATTAATACTTATTATTATTATTTCACTTTCACATGTTTGAAAACTACTACTAATGACCACCATGGATTTTGCACAATTTTTTTTTTTTTTTCCACAGAGCCTTCCAAGTACCACTAGCAGGGGGCGCAAGTACCACCTACGGTACGCGTACCGTAGGTTGGGAACCACTGCTGTAGGCTACAGGAAATTTCCAAATAATTTAAAATGTCACAAGAACAAGAACTAGCTGCCATAGAAGAACAAGAGCAATAACAAACAGATGAGTCTATCATTGTAGACCCACCAGTACAGCCTGAACAGCTTCGTAGAAGTGAAAGACCCCGCGTATTAACTCATTGAGTGCCAATGACGACAATCGTCGTCAATTCGTTTAGTAACGTAGAGTGCCATTGACGACGATTGTCGTCAATTGCGTTTTTTGACGGTGGGACGTGGATCAAAGCCTAATATATCTCCTGTAAAATTTTGGGGCATGTTGAATGTGTATAACCTATTTTACCGACCCATTAGGTGGCGACAGTGCTCTCCAGATTAGAGAAAGTTGAGTAAAAACAGCAGAAAAAGCCGTGATGAAACCATTCTCATGACATGAGAATGGTTTGGCTTTTCGCTGCCGCGCTGGGAGCCGGCGCACAACGGTGGGGGGCTCCGAAAATAGACTCTGGGTGCAGCACACTTTGAAACGCGCAGCAGAAAGCCCAGAAACGGACGCAGCTTCATCCCAGCTCACAACCGAAACCCCAGAAACGAGCGAGCCCGATCCAGACTCCCCCGACGAGCGGCCGCCATCCAGGCAGCAGAGACTCGCCTGACACACGCAGCACTCAGAGCGAGCAGAGCCACCAGAGACACACCCACGGAGGAGGAGTTTGCAGTAGAGGGGGGTGGGGGTGCTGTTATATTGAAGGAAATTACTGTTCAGATGTTTCAGGTCAGAAAATATTAGCTTCAGAGTCAGTGATTTGCTTGAAATGCTTCATTTCACAAAAGGCTCAATATCTCAGCTTGTAGATGGAAACGCCTGTTTTTGCTGTTTTTGACCTATCTTCTCCGGCTGATAACTAAAGAACGGAAAATGATATCAATAAACTTTTTTTTGCTGCTGATACAATAGAGTCTCATCGTTCTTTGTGCGTGTTCGGTGTTTACATAGTAATATCACACAATATTCTGTGGGCCTCGAGAAATCACTGAAAACGCTCTGAAACTCTGGCACTGGGAGCGTCCGTTCTCCAAAAGTGGCTGGCTGTCAAATGAGTTAACAGAAAAAGGAAAGGTACTTCGAAGAAAAAACAAAAGGGATACTACTTCGTTTTGACAGTATTTATGAACGCTGGAAGGAACTAAGGTGGCTAAAAAATCAGTAGTAAAACAGGATCCCAGTAACATCCTACAAGAGCACATCGGCACTATTCAAAGGGAATTAGCTGAACTGAATACTATTTATGATGAATACCGAAGTGTTGACAGCCCTGCTCATGACATGCGCCGCAAGCTGGACAAGTGCACATCAGTCACCAGTATTGTTGTACAGAATGCTCAGTCTCAAATTCAAGGAACAAGTGAGGAGTTGATTTGGCCTGATGCTAACTCTGTATTCGCATCTTCAATCTCTAGTAGTTCAACTCCAGCTAAGGTTAATTCCATTCGCTCTCATACATCCTCAATCAAAAGACTGTCAGGATCGGCGTCGGAAGACATGTGGATCTATTCGCGGATAGTTGAGGGCCACGGTAAACTTGGTAAGTCTTGAGAAGTGGGGAGGTTGTGGAACTTGATAGCTAGGGCTGCACTTGTTCGAGGTTGGGAACGGTTGCAGAGGTTGCAGTTTGCAGGTTGCAGAGGTTGCAGGTTGCAGAGGTTGCAGAGGTTGATGTGATCCTAGCTTAGTTTATGAATCACTAGAGAGGACCTGCAGGAACAGGCCCTTATAGATCCGAATATGACATCACCTGTGTTATGACATCACCAGCGAAAGGCATGAAAGAAACTTATGAATCATGACATCATCAGTGATCGATGACATCATAGTAGGAATGACGACGTCAAAGTAGGAATGATGACGTCATCCTAACAGTACCCTCCCCTCAACGGACGCCACCTGGCGTCCAATGAGGTCATCAAGGATGGCATCTGGGAGACAGAAAATCCGCAGGCTCTGGTGGAGGTGCTCTTCAGCAGGTGGTTAGACGCAGGTGGTTAGACCCCAAAGGGGGTGTAGGAGAGTGAGGTGCTCTTCAGCAGGTGGTTAGATGCACGTGGTTAGACCCCAAAGGGGGTGTAGGAGAGTGAGGTGCTCTTCAGCAGGTGGTTAGATGCAGGTGGTCAGACCCCAAAGGGGGTGTAGGACAGTGGAGGTGCTCCTCCCTAATACTGGATATCGAAGCCATAGATAGACCGATACGTAGACAGAACTTCTACCGGGTCCGGTGGATCCTCTGGAGCCGGCCATCCCCCGGGGCACGATCCAAACATGGGAGGCTGGAGACCATCAAAAGGGTCAAATGCCGCCGTCTCCGAAGGCAGAGCCACAGGGGGATCTGACTCAGCGAGGCCTGCCCTCCCGACCTGTAGTTTGGGGAGGTCACCCACCGTCTCCTCCTTTAAACGCCTCTTCTTTGCTCTTGCTCTTGACCGAGGGCTGACGACACTACGGGGACCTCCCAGCACGGAGCTGGAACCTACGTGTGGGTCAAGGACAGGAATTGGCTGCTGCTGAGGTACGGGTTCAGACTCGGCGAGGGGAAGGTCCACAGGTTGTGCCTCAGGGCCAGCAGACTCAGAGGCGCCCTGCGGGGGGACGGAGCTGATCTGCAGGCAGTGATTGAACTTCCCAATGAGACGATCGACAGTCCTCTCCAACTCCTTAACCCTCTTGGAGACACACTGCCACTCCTGGGTCCTGCAGGGGACGCTGCCCAACCATACAGATTTCGGGGCTGGACACGTAGAGTCTTGATCCACTGAGAGCACCACGGGCCGGCGAGCGGTGGGACCACTTACTGGACGCCGGGAGCACGAGGAGAGGTAATGCCCGGCTCGACCACAGTACAGGCAGCTCCGGGTGTCCAAACGGCGCTGCCTCTCCTCTGGTGTGATGCGAACCCTGCCGATCAGATCACGGTACAGATGGCTGCTGGGACTCAAATGTGGCTGCCCCTGCTCTGGGATGACGCAAACTCCCCCCCAGAATATGCGCTTAGGAGCTGGAGGCGGCCGAGCGGCAGAGCTAGAAGCAACGGCCGCTGCAGCCGGGGGGGTAGCAGGTCTGGAAACCTCCGGAACGACGGTGCGTTGGGCAGGAGGAGCGGAAGGCTGCAGAATGACACCCTCAGGAGGGTTTAGTCCGTCGAGACGATCTAGCCGGTTAACCAGGAGGGCGTACCGATCCTCGGCCTTGGAAGCCAGAGCCTGGATTGCTTCTTCCTGTCTGTCGAGACGATCTAGCCGGTTAACCAGGAGGGCGTACCGATCCTCGGCCTTGGAAGCCCGATTCTGGATTGTGCTAACCAGGAGGGCGTACCGATCATCGGCCTTGGAAGCCAGAGCCTGGGTTGCTTTTTCCTGGTTGGCAAACAGCTCAATTATCATTCGAAAGGCCTCCCTGATTGGCGGAGGTGTATCCGCTAGATCCAGTTCTGAGTGATTCATACTGTCAGGATCGGCGTCGGAAGACATGTGGAAAAGTTTTGGCTGAGGCTATATCAGCAAATAGGCTACCCATTCCAGAGCCTACAATCTTTAGTGGGGATCCACTCAAGTTTAATCATTGGAAGTCATCCTTTCAGACACTAATTGAGAGGAAAAATATTCCAACTACAGTAAAAATCTTCTTCCTTCAGAAATATGTTGGAGGAGCAGCTAAAGAGGCCTTAGAAGGTTATTTTCTGACTGATTCAGAACATTCATACTACGCAGCATGGGACCTGCTCAATGAACGATATGGCGAGCCTTTTGTAATCGCTAAGGCCTTCCGAGACAAACTTCATGCCTGGCCAAAATTAGCCTCAAAGGAGAGTGCTGAGCTAATAAAGTTTGTGGACTTTTTACGCAGTTGTGAATCTGCCATGGCTCACAATGAAAGTCTAAATGTTCTTAATGATGGAATCGAGAACCAAAAGCTTGCTGCCAAACTACCCAACTGGTTAATTAATGGTTGGAACCGACAGGCCACACAATACCAACTGCAACACAGAAAGTTCCCAAGCTTCAGTTATTTTGTGACATTCCTATCAATGGAAGCTAGTATTGCGTGCAACCCTATAACATCTTTTCATGAGGTACGGCAAAGTGAACATGATATAGCAAAGGTCAAGAACCAAAACATAGTAGCCACCAAGAACCACACTCTAGGTGCCAAGATCTTCACAACTAACACCACTGAAAGGAACATAGTCACATGCGTGTTTTGTAAGAAAATAGGACACAGCTTACACAAATGTCATATATTCATTGAAAGAACAGTCGCTGAAAGAGTCAAATTTATTCAGAGTGAGAGACTGTGCTTCGGCTGCTTGAGTCCTGGCCATCAATCCAAGAGCTGCAGTAACCAGATGGTCTGTGACACCTGCTCAAAACGTCATCCCACATGCCTACACCATGCGAGAAGCCATGCGCATGCGTCAGCATTTGTGTTTGCCCGCCAGAAGCCTTGTCAAATTTTAACATTTTTATCTAGTTTTAAGCTCGAATTTTAGGCTGCACCTTTTATCCATCTATACTGCTGCACCTTATCGTCATACTGGACTAATTTGTTTTAATGATCGGCTCGCTGGGTTTTAGATTATTTTGATTTAAAATCACCGACTCCTGAATGGACAGGCTACGCCTAGCCCTGCTAACCTAGCCTTGTTTTTAGCTTGTAGCTGGCTAAACAGCCTGTTTTACCGTTGATCTTAACTGTGATCAAGATTGGATCCCACCACTAACCCATTCTAAGGACTACCCGTTTCATCTTGGAAGTCAACTTGACAAACTTACCAGCGCTGATCCACCGCAGCGGGCCCTTTCTGGGCCCTCCGTGGTAAGTTTTCTACTACACCCCGCTCTGCCTCCCCTCCCGGGGCTGGTCTCAATCACAGCACCGCAGCGGGCGCTGCGGCAGCTAAAATCCCGAGCGGCTCCCGGTGGTTCTTCCTCTCTCTGTTGCCTGTGTCTTGTCCATCTGTTGCAGCTGTGATGGCCTTATCGGTGGAGATCACCCAGGAGATCACCGGGCTGAAAGCTGAATTGCAGTCCATTGAACGGCTCATCGAAGACCTTCTCCAGCGACAGACGGAACTAAGCTCCCGGCTTTGGCACCTCGAGCCAGCGCCTGGTCCAAGCCATGCCGATGACGGTCCTCCCTCCTGGGCAACGATCGTTAAGGGTCGCAAAAAGCATAAACAGCACACAAAGTTGCCCCCACTTCCATTCTACGACCCGTCCAGTATCGCCGACTAATCAATCACACTCTCAAACTTCTTCGCTCCGTTGGCCTCTCCGTTTCCCCACACCGTGTACTCACCGATCCCCCCTCCTGCCCGCGGATCGGTCACTGTCCACCCGTCTGTCAATAGGAAGCGCGCGGCTGCTAGCCTCTCCTCTCCCACGGGCTCGCTCTCCCCTCCATCAGCCCCCACCGAGAGCAAACGAGCCCGTGTGTCCCCTCAGCAGCCGGACGAGGTGCCTGACCGATCGCACATCCCATACTCTTCCTCTTCTCCATCTTGTCAGCCTGCTGCTGTTATTGTCCAGCCCCTGCCCACCCCCATACAGCAGTCAGTCCAGGAGAATAATCAGCCAGCTCACCTGGACTCAGCTAGCGCGTTAGCAACTAGCGTGCTAGTAACTAGCCACACTGCTAGCCTTATTGCCAGAGACAAGCTTGCGGTGTACTACTGCTACCCCGAACTGAGCGACCTGAAATCCTACTTATTGGAGATTCAATCATCAGATTCGTTAAACTTCCCGGTGCAATCACATACTGTCTCTCGGGGGGCAAAACAACAGGCTTTATCGAACTCATCCCTGCCCTCCTCGACGTCCATCCATCTGTCCACACTGTGATTATACACACCAGAACCAATGACGTAATGTCCAGGCAATCAGCCAAACTACGAGAGGATCTGGACTCGCTAGTCACCACAGTCCAAAGTTTGGGGAGGAGGTGTATCCTGTCTGGCATCATCCCCCCCATGTCTAAGAGCTTAGAATATTTTAGTCGTGTTTTTAATCTGCATATATGGATGCAAAACTACAGTTCTGCTACTGGCGTTGATTTTATTAGCAATTTCGACACTTTCTGGAATAAGTGGGTCCTTTTTAAATATGATGGACTGCATCCTAATCAGAAAGGAACAAAAACGTTAACCAGTAATTTTATCAATTGTATCGCTTTTAGTCTACACTGACGGTTTCCCCAGCAAGACCCTGCCCAACATTCCAGCTCTGCTTTCCATAGCCCCCTCACATTTCCTGTTAATTTTTCTTCTGTACGTCCTCGCCATACCTCAGGGCCATACCTCCACCCCTGCCCACCCTGCACTTCCGGTCAAATTCCCCTCTACTCTCCTGTCCTTTCTCATCACTGCGTCAGCTCCCCCTGCTGGCCTAATGGTCTCACTGCGCCTCCTTCTCCCTCCCTCCCTCTCATCACTATCACTTCTGTTAATTTCACTGGCACTACACACCACCTAAGCCCCGCCATTAATTCCACCCCTTGCATTCCCACCATTGGCATCTCTGTGAACTTAGCACTTTCAATTCCAATTTTATCCTGCCCTCGCCGCCCTGTCTTTTCCCATCACCGTGCCAATACTTTTTCTTCTTACAAGGGTATTAATAAAAACAATCACATTCACATCAAACCGACTCCCACACCCCCTCAGTCCTGTAATGTTTTTAATTTTGCAGGAGGGCTCTGGAACTGCCAGTCAGCGGTTAACAAAACGGAAACAATTTCAGCGCACGCCCTTTCCCAATCCCTTCACTTCCTTTCCCTCACTAAAACATGGATCATACCTGGCAACACCGTCACCCCCGCAGCTCTCTCCTCCGCCTTTTCTTTCTCCCACACCCCCCGAGCCGTAGGACGCGGAGGGGGGACGGGACTCCTCATCTGCTCTGACTGGACCTACACCATTACACCTCCCCCTCATTTATCCACTTCCAGTTTCGAATTCCATGCAGTCACTGTCTCCTTACCTGTCAAACTCTTCATTATCACCATCTACCGTCCCCCCGGACCCCTTGGCCTATTCCTAGAACAATTGGATCCCCTGCTCTCCTTCTTCCCGGAAAATAACACACCACTCATTCTCATGGGAGATTTCAACATACAGACATCCACTCTTCACTCCTCCCACTTCCTTAACTTCTTTTCCTCCTTTGACCTCGCCCTTTCAGTCTCCCCCCCCACTCACAAAGCTGGAAACCTACTTGACCTCATTTTCACCCGCTCCTGCTCCACCACTAACCTCACTGTCACCCCTCTCCCTATATCTGACCATTATTTCATTTCCTTCTCCCTTCCGATCTCCAGCCCCCCCACCCAGCCAACCCCCACCCACTCTATCACCACCCGTCGCAACCTCCGATCCCTTTCTCCGACGACCCTTTCCTCTGCGGCCCTCTCCCTCCTCCCCTCAGCCCAGCAATTTTCTCTTCTTTCAACCGACATAGCCTCCACTTTGCTCCTATCCTCTCTCTCCACTGCCCTCATACTCCCTCTGCCCGCTCATCACCAAACCCGCCCGATCCTCACCCCCCGCCCCCTGGCTAACTGAACCCCTCCGAATTCACCGCACCAAACTCCGAGCAGCTGAACGAACCTGGCTCAAATCTCACAACCCCACCGACCTCACAGCCTACCACCTCATCCTCTCCAATTTCACTGCTGCTGTCTCTCAGGCTAAAACCTCCTTCTTCACCTCCTAATCCAGTCTTCTGCCTCCAACCCCAGCAAACTGTTCTCCATTTTCTCTTCCCTCCTCGACCCCCCGTCCCTCCTCCTCCCTCTCTGCCGACGACTTTTCAAACTTCTTCACCAAAAAGATTCAAGACATCAGTTCATCCTTCCCGCCCCCAGTCCTTCCCATCATCAACCAAATCTCTCCACCCCCTACTTCCTGTCTCTCCTCTTTCTCTCCCCTCTCCTCCGAAGAAGTTCTGAAACTCATCTCATCAAACCGTGCCACCTCCTGCCCTCTTGACCCCATCCCTTCCTCCCTGCTTCAATCCATCTCCCCTGACATCTCCCCCTTTCTCACTTCCCTCATTAATTCCTCTCTATCCTCTGGTGTCTTTCCGACTGCACTTAAGACTGCACGGGTGAAACCCCTACTGAAAAAACCATCCCTCGACCCCACTGTCATTCAGAACTACCGTCCCGTCTCTCTCTTGTCATTCATTTCAAAAACACTCGAATGTGCAGTATCAAATCAACTTTCCATTCATCTCTTTCATAACAACCTATCCGATCCTCTCCAATCTGGTTTCAAACCCGCCCACTCCACTGAAACTGCTCTCCTCTCCGTCACTCAGTCTCTTCTTTCCGCCAAAGCTGCCTCCCTCTCCTCAGTTCTCATTCTTCTCGACCTATCTGCTGCATTCGACACCGTCAACCACCAAATTCTCCTCACTACTCTCTCCGACCTGGGTATCACTGGCTCTGCACTCTCTTGGTTCTCTTCCTATCTCTCCCACCGCTCCTATCAGGTCTCCTGGAGAGGATCCCTTTCGACCCCCTGCACTCTTTCCACGGGTGTCCCTCAGGGTTCTGTCCTTGGTCCTTTTCTCTTCCTTCTTTACATGACTTCACTCCGCCACGTAATCACATCCCATGGTTTTTCATATCACTCATATGCCGACGACACCCAACTGTTCCTTTCCTCCCCCCCCTCTGACACTCAAATTCAATCACGGATCTCGGCTTGCCTCACAGACATTGGCACTTGGATGTCCAACCACCACCTCAAACTCAACATTGCAAAAACCGAGCTTCTCCTTTTCCCTGCCAAAGACTGTCCTGTAACTGACCTCTCCATCTCCTTCAACAACACTACTGTCTTTCCCTCACAAACAGCTAGAAACCTCGGAGTCACTCTTGACAACCAACTGTCCTTCACTTCCCACATCGCAGCAATAGCCCGGTCCTGCAGATTCGCCCTTTACAACATTCGTAAAATTCGCCCGTTCCTCTCCAGACAAGCAGCTCAACTCCTCATTCAGTCACTCATTCTGTCGCGTCTGGACTACTGCAACTTCTACTGGCCGGTCTCCCTGTTTCTGTCACTCAACCACTCCAACTTATACAAAATGCTGCAGCCTGTCTAGTCTTCAACGTACCAAAATTCTCCCACATCACCCCGCTTTTCCATGAACTTCACTGGCTTCCCATCACCGCACGGATCAAATTCAAAACACTTGTTCTGGCCTACTCATCAGTTCACCTCACAGCCCCACCATACCTACAACCTATGGTCAAGTTCCAGAGCCCTCATCGCGCACTCCGACCCTCCACTAGCTCAGGACGCCTTGCCCCTCCCCCCCACGTGGTTTTAACAGCTCCCGATCACGACTTTTTCCCCATCTTGCACCAAAATGGTGGAACGAGCTCCCCTCTTCAATAAGAACGGCCAAATCACTACCCATTTTCAAAAAACAGTTAAAAACCCATCTTTTCAGTCTTCATGTTGCCCCCCTGTAAACCCTCTCTAGCTCCACGCTCTATTGTCCTATGCTCTTTTGTCTGTAAATATATTTTAATTTAAATTGCTGTTTTTACATTTGTTCGCTAAAACTGTTATGTAATTTTCTTATTGCTGTACTGTGTTGTAATCCTGGTTGTATGTCGCTTTGGATAAAGGCGTCTGCTAAATATCAATAAAGTAAAGTAAAAGTAAAGTACACGAAGATCGCTCAAAGCAAGAGCAAGAACCACAGAGAGAACGATCTAAGGAAATACGTAACAGTAAGGAAGGAAAGCCACAGTCAACACAACTACGAGATGTCACCAAGGAAGCCACATCCAATAGAGTTGTGCAAGCTGGCAACAGTACCCAGACTTCAGCAATAATACCTGTCTATGTGTCAACGTCAAGAGATTCAGATTGTCTACGCTCTGCTAGATTCACAAAGTGACTCTTCATTCATTCTTGAGGAAGTGGCAGATGTTCTAGATACAAACACAGAACAAGTGAAGCTGAAACTATCTACAATGTCGTCAAAAAGGACAATTGTACCCTGTAAAAGACTCCAAGACCTAGAAGTAAGAGGGCTATTTTCCTCTAAGAAGATCACAGTGTCAAGAGCTTACACTTGTGAATTTATCCCTGCTAATCGGACACACATCCCGACTCCAGAGACCGCCAAGGCATGGCCTCATTTGGAGCATATTGCAGAACACATTGCTCCGCAAATTGAATGTGAAATTGGTCTGCTGATCGGGTACAATTGCCCACAGGCTCTAATGCCCAGAGAAGTTGTATGTGGGGAGGAAAACCAACCGTTTGCGCAGAAAACTGATCTAGGTTGATCTAGGTTGGAGCATAGTGAGTTATGGCCCAAGTGAGCACGAAGGTGATGCATTTGGTGTAAGTCATCGCATCATTGTAAGGCAAGTGACACCTGAACCCAAACCAACAGTCAAGCTTAAAGGTGAAGTTCACTATGTTTGCAACACACGGATCAAAGAAATGATCACTCCAGATGATGTAATTAAGGTGCTAGAATCTGATTTCAATGAAAGAGTTGGAGAAGAGGCAGCTGTCGTCTCTCAGGAAGATCTCCACTTCTTGACCAAGCTGAAAGATGGAATCAAACACAAACAAGATGGTCATTATGAAATGTCGTTACCTTTCAAACAAGACAGACCAAATCTACCCATAAGAGATGTAATGGTGGGAGAGGTCATTGACAACGATCCAGAACTTCGAAAGTCCCAGGTACTCAACACCAAAGCAAAAGAAGACAGGACGTTACTAGACCGCCTGTCAAAACTTTCTGACTGGAAAAGAGCTGTCAAGGCCATCGCTCGTCTCAAGCGCCATGCTAAGCAAATCAAAGGGCTCAAACCTAAAAGAAGTGAAGCCACAAGTGTTGAGGAAAGACAGGAAGCAGAGCTTTTCATACTCAAATGTCATACTCAAGCGGAAGCATTCAGCAGTGAAATCAAAGGTATAAAGCAATGTAAGGAAGTAAGACCCAAAGACAAAGCAAACAAGCTACATAAACTAAGTCCATTTGTAGATGAGTACGGTGTGCTTAGGGTTAAAAAAAAAAACTCTCTCGTAATGGGACAAGCCCCGTCTTTTATTGTCACACGAACACCACAACACATGCATGCGGCCACAACACACTCATGCTGACAGTGGCCGGTGAAAAGTGTCCTCTGCATTTAACCCATCCAGGCTTGTCCTTTCCTTCCAGGCCAGGAGCAGTGGTCGCTTTTTCTTTCCAGCGCCCGGGGACCAACTTCGGATGTTGTCATCACTGGTCGGATGACGATCTTCTGCATGTTTTTAGTGGGGGGGTTATGTACGGAGGAACCCCCTGGGGAGCACGGGGAGAACATGCAAACTCCACACAGAAAGGCCCTTTCGACGAGATAGCCCACCTGGGCAGTAGGCACTGAAGATATGAGGGGGTCACAACTCCAGCGCCCACAGCGTCCCAGGCGAGAATCGAACTCAGGACCTTCTAGCTGTGAGGCGACAGCGCTACCGACTGCACCACCGTACCCCCGTTAGCCAAATGACATCATTCGGAGACAGAAGTGCCTGGAATGAACTGCAGAGTTCTCAGTGCAGAAAACATGAAGGGAAGATCTGAGTGACTGCTAGTGAGAGTGGTGCAAGCACTTGAAGAGACATTGCAGCAGGCACTGTTGACTTAAAGTTTGACGGTGGATTTGGGGATGGTGGAGAGCAGCTTAATAAATCCATCTGTAACAGAAGAACCATGGTCTCTTACTGGAGGGAGTGATACTGAGAGCAAAATGAAGAGGCTAGTAGATATGATATAACTTGTCGCAGAACATCAATTTTGGTTTATTTGCTAAAAGTGGAACTGTATTCCTTCTGGTTTTCTTCATTGTTCATGATTTTGTGGAAAGTATTCACTAAAGAGTCTATAGTGAATGCTGCTATTAACTTGTGTTTACTTTTGCTACTAAACCAACATCAGGACATCCAAGCAAGTTTTGACAGAGAGCAATGCCATTGGACCCATTGGACAAACACATTTGCATATCTCCCAGCATGCATTGTTCCTTCCAAACTTTTGACCACAAAGTAAAGTAACCACATTAAATAAGTGGTAAGTGGAAATAATCATTAGCCTATTCTTAGTTAAACATGCAGTTTTGGAACATTCAATAAAGACAAATAAAAGAATAGACTATGACTCCACACCCTAAGTGATACACACATGTTATGAGAGTGGTATATATACCCCTCACACTAATATCCGTTTTAGTGTAGAATGGTTAGTCCCTTGCTCTGCTCTCCCCTAGAGTGGGACAAACAACCATGTCCAACCCTGTATGCAGGTTGCACGTGCAGCCAGTGCACCAACGTACAATCGCCTATGCATACAGGTAGAAATGGATTTTTGCACAAAATTAAGTATGTCAAATAATACAATAGAACACACACATTACATGAATTTATCGATGTACCTCACCACCTCCTCTCCTCACCTTCTCCTCTCCACACGAGCTCATCGTGTGGAGATCTCATCTCACTATGAAATTATTCAAACAAATGACATGCACCAACATGCACAGCATCACAGTAGCTACAACTATGAAATTGTCTTATGTTATTTAGTTCTACAAATAAAACATCAATGTGTAAATAATAAATAAACAATAAGGCATCATGCCATCAGCTGAGAATATTTCCCAGCACGTAGAAATTACATAATCCTTCTCCCCAATAAACACATTTTCCCAGCACAGTCAATTACATACAGCTAAAACAACTGGCACTCGCATGATATAAAGAAACATCAATAACTGTTAATTCAAGACACTACCAGTGAACAGCGAACGGGCACTGCAATTCAAGGAGCCACATGGCGGACGAATCCACCGCATGTAGAACGCAATATAAACATCATTCCACACAAACAACAAATATTAAACACTCACTGGTTCCTTGGACGCACAGCAGCTTAGAAACAAAAAGCCCAGCAACTGGATCAACAGAATATCACTTGAATTCCACTCTGTAACATTATGACACCTCTCTGACCAGCAGCCACTTTCTACTTTCACGCAGTTCACCAACTCCGTTGGGAGTTGTTGCTAGCTCTGACTGAGTTGGTTTCTTCCATGATGCATCATCATGGGAAAAACCAACTCGACGGGGGAAAGAGGGGGGTTTCACTGCTATCACTGACTGAGAGGCTGTTGCAGGGAGGCAGTCAAACAAAAATGAATTGGGATATTTCGTAACCTCCGGGGGGTAGGAAAAAAACATCCGGGGCTGTAGCACCGGAAGCCCAGGGCTAACGACGCCGATTGTCAAACACCAAAGTTCAAGGTCACTGTGACCTCACGAACACCATTCCCAAGTTTGTTAACACGATATCTCAGGAACGGCTTGATGGAATTTCTTCCACTTTGGCTCAAACGTCGACTTGGACTCAAGGATGAACTAATTCGATTTTGCTGGTCAAAGGACAAAGGTTAAGGTCACTGTGACCTCATGAAGGCCATTTTCAAGCTTGTTAACGTGATATCTCAAGAACGCCTTGACAGGATTTCTTCCAAAAATAGAATGATTTTATTATAATTACCTGTATAAAGTGTTCGGCGTTTCGGTTAACAGTTCTGGTATGAAGTTAGTTTGGGCCTAGAAAACAGACAGGTAAAAATATTAGTTGGTTGTTTTAGATACAAACTTGTGTGCTATAAAGCTAGCAAAAATACTCACAATATCCCTGTTCAATTCAAGTACATTGGTCAGGCTTAGAGAGGATCCGCCAAGGAGGTTTCTGTGTGCTGTGTTTGGGTCCAGTGTGAGTTCACAGGCATCTGATGGAGAGAACAAGACACAATATAGCAGCAGCTTCTCATCTAATACACCTGTTCTGTTTGTTGATTTATTGACAGTCCATTTCTTAGCAGCTTGGCACGCATGATATCAGCCATCATCCTGATTCACAGTAGGATCTGAAATCATGGATTTCACATACAGTGCTGTAGATGGACTTTGCATGTCAATAGTAGAATGTGTGTTGCTTTGTTTTCATGAATCAAACTAAATACACTTCCTCACACCTGGTTTCGACCATGGATCTGCATGTTCTCGCACACTGGAGGAATAAACAGAGAATAAGTCAGATCAGCAAATTATCTTTGATGATAGAACCATGGACATTTAATAACATTCCTTATAAAGGATTCCCACAATCCCACTCATATCAAACATTAAACATCAAACAGATTCCTCAGCTTCTCAGTCTGGCTGCTAGTTTTCTGCTGCATTCAGGTCATATTGAAAGAAGCAGAATAGCAGGATTTTGTTTCTTTTTTCTTTTTACCCTTATTTATACAGGGGGAGTGTCACTGTGGTCTCTACCCTGTAGAGCTCGACAGTCACGTGACTTTTCGTGACGTTTTGCGCCCCGGAAGTAAATTCCCCATTCATTTTCTCCATAGACATCTCGAAAAAATCCTTGGTAACACTTTATAATAACGTTCAGTCATAAGTCATTTATAAGCCTTTAGGTAATGATGAACGTTAGTGCAAAACATGAATACACATTTGTAGATGATTAATAAATGTTATGTTAACATATAAAAATGTGTTGTAAGTCATCTATACACTTTTAGATAGATATAAATAAAACATTCCTGTGTAGAAAACCTGTAGAAAGCAGCTGAAGCCAACAGGCTGCCAGGTTCAAAAAGACATAAGGAAAAACCAGCACTCATTCATATTAATGACAACATGCTGCTGCTTCAATAAACAAGCAGAGACTGAAGAGTGAGTTAGTGAGTGGAGGCTTTTCTTCACTATAAAATAAATCAGTAGAAACAAATAAAAACACACACACACGGTGGCTGGTGAACGGTGGCGCAGTCGGTAGCGCTGTCGCCTCACAGTTAGAAGGTCCTGAGTTCGATTCTCGCCTGGGACACTCTGAGCGCTGTGGTTGTGTTCCCCCCCATATCTTCAGTGCCTACTGCCCAGGTGGGTTATCTCGTCGTAAGGGCCTTTCTCTGTGTGGAGTTTGCATGTTCTCCCTGTACCCCCCAGGGGGTTCCTCCATATATAACCCCCCCACTAAAAACATGCAGAAGATCAGATCGTCATTGTCATCCGACCAGTTACGACAACATCCGAAGTTGGTCCCCGGGCGCTGTACGAGAAAGCGACCACTGCTCCTGGCCTGCCCCTCGGAGGAAAGGACATGCCTGGATGGGTTAAATGCAGAGGACATTTATCACCGGCCACCGTCAGCATGAGTGTGTTGTGGCCGCATGCATGTATTGTGGTGTTCGTGTGACAATAAAAGACGGGCTTGTCCGTTACGAGTAAAAAAAAAAAAAAAAAAAAAAAAAAAAAATGAACCTAGCATCTTCTTGCTGTGAGGCAACAGCGCCCTCCCCAACCAATACATCAGTGAGAAAAGTAACCATTGATGTGGTTGAGGATGAAAGGCTCCTCAGTCAGTTTTCCTGCCTGTAGAAGCATTGGTGTTCTATGAAAACCTTCTAATGGACGAGCTGGACACCCTTCTCACCGTCTTTCCTGAGGATGGTACTTCACTCATCCTTCTGGGAGATTTCAACATCCAGCGAGTAACCTTACAATCTCTGCCTTTCCTTAACTTCTTCTCATCCTTTGACCTCTACCTATCTCAATCTCCTCCTACTCACAAAGCAGGGAATGTGCTTGACCTGGTCTTCACCAGATCCTGCTCCACCTCTAACCTCACTGCGACTCCTCTTCCTGTATCTGACCACCACTTTATCACCTTCTCTCTTCCCATCCCCCTCCCCTCCTCCCACCCATCTCCCCCTCACTCTACCACCACCCCGACGGAACCTAAAAACTCTCTCACCTAACTCCCTCTCTTCTACCATCCTCTCCTTGCTTCCCTCAGCCGAGCAATTTGCTCTCCTGTCCACTGACGAGGATCCACCACTCTTCTATCCTCTCTCTCCTTTGCTCTTGATTCTCTCTGCCCACTCACCACTAAGCCTGCCCGATCTTCTCCCCCTGCTCCTTGGCTGACTGAATCTCTACGAACTTATCGAACAGAGCTTCGGGCAGCTGAGAGAAAATGGAGAAAATCACATCACCCTGAAGATCTCTCTTCCTACCACCTTATCCACTCCAACTTCACCTCTGCTGTCTCCAAAGCAAAAACCTCCTTCTTCATCTCTGAAATCCAGTCCTCTGCATCCAACCCCAGTAAACTGTTCTCCACCTTCTCCACGCTCCTCAACCCTCCCTCCCCTCCCTCCTCCCTCTCTGCTGATGATTTTGTAACCTTCTTTACTAAAAAGGTGGATGACATCAGCTCCTCCTTCCATCCTCCAGGCACCCTCACTAACACTCCCGACTCCAATCCTGCTTCTCGGCCCCCTGTCCCTGGATTTCCTTCCTTCTCTCCCCTCTCTCCCGATGAAGTGCTTAAACTCATCAGCTCGAACCGAGCCACTTACTGCCCCCTCGATCCTATCCCTTCCTCTCTCCTCCAAACCATCTCACCTGACATATCTCCCTTCCTCACTACCTTCATAAACTCCTCTCTGTCCTCTGGTCTTGTTCCGCCTGCTCTAAAGACTGCAAGAGTCAAGCCTCTGCTTAAGAAACCCTCCCTTGACCCTACTGCTATTCAGAACTACAGACCTGTGTCTCTTCTCTCATCCCTTTCCAAAACCCTCGAACGAGCAGCGTCCGAACAACTTTCTCTCTATCTCTCCCAGAATGACCTCCTGGACCCTCTGCAGTCCGGTTTCAAGGCTTCTCACTCCACTTAGACAGCTCTTCTTGCTGTCACAGAGGCCCTTCACACTGCTAAGGCCTCATCCCTCTCCTCTGTCCTTGTCCTCCTTGACCTGTCTGCTGCCTTCGATACAGTCAACCACCAAATCCTTCTTTCCACTCTGTCTGACCTCAGCATTTCAGGTTCTGCACTGTCCTGGTTTGCTTCCTACCTCTCGAACCGCTCATACCAGGTCTCATGGAGAGGGTCCCTCTCCAGATCCTGCCCTCTTACCACCGGTGTCCCCCAGGGCTCAGTCCTGGGCCCCTTACTTTTCCTTCTCTATATCAGATCTCTTGCCTATGTGATCTCTTCTCATGGCTTTTCTTATCACTGCTATGCTGATGACACCCAGCTTTTCCTTTCCTTCCCCCCCTCCGACACTCAAATCGAGGCTTGCATCTCTGCATGCCTCAAAGACATTGGCGACTGGATGTCTGCCCACCACCTCAAGCTCAACATTGGTAAGACAGAGCTACTCTTCCTCCCAGGGAAAGACTGCCCTCTCGCAGATCTCTCCATCTCCATTGACAACACCACTGTACTTCCCTCCCAAACAGCTAAGAACCTTGGGGTGATCCTTGACAACCAGCTGTCTTGCTCAGCCAACATAGCTGCGACAGCACACTCCTGTAGGTTCTCTCTCTACAACATCCGCAAAATCTGTCCCTTTCTCACAAGAGAAGCGACTCAACTCCTGGTCCAGTCACTTATCATCTCCCGCCTGGACTACTGCAATGTGCTCCTGGCCGGCCTACCTGCCACCGACATCCGACCGCTTCAGCTCATTCAGAATGCTGCAGCCCGTCTGGTATTCAACCAACCCAAATTCTCTCATGTCACTCCCCTCTTCCAGGACCTCCACTGGCTTCCCATCTCGGCCCGCATCAAATTCAAGACACTGGTACTGGCCTACAGGGCAGTACACCAGTCAGCTCCCCTGTACCTGCAATCTATGGTCAGGTTCCAAACCTCTCAGCGCTCCCTTCGCTCCTCCACCAGTGCAGGTCGCCTCGCCCGTCCTTCGCTACAGGGGCTCAAAAGTCGCTCATCCCGATCTCGACTCTTCTCGTCCCTGGCACCTCAATGGTGGAACGAGCTTCCACCTTCGGTCAGGACAGCTGAATCACTGCCGATCTTTCGGAAAAGACTAAAGACACACCTTTTCAGGCTCCATCTGGGCCCTTCTTGATCTAACTTCTTTCTCTCTCTTTCTAAAAAAACAAACAAAAAAACTACTAACCTGAACTTGTACCACTAACCTAAACTTGTACCACTGTTCCTTCAGAAGTTGTAGTTGTCATAGACTGTGCTCCATAGTTGATTGCTCTATTGCTGACAAAAATGTGTTATTGTAAGTCGCTTTGGATAAAAGCGTCTGCCAAATGACGTAATGTAATGTAATGTTCTAATATCTATCTCGTATAGTCACACACCTCATCTGATTTGACCAAAGAACTGACATTGAGAAGAACGAAAGGCTAATAGCTTGTTCCACTGCAACATATTATGTTTAATATGATGTGCTCTGAACATTCTGTGTAATTACCAAATTAATAATATTTTAAATTCCTTTGTTGCCTCCAAAACTCTGACATCAAAGTGTGTCCTCCATAGATGATGGAGGCCATTTTGGAGCCATGTGTCTTTAAAACAATGGAGAATATCATCACCAAAGTTAATCTTCATTCATTTGAAGAGACCAGGAATGTGTGAAGACAATAGGAAGACAATGTGAGTCCTAAGTCTGATTTCAGATGAAATGACTCTATATAGACGTCCCCAAATTAAGTTTCACCACAATATTCTTATAATATTCATGTCAGCACATCATTAAAAAATTCTGTCTGACCTCAGAGTCTCCAGGCTGCAGTGTCGACTCTCCAGAAGATCACACAGGTGCTTCACTGCTGACTCCTTCAGCTTGTAGTTGCGACTCAGGTCCAGCTCTCTCAGATGGGAGGAGGGGTTGGACTTCAGAGCTGAGGCCAGAGAAGCAAAGCTGCTCTCTGACAAGTCGCAGTACTCCAATCTGAATAAAGAATAAAACATGTAGATATAAAATAAAACATTCCTGTATAGAAAACCTGGTTGAAACCATGTTTCATAATCCACTCAGAGCTGCAGAGGTTTTAAATATACATGTTTCTAAAATGGTGAAGTCAACTGAAAGCAGCTGAAGCCAACATGCTGCCAGGTTCAAAAAGACATAACAAGGACAAACCAGCACTCATTAACACGTTCACTGCCAATGACGAGATATCTCGGCTTACAGAATCCAACCGTTGACTGCCAATGACGAGATATCTCGTCTTAAAAAAAAAATCAACAGTAGATCAACGCCCCCCACGTCTCCTATAAAAATATTAGAGCCACCGAACGTGTACAACCCATTCCACCGACCCACTAAGTGGCGACAGTGCTCTCCAAACTAGAAAAAGAGGGAGCCAAAACTGCAGGGGAACGCGTGAGGAAACCATTCTCTCTGTAAAATGGATTGGCGAAAACACTTTCGCTTTCGCGCATTATCGCGCTGGGAGCTGGCGGTGGGGGGTTCCAAAAATAGACTGGGTGGAAAACACACTTTGAAACACGCAGCATAAAGCCTAGAATCGCACAAAGCTTCATCAAAGCTCTCAAACCCAAGAAACGAGTGAGCCCCGTCCACACTCGCTGCCAGGGAGGGAGGCTGCTCAAACTCGCAGCAGCAGCAGCAGCAGAAAACTCGCTTGTGACAAACGCTGCTGAAAGCCACCAGACACGCCCACGGAGGGAGGAGTTTGAAGGAGAGGGCGTTCAGAACTATATTGTTTAGATGTCTGATCTCTCACTGATGCCAAAAATAAATGGTTAAAGTGACTGTTCTGCCTGTTTGATTGAATTTCGCAAAACTGCGATTATCTCAGCTTTCAGTCTCAGACGCTGAAACCATGCTGTACTCAACGGCTAATATCTACATAACTACTAACTCTACAAACTAACTCTTTTAGACAGAGAAAGCACACATTCTATTAGTACTTTTGTGAACTTTGTGTTTACCTACAGTAAAAAAAAAAGGCTGGCAGTGAATGTGTTAATATGAATGACAACATGCTGCTGCTTCAATAAACAAGCAGAGACTGAAGAGTGAGTTAGTGAGTGGAGGCTTTTCTTCACTATAAAAATAAATCAGCAGAAACAAATTAAAAAAGATGAGAATGTACATTTGTGTCTGGTGGAACGAACTTCCACTTGAAAGAGTGGCATCACTCAGCTCAACACACAGAGCTAAACTTGGACATTGTAGCCTACTTCCAAAAAGGTTGTGTTTGTGTCCCTGTAATCAGAGTTTCAGGGCCATCAATTTCCCGTGCCAAACACGTTTCTATTTACCAGCAGGGCTGGGCGATATGACCAAAATGGCATATCCCGATATAGGTCATTTCATATCCCGATAACGATATACATCACGATATAGCATATTTTCTGTAAATTTAATTTAAAGTTTATATAAAATGACCACATGGCCATTTATTTATGTAGCGGTTAAACCAGTTAAAATGTTGTCAATATCAAATCCCACAAAGCATACATGCATTCAGAATACAGATAAGCATGGCTATTATTTACAACACAAACAAATGTATAATGAGTTGCAGGGCAGTAGAATGAAACACAAGAACCACACCACCAGCTAAATTTTCAAAGATTACATTAGAGCAAAATGGGTAGATTAAAAGTTATGTATAGTTCAGTCTAGTTCTCTCAGTTCATTTAAAAAGGAACAAAAATCCTCTACTTCGGGATTTCCATGTTACCAGTTCAGTTCACTCAACAAACATACTCCACTCCGGGATCTCCCGGTTATCTAACAAACAACTCAACAAACAACAAGGAAAGCTATACAGTCAATGGCTATAAGCTAAAGCTAACTATCTAGCTTTAGCAAGCTAGACGTGTGGTTGTCGGCTCCTCCATGGATTTCCTTGGGATGACAACAGGATGAGCGAAGACGTTTTGCCAGGTTTAACATTACGAGGACACACGCAAATATGGATCAAACAAGGACTTAACACAGTGCAAATGCCTGTGTAGACTAGGCGGACGTAACTTCTTCCTGCTCTTTACGATTTGTGCCACTCAGCTTGTTGACAGAGTCTGGTGCGTGTGTGGACTGTGGACGTGAGTGTAAAAAAAACAGAATGACGAAAGCGCAGCGTCGTCCAAATGACGGACAATATTGCCATAAAGAGTGTGATTTGCAACACAACGATATAAATGATAGAGCATCATATGAAACGATGGACATTTTCTAACCCTAACCCTAACCTAACCCTATTAATTTTTTTGCTAAAAACGTTTTTTCGTTTTAAAGTTTAAAACGGAAAACAAAAACAAAACAAAAATGATTCCCCCTATTTCGTTTTTTCAATTTAAAACCATTGAAAATGGGTTATACTTGAGTACCCTGACCTGGTCTATTTATGTTTAAACATTTATAATACTGAATGAATGTTTAATACTAATGTTATGTTAAATTATCTGTCTTAACCTGTTGGCACAGGAAAAGAAAATTTGAAAACATACAGAAATACCCATTGTAATATAGGTGAGCACATCAATTTATTTAGGTAGAAATAAAATTTTTGATGGCACAAGAGTTTTCTGGTCCAATTTTGTTTGCCGCAAAAACTGTCGCGCTTAATATTGTTTGGCCCGCGACTCCTTATATTTTTCTGTATGCGGCCCACAACCAAAAAAGTTTGGCCACCCCTGACTTAGGGTGTCAAGTCATAGTCTATTTTTTATTTGTCTTTATTGAATGTTCCAAAACTGCATGTTTAACTAAGAATAAGCTAATGATTATTTCCATCCACGACTTATTTAATTTGGTTACTTACCTGTCAAAAGTTTGTAAGGAACAAAGCATGCTGGGAGAAATATGCAAATGTGTTTGTCCAATGCTCCAATGGCATTGCTCCCTCTCATAACTTGCTTGGATGACGTCAAGGTTTAGCAAACCCAGAGTGCAATGCTGAGTGAGTGAGCTATTAAATTAAAATGAGATATTCCCATCTTCACCTTCCTTTCAGCTCTGGCTGATGGACATGGTCTCAGTTAGATATATGGAGAGAGACTCAGCTAGGTTCCTGAGGATCAACTCACTGAAGAAATTTTCAACTATCATGGAACCCGTTCCTGGCTTACTTTGACAAGGTTAAAAGCGACAAGTAACTTGCCCAGCTGTTCTCTCATAGACCACTTGCGTGGTATACCATGCGCAACACCTCGTATAAGCACATAACATAAACACCTTATGTGGCTGGTACAGCAGCACATTTTGGTGTTGGAATGTTGATAATATATGAATGTTTTTTTCTTCTTCCTGTGTCTGAGCTTGTTTTTGTTCTTATGAATGAAAAATTAAATATGGGGGCGGGGGACCCCATTCATTTAAATATGGGGGGGGGGACCCCATTCATTGGGGTTGGGTAGCTTGGCCCCCCCAAGCTAGGGGCAGGTCCCCTCTGTAATTTGGGTCTAAAGCCGGGCCTGGAAATGTACATCATGGCAGAGGACAAACAAGTTTCACAAAACACAAAATCAGAAGCAATGCAACCCCCCCCAAAAAACCCAACAAAACAACACCAATCAAAACAAAACAGATCAGTCATGGACAATCATACACACTGTCAAGCCCTCCTCATCCCAACTCTGTGTTAAAAAGCAGCTCTTCTTCCTCTACTTCATTGCATTTAGCAGACGCCTTTGTCCAAAGCGACTTACAACATCACATCTCATCAGGACACAGAAAAAATAGAAAGTAATTAACTCATTGAGTGCCAGCCACTTTTGGAGAACGGACGCTCCCAGTGCCAGAGTTTCAGAGCTTTTTTCAGTGATTTCTCGAGGCCCACAGAATATTGTGTGATATTACTATGTAAACAATGAACACGCAAAAAGAACGATGAGACTCTTTTCTATCATCAGCAAAAACAGGTTTATTGATATAATTTTCCGTTCTTTAGTTATCAGCCGGAGAAGATAGCTTGATTTAACAAAAAAGAGCAGTTTTTTTCTAGAAGCTGAGATAATGGCCCTTTTGTGAAATTAAACATTTCAAACACATCACTGACTCTGAAGCTAATTTTCTGATGTAGTCACACCTCAAAAATAATTTCCTTCAATAAAACAGTGAAGGCCAGGGAATTTTGTTTGGCAGAATAATATTTTTAGCTGCAACCAGCAGCGCTGGCCCCTGCGTGCGCTGCTGGTTGCAGCTTCTTTGCTTTCTTGATTTGCTGCTGGTGGGCATCGGATATTCTGGCTTGCGTTTGCCAACCCTGTCCTGCTGTCTGGGTCTGTCTGGGTCAGTGTTGTGTGCTGCTCTGCGTGCCCCCCCCCCCCCCCCCCCCGCCCCGCCCCGCCTCAACTGCACACTCCTCCTGTATGGGAGGTGGCTCTCTGCTGAATTTGCTCTGCACTGTGAAGGGTGCGCGACATCCAGCTTTTTTACAGCCTTCCGCGTGTGCTTGTCACCGGCTCCTATGCTTCCAGTTGAGAATAATAACTCCACGGCTGATCATGCGTATGGGCTGTCGCAGCGGACATGGAGGAGCTCAATTGTGGGAGCAGATTGGCTGCTGCGGGCACATCTAACGTTAAAACGCTTCATGCATATCGATGCATACGGATGCGATGCGATTTCCGTTTCCCCAACGACTTATTCTCTGTTTTTCTCTGCCTTTCTGTTAACCTGGAGAGCACTGTCGCCACCTAAGGGTTCTGTAAAATAGGTTATAGACCTCCAATAGCTACAATAGTTGTACAGGAAATGCGGAAGGCTTTGATCGACGTCCCACCGTCAAAAAACGCATTGGACGTCGAAAGACGTCCGTGGCACTCTACGTCACTATTTAATTGGACGTCGAAAGACGTCCATGGCACTCAATGAGTTAATATAAAAACCGTAAAAAACAGAAACATGCAATACAATCAATACTCAGCAGGTTGAAGAGGGGCCTAAGCCTCACAGTCTCTGAAGCAGTGACATATTGTCTCTCTCACCCCACAGAAAGGACAGCCACTGTTCACATCAGAGTTCACCACAGAGACAAAAGCATTGACTGGCAGTGCCCCATGTAGTACCCTCCACTGTAAGTCCCCGACCTATTTTGGCAAGGGCCCCTTATACAGTTTGGTCCATGCAGGCTTGACCTCCGACCCCACCCCGAGGCTGCTCCTCCACGGGGTGTCAGCCTGCTGCTCAGCCTGTCTCTGTTATAGAGGCCCCATCCACTCCCCCTGCAGCGGAGGGCCCAAACAGTAGCCTCGGGAAAGAACGACCCACCTCACCCCCTCTGTCCTCCTGTGATAATACAAACCCTGTGTCCCCTCTGTCCTCCTGGGGTAATACAAACCTGGTGTGCTCTGTCCTCCTGTGATTATACAAACCCTGTGTCCCCTCTGTCCTCCTCCTGTGATAATACAAACCCTGTGTCCCCTCTGTCCTCCTGTGATAATCCAAACCCTGTGTCTCCTCTGTCCTCCTGTGATAATCCAAACCCCACGTCCCCTCTGTCCCCCTCCTGTGATAATACAAACCCCGTATCCCCTCTGTCCTCCTCCTGTGATAATACAAAGGCCGTGTCCCCTCTGTCCTCCTCCTGTGATAATCCAAACCCCACTTCCCCTCTGTCCCCCTCCTGTGATAATACAAACCCCGTGTCCCCTCTGTCCTCCTGTGATAATACAAACCCTGTGTCCCCTCTGTCCCCCTCTTGCAACAGCTTCCAGTCCTCTGCAGTCAGGGCACTCCTGTACCGACCAAGCATCAGTCCAGCCACTCGCATCGATCTCATGCCCAGCCGCTCAGCCACCGCCCCGGCCTCAATGATGTCTTTCCCTGCAAGGCCCACCAGGTGCCCCAGGGTAACCTGCCTCCATACCACCCAGCCTTTCACATCAAGTCATTTCTGGATCAACTGGAGTCTAAAAGCTGCTGTTCTACTGGACAGGTGTATTAGCTCGTGGCCAACCTCCTCCCTTGGTAAATACAGAAGACTTTGTGGGATCCAGTGAGAACCTCCCCAGAAGAAATCAAGCAGGAGAGCAGGAGAGAGAGAGAGAGAGAGAGAGAGAGAGAGAGAGAGAGCCTGGAAAGGATTAAAGCATGTACCTGCAACAACATAGCATGAAAGCTGAAAAACATTTATGCAGCAATTTCAACCTATATTTGCATTTGCATTTGTATTTGTTGGTACGGTATACTTTTCAAATACACCATAGAAAAAAAAAAGCGATAGAGACAGGCAGTTTGGAACAGACCCATAACATCTAATTATGTTCAAACAAATAAAAGCATGGATGAGGCTTCAGGTACCAGGGGAGAACAACGGATGTGCAGGACCCCATCATGCCTGTGTTCACCTTAGGCCCCCAAAACACTAAGTCCACACAAACGCGCGCGCACGCACGCACACACACACACACACACACACACACACACACACACACACACACACACACACACAAAAGCATGCACACACACACACACACAGTGGCTGTTGAAATGAACCTAGGATCTTCTTAGCCTGGGTAAACCCAGCCTCCACGTGACCTGCTCTCAGACCTGCTCTCAGTCACTACAGTCTGGAAGACGAGCCATTCAGATGGATTTCTGCCGTCGGGGAGGGGCGGGTGTACCTCCCTTGATAGACCACTCCATCAGCCAACCAGCTTAGCACACAGAGCACATGCGCAGTGCAACAGATGGCGTCATCACTCAGCGCCCTTTGTTATTAGCAAAAGAGCTAACTACACATTCAGTAGGCTACTGCTAGCACGCAATGGCTACAACCAATGTGAACGATTTTGCAGGTTTTGCAGAGAGTATTATTTCCTCCAGACCTCGCGTCACGAGCCTGCCGCTTGCATCTTCCTATCTTCCAAAAAATCGAGGTAATCTTATTTTCTAACGTAATTGCATAGCATGACATTAACGCTAGCTACATGTCCATTTGTCATTACAGGAGGAGCATACTCAGAGCATATACTCATCTACCAGCTATAGCGTTATATATCTAGCTAACGTTAGATCAACTATCAATCAATGAGGGGGAAGAAGGGGGTTAAACTCCTCTGGATAGTTTATCCACCTCTGCATTTACAGTATTTACCAATCGCACGTAGTGTTGGGTAAGCAAACGTTAACGTTATACAGTGATTAACAGTGTCATTCGTTTCTTCCAGGGGTAGCCGCCGTCCAGTACCAGTGATGGGACACACAACAGAGCATCATGATTTGTGAAGATCAAAGCTATAATATTCTGTTCTCCTGAGATTAACGCTAAACTACATGTTACTGCTGATCAGTTGTTTCAACATAGGATATTGCAATAACACACAAGCCAAATGCTGACATGAGATTTGCTTTGAACAAGTTGTAGCTAGTATCTGCCAGTGACTGGATAATATTGTTATATTTGCTTGTTTTAATGCTTTTGTCAATAAACATTGTCAACAAAGATAGCCTTGTTGTATATTATCATGTATAAGATTGTTGATGTCGAGTGAACACAAACTACGAACCGAAGATTGGACATGACGACGGAGAAACTTAACCGACCAGCAGTCTGCTTCAATCAATGACTGCTTTATATTTATTGAAATGAAATATGGTGATATCTGGTGGTCTGAAATTACTCTCTAGCTAGGGTATCTGGCTTATATTGTGTCATATTATTGTAACATCTGAATCAGCGTTTCATAACTTTATAATAGCCTAACTAGGGCTGCACGATATATCGTTTACACATCGTCATCGCGATGTGCGCATGCGCAATAGTCACATCGCAGGGCGTGCAATGTTAAAAGTAAATTAACTCGTCATTTTGCTTGATAAACTCTCACTTTAGGGGTAGCCTACTGAGTGAAATGCAGTCTCTCTCAAAGGTGAGAGATGCCCTACTACTGTACTCACTCATTTAGTGCTTAGCTTCAACACAACAAAATGGACAGAGAGCTAAATTGAATTATTTTTGCTTATGTTGCGTTGCTGACAGTAGCCCGTCGGATGTAAACGATGTGATTGCGTAGGCGGATGTGTCCACAGGTTGCAGCGCACTAGCAGGCTGGCTGCTGTAACTCAAACATGTCTGTGGAGTGGAGATATTTACTCTTGAAACACCAACAAGCAAGCCAGCAACATAATATAATGACAAGAAGGCTAAAGTGATTATTACTGAGAAGTTGTCCGTGTATCACCGCAGCTCTCTCTCCCCCTCAGGCTCTGATGATGCCAGGTCCTACACATCGGGAGCGTTTTTTTTCGTGCGATTAATTCGCACGTCAATAATATTATCCGAACCTATATCAGTCAATGCAACCGTGCATACCAACGGCGAAGTTTCGCCGAGCGTTATTGCGGTGTTTATTTTTTCGAACCACGGTCGATTTTTCAGTAGTTCGCTTCCGACGTGTACACATCTGTGGCTGTGATTGACAGGTGGGTCAAAACTCGCATCGCAATTTCGTGCCATATATTCGCTCTTGATGTGTAAGGACCTGGGTTGAGTTAATCATACATAGCGACTCATTTACACAAAACATTTCAGTGAAAATAAAAAGACAAGAGACATATCTTGGCAATTAAATGTATATTTATTACTTTTCACGAATGAATTGTTTGTCACCAGTGCTGCTACATGTGAATCGTCGTCTCTGTCTGTACTGCGGTGCGCTCCAAAACTCCAGAGATGCGGAGTGTACCACTTGGTAGTTTCTGGAGGGGGTTTCCGGGGGGTCAGACCAAGTGTGTAAAGTGGCAGGGGTGTTTCATTGTTGATTTATTGAAACGGTTCTGGCACTCAATATTAGGGGTGGGCAATATATCAATTGTATATCAATATTGTGATATGAGACTATATGGTCTTAGATGTTGGATATGGTCAAATATGGTGATGATACGGCATACATGTTGTCTTTCCCTGGCTTTAAAAGCTGCAGTACACTAAGTGAAATGTAGGCTAGTGACATTTTTAAAGTAGAATGTCATAACTCACTCACTTTTTCATCTATGTAAGTCATGGAAATCCATTGGTCAAAATGTGTATGAACCCTGATAGATGGTGCTCTGAGGCCTACCAGTAGGCCACAGCCCAGTGGTTGAGAAACATTAAAATACATAATTTCCCCTCCAATATCAGATGGACTCCTCTACAAAATCACCCAAATCAATCTAGAAGTATTATTTTCTTTAAAATAGAGCTATTCTGGTAATCTGGTGAAAATCTCTATTTTTTCATATCGCAATATATATCGCAGGGGTGGGGAATATCGCAATGTCAGTTTTTTCCAATATCGTGCAGCCCTAAGCCTAACGTTACTGTATAGCCTGGATGATGTTAGCTAATGCTACCCAGCCTACCATTGGCATATGCTGCCTTTAGCTTGTGGTATTATGGTACAGTAATATTGTATAGTTTATCTGGAATCAGTGTGACAAGATCCCTGCTGCTTGTCTGCCTTTCCGTGTCAGAGTATCTAGCTACAGTATCTTAACAGACTGCATTATGCTACACCATGCAAATATATTTCGATATAATTCAAACAATTAGCTCACCATACCATGGTGGGCTGGACTGTATAGTATTGCTGTGAAAAAGTTACATTTGATTGTGTCAAGTGTTACACGTTATATTTTTTACTGAGCTTTGCGGAATTACCTCAACACAATTGTGTATCAGCTTTAAATGTCCAATATATACAGCATTAAACAAATGACCAGCAGCATTCAAATGTGCAAAAACGTTATATTTATTGAAATGTGGTGATCATGTCACATTACATAACGTTATGCCCAAATGGTCTACTGCCCAGAAGCGTCACTTTATATGTTTGGTAGGGAATTATTTTCATTATGTTAAACCAGCATTTATCTTCCATAATGCATTAAATCATAATCACAATGCTATGAAGACATTAGCTGATCACCACAGAGCTGCACAGACCAGTTTATCAGATAATTTTACCATAAAATGTGTCCAGGTGATCAGCTCTGAAGCCCCAGCTTGTATGGTCGCTGCCCGTCCGCTAAAACCCGATTTCGATATAGCGTTAGGTGTTATTTTGATCAACAGACCTCATAACGGGGATCTATACTGTTACGTGTGTCTACTAACATCATTAAAAGATCATAAAGGTAACGCTGGTTCTGGTAGTTTACTTTTAATCTATGGCTACGTTGCTAGCTAGCTAGCTAGCCTGCCAGTTGATAAATCAAACTTTTCCCAAATCCAGTCGGGAGAACGGCGAACACATCTTTCCCCCTGAGAAACTCCACTAGTGCACGCTCTTGTTCTGGTTTAATTGCAGTGACTGAGTCTATTTCTGCTATCACTTGATTTTCCTCAACGTAGCTCTTTCCCTGCATAGCCATAGCTAGCTCGGGAGCTATGCTCTGGAGAGGCCAAATGCTAATGGCTAGGTAGTGCTGAAGCCGCTGCAGCTGTTGTACGTCATTGACAAAGACAAACTCTCTGATTGGCCGATCACGGCAGGACTGATGTTGGCAGTCACGCCGTCACTCATTGGCAGCGATTCTGCGATATAATTCGCTTCGTGCCAGAAATCGCTCTGAATGGCTCGGCTTCCAGACTGTAGTGGCTGAGAGCAGGTCTGAGAGCAGGTCACGTGGAGGCTGGGTTTACCCAGGCTAGGATCTTCTTGCTGTGAGCCGACATTAATAATATTCTGTAATATTCATGTCAGCACATCATAAAAAAATGCTGTCTGACCTCAGAGTCTCCAGTCTGCAGTGTGGACTCTCCAGAAGATCACACAGATGCTTCACTGCTGACTGCTCCAGCTTGCTGTCACTCAGGTCCAGCTCTCTCAGATGGGAGGAGGGGTTGGACTTCAGAGCTGAAGCCAGAGAAGCCCAGCTGCTCTCTGACAACATGCAGTCCCTCAATCTGAATAAAGAATAAAACATGTAGATATAAAATTAAACATTCCTGTATAGAAAACCTGGTTGAAACCATGTGTCATAATCCACTCAGAGCTGTGGAGGTTTTAGATATACATGTTTCTAAAATGGTGAAGTCAACTGAAAGCAGTTGAAGCCAACAGGCTGCCAGGTTCAAAAAGACATAACAAGGACAAACCAGCACTCATTCATATTAATGAGCTAAACTTGGACATTGTAGCCTACTTGCAAAAATATGTTTGTGTCCCTGTAATCAGAATTTCAGGGTCGTCAATTCCCCATGCCAAACAGGTTTCTATTTACCAGTTTTATTTATATTTATTTTTTAACCAAAGGGCACGACACAGATCTCTGTCTTTCCTCAGCATAATTACTCACCAGCAGAGGGCAGGAGAGTTTGAGTTTTAACAAGCCTTTAATGAAACCTCTACCTAAGACATGTACATCATGGCAGAGCAAACAAGTTTCACAAAACACAAAATCAAAACCAATGCAACCCCCCCAAAAAACTCAACAAAACAACACCAATCAAAACAAAACAGATCAGTCATGGACAATCATACACACTGTCAAGCCCTCCTCATCCCAACTGTGTGTTAAAAAGCAGCTCTCCTCCCTCCAGCCTGCACACAGCTTCCGCCAGACACCACCTGCTCTGAAACACTCCCATGTCCTGCATCCTTTTGTAGTTCTCAAAGTCTATGGTTACTCTCACCCTAACCAGAGCCTTCAACAAGACTACAAGGCCTATACTTAGACGTCTGCATCTATTTCCTCTTCCTGCTAAGGTACACCGCCATCTTGGCTTGCCCCAGCAAGACATTTACAATATGCCCCATCCTCTGTTTGCTCTTGGCACACTGGAAACTGAAAATAAAGACAGAAAAAGTCAAAACAGCAGCTAAATGGGAAAAAGAAGCAGACATAACCATAACAGAGGACGAATGGTTAAACATATGCGATATGCAATCCTCCACCTCCGGCTCTGGCCAATGGAGAATTTTCATGGAAGAACCTTATCAGATTTTGTATTACTCCAAGAAGAAAATATTTACAGAACGATAGACCAGAATCCGGTAATTGCTGGAGAAAATGCAATAATTCAATGGCTGATCACTATCACATATTTTGGAAATGCCCAGCAATCCAAGATTACTGGTTAAAAATAATATCAGAGATCAAATTAATACTGGGTTTTGAAATAGATGACAGTTTTGGCACCATATACTTGGGGAATATACCAATCAAATTTAATCCCCAAGATAAATACCTCCTCAAAATACTTATTGTAGCCAGCAAAAAACCAATAACAAGAAAATGGCTAAACCAGGACCCACCAACAAAAAAAGAGTGGATAGCAATTGTACAGGAAAGATATGAGATGGAAAAACTGACCTTCTATTTAAGATTGAGAAAGGATCAATTTGATGGGTTCTGGTCCAAATGGTTGGCGCATATGAGTGTAGGAGGAGCTTCCATTCCCATTTAGCCTTGTCTGCGCTCGTTTGGTCCATGTGTATTTTCACATCGAATGTATCATATACATGTATATGTCTCATTTCATTTCATTCCATTTTATTATTATTTTTTCTCTCTATTTTTCGCTCTATACTTCTCTCTCTCTCTGAAGCTGATTGGAACAAGTAACCGAACAACATAACTTAACACAAAGCTAACTATTAAAAAACTAAGAATTGATCTGTAACACCCATCATGATGACCTGAATGTTTGTTGTTTTTTTTGTTTTTGTTTTTTTAATTTTATTTTGTGTGTGTGCATTTGTAAAACTGTCACTCATGTGGAGAAATGTTGGAACATAATGCAAACAATCTGTGCTACAACAAAAACCTTAAAAATAAAGTTACAAAAAAAAAAAAAAGCAACTGAAAAGTCACTTAGCAGCTCAAAAGTAGTAAGGAGCATGACGTAGACACACACGCACACACACACTCATAGATAGGAATATATTTTCCTTTTTGTTAGGTTGGTGGAGTAGGTATGATATAGGTAGATTATTATCCGGTTTTACTTTGTTATTTTTATTTTGTGTTGTTTGTTATTATTCTCCGTTCATTGTTTATTTTAATGTCTTTGTCCTGCAACTGTCTTTGTCCCAATATTGGCCCTCAATTTAATGTCTTGTATCGTAATGGTCTGAGTTAATGTAATGTTTTTATGTTATGTGTGGACCCCAGGAAGATTAGCGGCTGCTTTGCAGCAGCTAATGGGGATCCTAATAAAACTCTATAAACTCTATCAGAGTTCACCACAGAGACAAAAGCATTGACTGGCAGTGCCCCATGTTAGTACTCTCCACTGTAAGTCCCCGGCCTACACACATAAGCATGCATGCACACACACACACATACACACACGGTGGCTGTTGAAATGAACGTAGGATCTTCTTGCTGTGAGGCGACATTAATAATATTCATGTCAGCACATCATTAAACCTGACCTCAGAGTCTCCAGGCTGCAGTGTGGACTCTCCAGAAGATCATACAGCAGCGTCACTGCTGACTCCTCCAGCTTGTTGTAAGTCAGTTCCAGCTCTCTCAGATGGGAGGAGGGGTTGGACTTCAGAGCTGAGGCCAGAGAAGCCCAGCTGCTCTCTGACAAGCTGCAGCCCCTCAATCTGAATAAAGAATAAAACATGTAGATATAAAATAAAACATTCCTGTATAGAAAACCTGATTGAAACCATGTGTCATAATCCACTCAGAGCTGTGGAGGTTTTAAATATACATGTTTCTAAAATGGTGAAGTCAACTGAAAGCAGCTGAAGCCAACCGGCTGCCAGGTTCATAACAAGGACAAAGCAGCACTCATTAATATGAATGACAACATGCTGCTGCTTCAATAAACAAGCAGAGACTGAAGAGTGAGTTAGTGAGTGGAGGCTTTTCTTCACTATAAAATAAATCAGCAGAAACAAATAAAAAAAGATGAGAATGTAAATTTGTGGCTGGTGGAACAAACTTCCACTTGAAAGAGTGGCATCACTCAGCTCAACACACAGAGCTAAACTTGGACATTGTAGCCTGCCTACTTGCAAAAATATGTTTGTGTTCCTGTAGTCAGAGTTGCAGGGCCGTCAATTCCCCCGTGCCAAACACGTTTCTATTTACCAGTAGGGCTGGGCGATATGACCAAAATGGCATATCCCGATATAGGCCATTTCATATCCCAATAACGATATACATCACGATATAGCATATTTTCTGTAAATTAAATGTATAGTTGATATAAAATGACCACATGGCCATTTATTTATGTAGCAGTTAAACCAGTTAAAATTTTGTCAATATCAACTCCCACAAAGGATACATGCATTCAGAATACAGATAAGCATGGCTTTTCTTTACAACACAAACAAATGTATAATTAGTTGCAGGGCAGTAGAATGAAACACAAACTGAACCACACCACCAGCTCAATTTTCAAAGATTACATTAGAGCAAAACTGGTAGATTAAAAGTTATTTATAGTTCAGTCCAGTTCTCTCAGTTCATTTATAAAGGAACAAAAATCCTCTACTTCGTGATTTCCATGTTACCACTTCAGTTCACTCAACAAACATACTCTACTCCGGGATTTCCCGGTTATCTAACAAACAACTCAAGGAAAGCTATACAGTCAATGGCTATACGCTAAAGCTAACTATCTAGCTTTAGCAAGCTAGACATGTGGTTGTCGGCTCCTCAATGGATTTCCTTGGGATGACAAGAGGATGAGAGAAGACGTTTTGCCAGGTTTAACATTACGAGGACACACGCAAATATGGATCAAACATGGACTTAACACAGTGCAAATGCCTGTGTAGACTAGGCAGACGTAACTTCTTCCTGCTCTTTACGATTTGTGCACTCAGCTTGTAACAGAGTCTGATGCGTGTGTGGACTGTGGACGTGTCACGTGAGTGTAAAAAAAACACAGAATGACGAAAGCGCAGCGTCGTCCAAATGACGGACAATATTGCCATAAAGAGTGTGATTTGCAACGCAACAATATAAATGATAGAGCATCATATGAACCGATGGACATTTTCTATCGTGAAAATGATATATTTCGTCATATCGCCCAGCCCTATTTACCAGTTTTATTTATATTTATTTTTTAACCAAAGGGCACAACCCAGATCTCTGTCTTTCCTCAGTGTGATTACTCACCAGCAGAGAGCAGGAGAGTTTGAGTTTTAACAAGCCTTTAATGAAACCTCTACCTACGACATGTACAGGGCCGGCATTGGAGGGGGCCAGACCGGGCCGGGCCCCCCCATTCAAAAAATTATTTTTGTATTATTATTATTTTTTGCTAAAAACATTTTTCCGTTTTTCTGTTTTAAAGTTTAAAACGGAAAACAAAAACAAAAAATTGAATTGCCCGCATTTCGTTTTTTCAATTTAAAACCATTGAAAATGGGTTATACTTGAGTACCCTGACCTGGTCTATTTATGTTTAAACATTTATAATACTGAATGAATGTTTAATACTAATGTTATGTTAAATGATCTGTCTTAACCTGTTGGCACAGGAAAAGAAAATTTGAAAACATACAGAAATATCGGTGAGCACATCAATTTATTTAGGTAGAAATTTAATTTTTTATGGCACAAGGGTTTTCTGGTCCAATTTTGTTTGCCGCAAAAACTGTCGCGCTTAATATTGTTTGGCCCGCGACTCCTTGTATTTTTCTGTATGCGGCCCACAACCAAAAAAGTTTGGCCACCCCTGACTTGTCAAGTCATAGTCTATTCTTAATTTGTCTTTATTGAATGTTCCAAAACTGCATGTTTAACTAAGAATAAGCTAATGATTATTTCCACCCACCACTTATTTAATTTGGTTACTTTCCTGTCAAACGTTTGTAAGGAACAAAGCATGCTGGGAGAAATATGCAAATGTTTTTGTCCAATGCTCCAATGGCATTGCTCCCTCTCATAACTTGCTTGGATGTCCTAGTAGCAAAAGTAAACACAAATTAATAGCAGATGACGTCAAGGTTTAGCAAACCCAGATTGCAATGCTGAGTGAGTGAGCTATTAATTTAAAATGAGATATTCCCATCTTCACCTTCCTTTCAGCTCTGGCTGATGGACATGGTCTCAGTTAAATGTATGGAGAGAGACTCAGCTAGGTTCCTGAGGATCAATTCACTGAAAAAATGTTCAACTATCATGGAACCCATTCCTGGCTTACTTTGACAAGGTTAAAAGCGACAAGTAACTTGCCCAGCTGTTCTCTCATAGACAACTTGCGTGGTATACCATGCGCAACACCTCGTATAAGCACATAACATAAACACCTTATGTGGCTGGTACAGCAGCACCACATTTTGGTGTTGGAATGTTGATAATATATAAATGTTTTTTTCTTCTTCCTGTGTCTGAGCTTGTTTTTGTTCTTATGAATGAAAAATCGAAAAATTAAATATGGGGGGGGGGGGGGGGGGCGGGGGGACCCCATTCTTTGGGGTTGGGTAGCTTGGCCCCCGCAAGCTAGGGCCAGGCCCCCTCTGTAATTTGGGTCTAAAGCCGGGCCTGGACATGTACATCATGGCAGAGGACAAACAGGTTTCACAAAACACAAAATCAGAAGCAATGCAACCCCCCCCCAAAAAAACTCAACAAAACAACACCAATCAAAACAAAACAGATCAGTCATGGACAATCATACACAGTCAAGCCCTCCTCATCCCAGCTGTGTTAAAAAGCAGCTCTCCTTCCTTTACTTTATTGGATTTAGCAGACGCCTTTGTCCAAAGCGACTTACAACATCATATCTCATCAGGACACAGAAAAAATAGAAAGTAATTAATATAAAAACCATAAAAAACAGAAACATACAATACAATCAATACTCAGCAGGTTGAAGAGGGGCCTAAGCCTCACACAGTCTCTGAAGCAGTGACATATTGTCTCTCTCACCCCACAGAAAGGACAGCCACTGTTCACATCAGAGTTCACCACAGAGACAAAAGCATTGACTGGCAGTGCCCCATGTAGTACCCTCCACTGTAAGTCCCTGGCCTATTTTGGCAAGGGCCCCTTATACAGTGTGGTCCATGCAGGCTTGACCTCCGACCCCACCCCGAGGCTGGTCCTCCACGGGGTGTCGGCCTGCTGCTCAGCCTGTCTCTGTTGACTATTTTCACACAGAGTCTGTAGAGTCTCTTGCCTACAACAGTGTCCAGAGATCCCCCATCCACTCCCCCTGCAGCAGAGGACCCCAACAGCAGCCTCGGGAAAGAACGACCCACCTCACCCCCTCTGTCCTCCTGTGATAATACAAACCATGTGTCCTCTGTCCTCCTGTGATAATACAAACCCTGTGACCTCTCTGTCCTCCTGTGATAATACAAACCCTGTGTCCTCTGTCCTCCTGTGATAATACAAACCCTGTGTCCCCTCTGTCCTCCTCCTGTGATAATTCAAACCCTGTGTCCCCTCTGTCCTCCTGTGATAATACAAACCCTGCGTCCCCTCTGTCCCCCTCCTGTGATAATACAAACCCTGTGTCCCCTCTGTCCCCCTCCTGTGATAATACAAACCCTGTGTCCCCTCTGTCCTCCTCCTGTGATAATGCAAACCCCGTGTCCCCTCTGTCCCCCTCCTCCAACAGCTTCCAGTCTTCTGCAGTCAAGGCACTCCTGTACCGCCCAAGCATCAGTCCAGCCACTCGCATCGATCTCACGCCCAGCCGCTCAGCCACCACCCCGGCCTCAATGATGTCTTTGCCTGCAAGGCCCACCAGGTGCCCCAGGGTAACCTGCCTCCATACCGCCCAGCCTTTCACATAAAGTCATTTCTGGATCCACTGGAGTCTAAAAGCTGCTGTTCTACTGAGCAGGTGTATTAGCTCTTGGCCAACCTCCTCCCTTGGTAAATACAGAAGACTTTGTGGGATCCAGTGAGAACCTCCGCAGAAAACATCAAGCAGGAGAGAGAGAGAGAAAGAGAGAGAGAGAGCCTGGAAAGGATTAAAGCATGTACCCACAACAACATAGCATCAACGCTGAAAAACATTTATGCAGTGATTTCAACCTATATTTGCATTTGCATGTATTTGTTGGTCTGGTATACTTTTCAAATTCACCATAGAAAAAAGAAAGTGATAAAGACAGGCAGTTTGGAACAGACCCATAACATCTAATTATGTTCAAACAAATAAAAGCATGATGAGGCTTCGGGTACCAGGAGAACAATGGATGTGCAGGACCCCATCATGCCTGTATACACCTTAAGCCCCCAAAACACTAAATCCGCAAGAACGCGCACGCACGCACGCACACACACACACACACACACACACACACACACACACACGGTGGCTGTTGAAATGAACCTAGGATCTTCTTGCTGTGAGCTGACATTAATAATATCCATGTCAGCACATAATTAAAAAATGCTGTCTGACCTCAGAGTCTCCAGTCTGCAGTGTGGACTCTCCAGAAGATCAGACAGATGCTTCACTCCAGACTCCTTCAGCTTGTTCTCACTCAGGTCCAGCTCTCTCAGATGGGAGGAGGGGTTGGACTTCAGAGCTGAGGCCAGAGAAGCACAGCTGCTCTCTGACAACCTGCAGCCACTCAATCTGAATAAAGAATAAAACATGTAGATATAAAATAAAACATTCCTGTATAGAAAACCTGGTTGAAACCATGTTTCATAATCCACTCAGAGCTGTGGAGGTTTTAAATATACATGTTTCAAAAATGGTGAAGTCAACTGAAAGCAACTGAAGCCAACAGCAGGTTCAAAAAGACATAACAAGGACAAAGCAGCACTCATTCATATTAATGACAACATGCTGCTGCTTCAATAAACAAGCAGAGACTGAAGAGTGAGTTAGTGAGTGGAGGCTTTTCTTCACTATAAAATAAATCAGCAGGAACAAATAAAAAAAAGCTGAGAATGTAAATGTGTGGCTGGTGGAAAACTTCCACTTGAAAGAGTGGCATCACTCAGCTGAGCACACAGAGCTAAACTTGGACATTGTAGCCTACTTGCAAAAATATGTTTGTGTCCCTGAAATCAGAGTTTCAGGGTTGTCAATTCCACGTGCCAAACACGTTTTATTTTTATTTATTTTTTAACCAAAGGGCACGACCCAGATCTCTGTCTTTCCTCAGCATAATTACTCACAAGCAGAGAGCAGGAGAGTTTGAGTTTTAACAAGCCTTTAATGAAACCTCTACCTAAGACATGTACATCATGGCAGAGGACAAACAAGTTTCCCAAAACACAAAATCAAAACCAATGAAACCCCCCCAAAAAACTCAACAAAACGACACCAATCAATACAGATCAGTCATGGACAATCATACACACTGTCAAGCCTCCTCATCCCAACTCTGTGTTAAAAAGCAGCTCTCCTCCCTCCAGTCTGCACACAGCTTCCACCAGACACCAGCTGCTCTGAAACACTCCCATGTCCTGCATCCTTTTGTAGTTCTCAAAGTCTATGGTTACGCTCACCCTAACCAGAGCCTTCGACAAGACTACAAGGCCTACTTGGACGTCTGCATCTATTTCCTCTTCCTGTTAAGGTACACTGCCATCTTTGCCTGCCCCAACAAGACATTTACAATATGCCCCATCCTCTGTTTGCTGTTGCCACACTGGAAACTGAAAATAAAGACAGAAAAAGTAAAAACAGCAGCAAGAAAAGTAAAGAAAGAAGTCAGCACGTTGAAGAGAGGCCTGAGCCTCACACAGTCTCTGAAGCAGTGAAAGAACGACCCACCTCACCTCCTCTGTCCTCCTGTGATAATACAAACCCTGTGTCCCTCTGTCCTCCTGTGATAATCCAAACCCTGTGTCCCCTCTGTCCTCCTGTGATAATCCAAACCCTGCGTCCCCTCTGTCCTCCTCCTGTGATAATACAAACCCTGTGTCCCCTCTGTCCTCCTCCTGTGATAATCCAAACCCTGTGTCCCCTCTGTCCTCCTATGATAATCCAAACCCTGCGTCCCCTCTGTCTCCCTGTGATAATCCAAACCCTGTGTCCCATCTGTCCTCCTCCTGTGATAATCCAAACTCCGCGTCCCCTCTGTCCTCCTCCTGTGATAATCCAAACACTGCGTCCCCTCTGTCCTCCTCCTGTGATAATCCAAACCCTGTGTCCCCTCTGTCTTCCTCCTGTGATAATCCAAACCCTGTGTCCCCTCTGTCCTCCTCCTGTGATAATCCAAACCCTGTGTCCCCTCTGTCCTCCTGTGATAATCCAAACCCTGCGTCCCCTCTATCTCCCTGTGATAATCCAAACCCTGTGTCCCCTCTGTCCTCCTATGATAATCCAAACCCCGCGTCCCCTCTGTCTCCCTGTGATAATCCAAACCCTGTGTCCCATCTGTCCTCCTCCTGTGATAATCCAAACTCCGCGTCCCCTCTGTCCTCCTCCTGTGATAATCCAAACACTGCGTCCCCTCTGTCCTCCTCCTGTGATAATCCAAACCCTGTGTCCCCTCTGTCTTCCTCCTGTGATAATCCAAACCCTGTGTCCCCTCTGTCCTCCTGTGATAATCCAAACCCTGTGTCCCCTCTGTCTTCCTCCTGTGATAATCCAAACCCTGTGTCCCCTCTGTCCTCCTGTGATAATCCAAACCCTGTGTCCCCTCTGTCTTCCTCCTGTGATAATCCAAACCCTGAGTCCCCTCTGTCTTCCTCCTGTGATAATCCAAACCCTGTGTCCCCTCTGTCTTCCTCCTGTGATAATACAAACCCTGTGTCCCCTCTGTCTTCCTCCTGTGATAATACAAACCCTGTGTCCCCTCTGTCTTCCTCCTGTGATAATCCAAACCCTGTGTCTTCTCTGTCTTCCTCCTGTGATAATACAAACCCTGTGTCCCCTCTGTCTTCCTCCTGTGATAATACAAACCATGTGTCCCCTCTGTCCTCCTGTGATAATACAAACCCTGTGTCCCCTCTGTCCTCCTCCTGTGATAATACAAACCCCATGTCCCCTCTGTCCCCCTCTTGCAACAGCTTCCAGTCCTCTGCAGTCAGGGCACTCCTGTACTGCCCAAGCATCAGTCCAGCCACTCGCATTGATCTCACGCCCAGCCGCTCAGCCACCGCCCCGGCCTCAATGATGTCTTTCCCTGCAAGGCCCACCAGGTGCCCCAGGGTAACCACCTTGGCTGCCTTTAGGGTCCCACAAAGTCCTGGCGTGGCTGCTGTGGTGATGTCCAGCCTCGCCCCAAAAACCAGAGGCTCCTCCAGCAGCCACTCCACCGAGCTGAGAGGTGTCGCTCTCAGCACCTTCATCAGTCATCATACTCTTAGCAGACCTCTATAAAAGGATGCAACATCATTGTGTTACGATTAGGGATGTTCATCAATTGTCGAAAATCGATAATTGATCGTTAAGGAATGGAATCGATCCTGTGGAATTTGGATCGATTTTTTTTTTATCAAATCAAATGGCTGAAACTATCAAATTTGATTTTCACTACGTGGTTGCAACCAGGAGAGGGCGCAATTGGACAGACAGAGAACAATGAACAGAACACCTCTGTGGGTGGGGCTATGGGTGTGGTCTAATTGAGCTGCAGCGAGAAGTAAACTGAAGTGAGACGAACACAGCAGACAGAGGAAATGAAGCGTATGAGGCAAAGTTTTGTGTGGGACCATTTCGAGTTAAGAGACGACGTCGTATATTGCAAGAACTGTGATGTAGTTTATAAGTACAACACGACTACGACGCCAATGATTCACCACTTGAACAGCGTACATCCGAGCCTGGTTAACCAGGAAGATGACGCCGCCGTCTCAGCCCACCATCACTGCGGTGTTTAGCAGGGAGGAGATGTGATGGCCGGCGTACAGTAATATATCCAATATATAGCCAATATCACCGCTGCCAACAACCCCACCAGTCAACTGGCTATCTGTTCCATGCTTTGCGCATACGCTGCAGTTGGCCATTAACGATGGATTTGCACTATACCTGAACCGTGTCATCTCTGCTGCTGGCAAACTCGTTAGCCACTTCAATCACAGCGCTGTGGCAAGCAAAGCTTGTGCAATCATGTAAAACCAAGTGGAACTCCGTCTGCGCCATGTTCAACCGGCTGGTGATCGAGCGGTGGGCGGTTGTCGCTGTCTTGTTGGATCGGACGGTGACCAAGCTGCAAGATGCCAGGGTGCTGGAGCTCATTTTGTAAAAAAAATATATATATATATATATTTAAAAAAATATAAGTATTAATATGATCGATAATCGATAATTGATCGTTAATTTTCACCGATTATCGATTATGGAAAATTTTCAAAATGAACATCCCTAGTTACGATTCACAAAGAAAAGTGACAAGCCCAGACTAGGGATGCACGATATGGATTTTTAGAGCAGATACGATAACCGATAAATATATTCGTCTTGGCCGATAACCGATACGATATAACCGATAATTATTATAATAAAAATAGATATAATTTTTTTTGTTTGTTTTTAACCTGTATTTTATGCACACCTGGGGTTAAAAAAGGGTTAGGGTAGATGTATGGATGTAGTGAGCATAGCTCTGACCTAACCAAATCTAACTAACATCACTGTGAACGCAAAACAAAGAAAACTTCTGATATAATATGATTGTTTAATAAAGTGTATCACTCAATTATAGTCAATACAAAAATAAAGGCTTTTATAGAACGGAAAGCCAAGCTGCTTAGTCTGCAGATAAAACACAATGACAAAAGGCATAGTAGTTTAGACTCTTATTGTCATACTGATCTGTTCAAATTTTGCATTGGTTCCAGTTCTCAGTGAATTGTAGCCTGGGCCCAATGAATGGGGCAGGCATATATACAGTCCATGGGCAGGCACTATAAACCAATAAAACCATCTGTGTCATTTCACTTTTTACTGAAGAATGCTGCCACCAGATTAAATAAAAGGCACTATGTAATGTTGACTGACTGATGCTTTTTATGTAGCCTAATGTGCGCGACTGCTCCTTTGTTTTCATTATTGGCTCTGTCCTGCAGCTAACGCTAACTAGCGCGGTTAGCTTAACATTAGCGAGTGGTTTTTTGGAGTTAAATACACAATCCCTGGATGTTTCATTTCGGGTAAAGGGGATTCCATTAGTTTCTATAAGTTTACGCAAGCTCTGTGTATTAAGTGCTTTTGTGGGGCTGTTTGATTACAAGCCACAGACTGTAAATGTCACAGTTTGCCAAGCGGACGAGCCTGCAGGGTAGGCCCGCTACGACTGAGCTAATGCTAACATTAACACTCGCTAACAAAGACAACAAACATATCCGCTGCATCATCGCCAGCTTTGGTTTAACGTAATGCCAGCTTAGAGGTTTCCCCTCCCCTGGGAACCTGTGTGGGACATGGATTGCAAATTACAGTAGCTTTTAGGGATGGGCATTTCTAGCAAAAACACTATTCGAAATTCGCTGGCCAAATTCGAATTTAATTCGAAATTCGAAAATAAAAATAAAAATGTAAAAAAAATTAAAAATGTTTTTTTTTTTTTTTTTTTTGGTGTGAGTGAAATGTTGCATTGTCTCCCCTGATTCTAAGTCTACGGCTTTATTAATTAATATAAAAAGCTTCTGCTGTGGATTTTTAGCTCAAACAAGCATTGCACCACTGAAGTAAAGAACATGTTACATGACATTGACATTTTCGAAAATAAAAAACAGTTTTGACAATCATGAGTGGTTCATTAAATATTTAGTAGGCTCAGGTCTGAGTGCCAAAGGGGTGCCAAAGTCACCCCCTCTCCCTCTTCATGGGATTTCATCCGCCATTCATTTTTCCATAAACCTTGCTTAAAATGCTTATAAAAATTGTTTTACTTGCTCAAACCAAGCGATTTGACTATACTTAGAATCAGGGGAGACAATGCAACATTTCACTCCAAAAAAAAAAAAAAAATCGAATTTCGAATTTCAATAATAAAAGTCGACCTTGATAATAACAACGATTATTCGAAAATTCGAAATTCGATGCCCATCCCTAGTAGCTTTCTGATCATTGTGAAACTGAAAAACAGCAACACACTACACACTGGAAGCAGCCATGTTTGCGTCGCAGCTGTGATGTCACGAATGTGCGACAACAAAAAGCTCAGCTTCCGAGGCAAAAAATAAACAGGATTATTATCGGATAATTTATCGGAAAAAGGCCATTATCGGAATAATAAATAATAACGCACAATGGCCATATCGGCCGATAATTTATCGGTCCGATAATTATCGTGCATCCCTAGCCCAGACCTCCCTCCTGTTTTAAGAGTGTCTCTGCAACCTGCCTCCATACCGCCCAGCCTTTCACATCAAGTCATTTCTGGATCAACTGGAGTCTAAAAGCTGCTGTTCTACTGGGCAGGTGTATTCTGCCCTCCAAATCAAAACCGCAGTAACTACAATTTTGGTCAAAATTGAGTTATTATTGAAATTGAACTTTTAGATATCTGTTTTATCATGTGACAAATTTTCTAAGTTCAGTCTTGCTCTATATTTGAGAAAACAGAGTATAAAAGTTGCAGTAACTACGAAATCCAACCAAAAACCAGACAAAACTGCAGTAACTACACTTACTGCACTTTGATTTGCTTTCACAGAGCTTCAGCCGGACTTAAACAGAGATAAACGCAGTAACTACACTTTGAGGTGTAGTTACTGCGGTTCAAACTGGTTTTTGGTTGGATTTTGTAGTTACTGCAATTTTCCCGCTCTTTCCATAACAAAGCACAACATATCAATCACTCATAATGGCACAATCTGTTTAGTTAATCCAGTCAATTCCCAATATGAGAGCGCACTGACAGCTGTCCAAATTGTTAATGAATGAGTCTTCAGTGTCTTTAAAATTGTAAATGCTGTATTCCTAGCTAATAATCCATAAGAGATCATCCACTCCACTGGGAAGCGTTAATCTGGCTGTAGATAGTGATAATTGTTTGGTATCACTACCTAGCTCATCAGGACAATCTTTTTCATTGCTGCATAAATTATCAGCATTCAGACTCAGTCTGTAATTAATTTTATTCAAAATAATTGTAATATGCTATGTAATATACTGTATATGTTCTTGTATGAATTATCAATCTGAAAAGCTGATCTGATTTGTAAAGAAAACCTGTTCTAAATTAAGATAATAAAACAACTGTGCTCATTAATTAATTGTGTCAGAATGATGACCAAAAAGCAACACCAGTGGTGAAGATTACATCAACTGACTTCAGGATTCCCTGAATTTATCTCTTACTCATCCATTTAAATGTTTTAAACATGTAAACAATAAAACAATTAAATACAGATATGATGTGGTATCGAAATCAAAACCGATTACAATTGTCTCATGAAAAACAAGACAGGAGAAGCACATTAGATTGTAGTTACTGCGCTTTTTCCTTGTACTACCTACACATCTGTTTAAGGTAATACACAGACAGAGTGCCGTATCTGCATTTCTGGGGTCATAGGTCAAGTAATTGATAATTGTTTTGCCCCCAAAAAATACTTTAACATATACATATTTAATAAGCGCATTGCCACTTTTCAACCTATATCTAATTTGGCTGGACAGTCAAAAATCTTTAAAGCCATTTTTCTCAGTTTCAGTGTTGGCGTAGTTACTGCGGTCATGATTTGTAGGGCAGTATTAGCTCTTGGCCAACCTCCTCCCTTGGTAAATACAGACAGAGATGGGCGAAAATACATCATAAAGTATTTTGATACAAATTACAAATACTTGCTCAAAAAATCACAATACAAATACAAAATACTCGTCTGAATTTGAGATACAAATACGTATTTTGTATTTTGAAAATACATAAAAATACATTTCATAAAAACTGATAAAGAGCTGCAACAATTAGTCAATCCATCAATTCATTGCCAAATATTACATTAATTGCCTATTTTGATCATCTGTTCATCATTTTGAGCCATTTCTGTAAGGAAAATGTCCTAATTCTCTGATTCCAGCTTATCAAATGTGAAATGTTCTGGTTTCCTTAGCTTAGATGGTAAATCATGTCTTAGTCCTCTGTGACAGTATTCTCCTTTGTGTACTAGGGTTGGCACCATGGACGATGGCATCGACCATCGTCGATGGGCCGACCCCCATCGACCTCTGACACTTCTACATTGGACCATCGTGATTATCTGTTTGAATTAAAAATTTGGCAGATTTAATAATAAAAAAGGCTAACGCCACTCAACCGCGACACACGAGGGACGCACAGGCGGCATTAAACAAGCGGCAAAGCGTACCTTATCCCCAGTTCAGAGAAGTGGTAAAGCGGAGAGGAAGATAAGATAAGCAGAAGTCGGTTGTGTTGTGAAAATGTTAAGAAGATTCAAGATTCAAGATTCAAGATTCAAGTTTATTATTTGTCCCCGAAGGGCAATTTGTGTGCAGCAGACATAAAAAGCATAGCGAATACATGAAAAAACAGAACATGAACAAATTAAAACAAACATGGAGCATGGCAGCAGTTTTCCAGCAGAAAAAGGATCAAGTAAACACAGGATAAAATAAAATAAAAACAAAATAAAAACACACCTCAAAGGATCTGTACGATGTACTTAAAAGTAGTAAAGACACGTACAATGTACTTAAAAGTAGTAAGAGACACGTGCATGAACTTAAAAGTAATAAGAGTCCAGGACTATTTGAGCTCACATAAATAGGTAGGTAAAAAATAAATAAAGATATATCTCGAATATAAAATATATAAAGAATATTTATAGCAGCAATACCTACCTAAGAAGAGAGACAAGGAGAGAGAGTGCATCATCTCCTCCGCCCAGCAGCGTTTAAGCTGCACGAGAGACAGAGAAAAGAGAGCGAGACAGAGAGAGAGAGAGAGAGAGAGAGTGCACTATCTCCTCCTCTCAGCAGCATTTAAAGCTGTTATGGAAACAGGAACGAAGGACAGTTTATATCTGTTTCTCGTAGCCCTCGGAACCTTTAGCCGAAGGCCCGAAGGGAGCAGCACATACTCTGAACAGAGAGGATGAGTATCGTCCATGCGAATGGACATGGCCTTTTTAAGCACCTGTTTGTTAAAAATGTGGTCCAGGCTACTAAAATTTACTCCGGCTATTTTTGATGCCGCTCTCACGATCCTCCCGAGAGAGTTCCTCCCTTGAATACCAAGGTTTCCATACCAACAGATAATAGAGAAAGAGATTACAGACTCGATATAGGCACAATAAAATAGTTTCATCAGAGTCCTGTCAACCTGGAATCTAGCAAGCTTCCTTAGGCAAGAGAGACGTTGTTGACCTTTTTTGCACAGCATTTCACAGTTTAGATCGAACTTCAACTTGCTGTCAAAAATAGTGCCAAGATATTTATAATTGGTCACCAAGTCTACTGGTTGCCCATGGACAACACTGTTCTGGGGAACTGGGGAGGATCGTCTAAAATCAACACAGATCTCTTTAGTCTTTGAGACGTTAAGTTGGAGGAAGGCTTCTTCACACCAGGACAGAAAATCATTTAAAACCTGGCCATGACCGACCTCATCCCCATCAAGCAGGCTGACAATAATAGAGTCATCAGCGTACTTGATGATGAATCTGTCGGCATGACGGCTAAAACAGTCATTTGTATACAGAATATACAAGAAGGCAGACAAAACACACCCTTGTGGTGAGCCGGTCGAGGATGTTAAGAAGCTGGACAGAGTTCCGTTTACTTTTACTTGTTGTGATCTATTTGTAAGGAAGTCCAAGATCCATCCAACAAGACCTGCGTCTAAACAAAAAAGGCGTACAAGTTTCTCAACTAAAATGTGAGGCTGGATCGTGTTGAACGCTGAAGAAAAATCCACAAAAAGCAGCCTGGCGTGGTTCCCACTGCCTTCTAAGTGCTTACAGACAAGGTTGAGTAGGGTAGCTGTGGCGTCTTGTACACCTCTCTGTGCTCTATACGCAAACTGAAAGAAGAAACTTCAGGTTCTTTCCTGTTTGCAACCCAATGTGAGTAATGTTACAAGTCTTCAACTGTGAATTCAACTCGCCTGTTTCCAGGAACTCTCTCCATTACATACTGTGTAGGCTGCCTGCTGCTGTGTTTCTATCTCAAATCTAACGTTAGCCACCACTAATTCTGCCCCTTTTCTGCCAGCTAGTTAAATTAAACACACACGTTGTTGGTCATGATCTGTAACGTCAACGTTTGATTGTTTTGCGCCTTTCAATATTGCTGGTAGTGATAGCCTACTGTTTGAATTGCCTGGCTCTGTGCTGTAGTAGCAGCCTATCCAAGCCCGCTGGTCTCTCATGACATGTAGAGCTCAGCTGTCCTGTTGTAAACGTGAACGTACATTGCAGTGGCGCAGCCAAACGGCACCACATGGACTTCATAAATCATTAATTAACCCCACCCCCCGTCAACGACGATGCCAACGTCCATCGCGATGTTTCACTGTGGAACCATCGCGATGGTTATTTAGGTGACATCGCACAACCCTATTGTGTACCCTAACACATTACAGTTCTTTCATTTCAGTTTTAGCTGTTTTTCAGCACAGCTAATTTCTCCCTCACTTCAGCTGTTAATCACCTTCTGTGAGGGCTTTTGACTTACAGGCAGCATTTCTACATGTTAACCTCGAGCTTTGGAACTTTGACCATGTTAGCCCTAGATATCTGACATCATAACAGTATCCCTGGAGATGATGCGCCATGGCTGCAGTGATGGAAATCGCCGGCTCCACGGGCTCCCAAAATCATGACTGACAGACAGACAGACACCGCCCACCCACCTTGGTGCCATCGTGCAAATGTGCGCCATCGGCTCATACTACATCAGAGTTGCTCGAGTGACATCACTGATGACATCACAACTGCCTGAGTAACATCAGAGTTGAGCAATCAGTGGCTCGAGTGACATCACTGATGACATCACAATTGGTCGAGTGACATCACTAATGACATCACAATCATGACCCACACTGCCGCCACACACACTGCCACCCACTTTGCCAATTTTAATTAAGAAGATAATTAGTTGTGTCTTGATACATACAATATGATACACTGGTTTGAATATGCAGTAAACCGTTTAATTTGCAGATAGGCCAGTGCATACAATATCTAATCATCAATTTATATTAGTAATTTATCTCTGGGGGAATTTCCATCAACACAAGGCTTCATACTAGACGAAGAAGTGATGTGAAGTCTGACTCAAGACCCTCCCTACTCTGCCTCTGATTTGTGGTAGAGTTTGTTCTGAGGGTAAGCCAATCAGAGGTAGAGTAGAAGTGACATGTCACATTCTTTTCCTCCACAGTTTAAACCTGTGTCAATGGTAAGAATGTGTCAATTTGAGAATCAAATAACAGAATTAAAGAAAAAAGTATTTTATGTATTTAAAATACACAAAATACAAGGTCTGAAAGTATCTTGATACAAATTACATCTTATTTTTCTCGGTCCAGCCAAATACAAATTACAAAATACACAAATGTATTTGAAATACGTATTTTAAATACATGTATTTAAAATACTGCCCATCTCTGAATACAGAAGACTTTGTGGGATCCAGTGAGAACCTCCCCAGAAGAAATCAAGCAGGAGAGAGAGAGAGAGAGAGAGAAAGAGAGAGAGAGAGAGAGCCTGGAAAGGATTAAAGCATGTACCCACAACAACATAGCATCAACGCTGAAAAACATTTATGCAGCGATTTCAACCTATATTTGCATTTGCATGTATTTGTTGGTCTGGTAAACTTTTCAAATTCACCATAGAAAAAAGAAAGTGATAGAGACAGGCAGTTTGGAACAGACCCATAACATCTAATTATGTTCAAACAAATAAAAGCATGGATGAGGCTTCAGGTACCAGGAGAACAACGGATGTGCAGGACCCCGTCATGCCTGTGGTGAGGTCTCCAGACCATATTTCAAGCAGAAGGCCACTCATGCATAATCCGATCATCCCCTGACGTCAGTCAAGTTCTAGCATGACGTGGTCAGTCAAAGTCCTAGTATGACATCTGCTATGACGTCAAATATGACGTCAGTTAATCCTCTCTCTCTCTGGCCGATCATAGCAGCAGCTAGCTTCACGGCAGTCCATCTCCCTTGAAGCCGTCCTCCGAAGCGTTGTTTTGCACCATATCTGCAGACCAAATCAGCACCCCCAAGTCCTCTTTACCCGTGGATAATCCCCGCGGATCTCTCAACGCTCCCCAATCCACTCCTGGTATGTCGGATCCCGAGCCAGAACAGTCCATGGGCAGCGACGACAGGCCACGGAGCGTATTTGCCGTGGGGCCGCCGTGAGACGCCATGTTCTACGTTGTCTTGCACGTCGTCAATCTTTTCCTTGCTACCTCTCCATTCATGGAGTAAATGGGCTCAAGCAAAGCGGCCATTTCCCTCCAGCCAGTTGTCTCAAGTCAACAACAGACTTCAGACTGACAATCAGTGACTAACATTTTCGTTCAGCAAGCAGCAATGCATGCAGTCCCATCACCGGACGGGTGTCCAGGCGTCCAAGCATTCAGGCTTCCGCACCGCGATCATCGCGTCCCCAGGCTTCTCCAGGCAAGCAGGCAGCACCAGGCAGTCCCCTCCACCTCGACAGTGGGCAATTGTACAGCAGGCGCGGATCCCTCTGCTATCACCGGGCAGTTAAGTCTTTACTTAAACCATAAATAAACGGGAGTTTGTGTGAGTTGAAAGATGTCATGTCGCCGCCTGATGACGATGACGCCATCTCCGCACATCGTATATTTCCTTCACAATTCTTCTTGACAGCACGTTGTTGAGATAATGTGATATGCCGGTAAAAGAATCACGCAATGGGTTATTCAAAACACCCTTGGCCCATGGAGCATGTCTGAGCATCAGTTAATGAGTGTTACTGTATAACTTTCAGACCGAAGTCAGACGGCCCAGGGAATGCTGACGTCTTTTTCCGTGTCAAGCTACCCAGTCTTAATACACCACTTCCTGTTCTTAACGAATTTCAAAGTAAAATGCCCTGGCGTTCCTTTTAACCATAAATAATACCAAAGCTAAATACAGTGTCACGCTAGTCATGTAACAAGAGGCTGCGAATCCCATTGTTATCAATCAATCAATCAATCAATCAATCAATCAATCAAACCTTTATTGGCAGACGCTTGGTCCATAGATGACACATACACAATTACAAAAAAAAAGCACATAAGGGCACAATAAAAGAACAAAAGTACATCATAAAAGAGAGTCATACCAGAATTTCCACATATGTGACCGGTATCTCACAATGCTTAGCCCAGGATCAGTGAGCAACTTAATAATAACAGTCTGAGACACGTTCAATCTACAGATGAACCTGTACCTCAGATGTCTCAGGAGCGCCCGGAAAGTGGCCACCCCCGCCTTACAGAACAGCTCACTAGCACTGCTCCACCTGGGTTTTCCAGCAAGATGCGCATGCAATCATTATAGGCAACCTGAAGTTTATGCATGCTTGCCTTCTAAACTTTGCCCACAGGGGGGCAGTATAGATAGGGGTACAGTAAGCCCTAAAGAGCGTGATCTTTACATCATCAGAACAGGAGTGGAATTTCCTGACCAACATGTTAGCCTGAATGTATAACACACGCCGCTGTCTATACATATCATCATCGTCACCCATATGGTCAGTGATGAAGTGGCCCAGATATTTGGCTTTGTCACAGACACATAGAGCATGCTCAGACAAAAGAAAGACAGGAAAGCAAGATCCCGGTCCTCTTTCGTTCTACAGATCATATCAACACTCTTCTTAGCATTGTATTTAACATCAAATTGGACCCCGTAATCAGAACAGATATTCAGCAGATGTTGAAATCCAGCGCTGCTGGGGGAGAAGATCGGCAGGTCATCCGCATACATAAGGTGGTTAATCAAGGCGTTACCGATCGTACATCCTGTTCTGCAGTCTCTTAGCTGGACAGAGAGATCATCCATATATAAATGAAAGAGAACAGGGGAGGTCCAGCCAATGACGGCTTGCTACTGTGATTATTTCGGTTTTGATTTTCCCATCCACTAACATGAGGAGGCGGGCCTCGTGACCCAATACTGGATTCAACCGCCAGAGCGGCGATCTAACATGCAGCGGCTTCACTGAACCAGTGTGATGCCCAGTCCATCTTATGATGGGTCCATGGTTGCAACTAGCAGTCCATGGTGCACTTGCAAGGCGGTGAAACCACCGTTTTTCTTTTACTTGTTTATTAACCAGTTTCTTTATATCCCATGCATTAGGCATTACATTTCAGCTCTATAGGGTTGCCGCCAGAATGAACCGTTTGCCCCATGGATCTTTCGGTCTGTCCAGAGTGCCCGAGACGCTATGGCACTTCAGCATCAGTGCGTCTCCAGGCCGGGTCCCGTCAATCACCGTGAACCTGCCCAGACTTCCCCATGGGGGGAAAAGATGGTCGCCATCTGAGGACATCATCACCGGCCGGCACCGTATCTTTTCATTCAAATAGCTACTAATAATGCTTGCATTCCCATGAATTATTGGCTCGTAATTCTGAAATAATTGCCCCTGAAAGGGCTGAGAGCGTCGAAGCTATTATCATAAGAATTTTGCATCGGGTGAATTCTGTCTGCCTCTCCAGCTAGCGATCCTGTCCATGCGTCATATTGTTTATTTTCAGCTCATCAATCTCATCACGGCTGACTGCTGACCCATACAGCACTGCAGCTAAGCCCAAATCAGGGGAAAGACCGCTCAGGCCCCAGACCGGCCCCCGGCTCCCCTGTTCCTCATCGCACCTCGTCACCACATGACAAGATCCTGGTTCGTCCTGCACCTCAAGCGGACGCTCCAGAAGTGCAATCTCCCGACGAAGAACTTCTCCAGCCACTCCTTCAGGATCGGAGCGGCCACCTCAGCCGCCGTGCAAGGAGTGTCCTCCGCCTCCCTCCAGCAAACGGGCCGCCGGTCTTCATCAGCATTCTCCAGCTACATCCGCCCGGAGCGGGTGGCCATACCGGCGGCCCAAAGGACCCTCCTCCCTTCATCGGCAAGCATGGCAACGAACAGTGTCCCGGACTTCCGTGCCAAATAATGTCTCGTTGGTGGTGGCTCCCCGAAAAGCACGGCGCCCAGTAAGGCGCAGTAAATCTCCCGGTTCTTTTTTGGGGGAAAGAAATAGAGAAAGAGAGAGTCAGAGAAAGTCAGGGTAGTTGCGCCAAGTCAGGTAAAGGTGAGGTGCCAAGGCGGCCAAGTAGGCCAAGCCAAGCCAGGTAAGGTGAGGTGCCAAGGCAGCCAAGTAGGCCAAGCCGGGAAGCGCCAAGTTAAACATTAATGTATCAAGATCGAAGGCCCGACCGAGTTGGGAGCGCCAGCCGCAAATAGCTGTAAGTCGCTAAAAAGGTTGAAGGCCGGAAAAGTACAATCGCGAGGCGCCAAGGCGGCCAGGTAGGCCAAGCAGGCCAAGCTGGGAAGCGCTATCGCGAGGTGCCCGACCGAGTTGGGAGCGCCAGCCGCAAATAGCTGTAAGTCGCTAAAAAGGTCGAAGGCCGGAAAAGTACAATCGCAAGATCGAAGGCCCGACCGAGTTGGGAGCGCCAGCCGCAAATAGCTGTAAGTCGCTAAAAAGGTCGAAGGCCGGAAAAGTACAATCGCGAGGCGCCAAGGCGGCCAGGTAGGCCAAGCTGGGAAGCGCTATCGCGAGGTGCCCGACCGAGTTGGGAGCGCCAGCCGCAAATAGCTGTAAGTCGCTAAAAAGGTCGAAGGCCGGAAAAGTACAATCGCGAGGCGCCAAGGCGGCCAGGTAGGCCAAGCCGGGAAGCGCTATCGCGAGGTGCCCGACCGAGTTGGGAGCGCCAGCCGCAAATAGCTGTAAGTCGCAAAAAAGGTCGAAGGCCGGAAAAGTACAATCGCGAGGTGCCAAGGCAGCCAAGTAGGCCAAGCCGGGAAGCGCCAAGTTAAACATTAATGTATCAAGATCGAAGGCCCGACCGAGTTGGGAGCGCCAGCCGCAAATAGCTGTAAGTCGCTAAAAGGTTGAAGGCCAGAAAAGTACAATCAACTACCGGCGCCTGCAGATCTCAATTAACCTCCGGTAATCAGATCTTCCTTTTGGGGGATCTCCTAGCCTATGCAGGTGCCCTCCTCTTGCCTCAAGAGCAGCGCCACCGGCCAATGGAGTCATGCGCCAAAGTATTTGCCATGCATGCCGATTGCTAAATAAAGTTTGTCAAATCCTACCAACTGGCCTCTCATGATTGAAGTGAGGTCTCCAGACCATATTTCAAGCAGAAGGCCACTCATGCATAATCCGATCATCCCCTGACGTCAGTCAAGTTCTAGCATGATGTGGTCAGTCAAAGTCCTAGTATGACGTCTGCTATGACGTCAAATATGACGTCAGTTAATCCTCATATATATAGCAAGGGTTCTACGTCACCTCTCTCTCTCTGGCCGATCATAGCAGCAGCTAGCTTCACGGCAGTCCATCTCCCTTGAAGCCGTCCTCCGAAGCGTTGTTTTGCCGCACCCACCTCCCCAGTCCGCCACCAACGAGTCTTGACTCCTGATCCCCCACGGGGGGGGGGGATCTCCTAGCCTATGCAGGTGCCCTCCTCTTGCCTCAAGAGCAGCGCCACCGGCCAATGGAGTCATACGCCAAAGTATTTGCCATGCATGCCGATTGCTAAATAAAGTTTGTCAAATCCTACCAACTGGCCTCTCATGATTGAATTCACCTTAGGCCCAAAATACTAAGTCTGCACGCACGCGCGCGCGCACACACACACACACACACACACACACAAGCGGTGGCTGTTGAAATGAACCTAGGATCTTCTTGCTGTGAGCCGACATTAATAATATTCATGTCAGCACATCATTAAAAAATGCTGTCTGACCTCAGAGTCTCCAGTCTGCAGTGTGGACTCTCCAGAAGATCACACAGCATCTTCACTCCTGAGGCTCCTGGATTGTTGCCACCCAGGTCCAGGTCTCTCAGATGGGAGGAGGGGTTGGACTTCAGAGCTGAGACCAGAGAAGCACAGCTGCTCTCTGACAAGCTGCAGCACCCCAAGCTGAATAAAGAATAAAACATGTAGATATAAAATAAAACATTCCTGTATAGAAAACCTGTTTGAAACCATGTTTCATAATCCACTCAGAGCTGTGGAGGTTTTAAATATACATGTTTCAAAAATGGTGAAGTCAACTGAAAGCAGCTGAAGCCAACAGGCTGCCAGGTTCAAAAAGACATAACAAGGACAAACCAGCACTCATTAATATGAATGAAAAACATGCTGCTGCTTCAATAAACAAGCAGAGACTGAAGAGTGAGTTAGTGAGTGGAAACCAGCACTCATTAATATTAATGAGCTAAACTTGGACATTGTAGCCTACTTGCAAAAATATGTTTGTGTCCCTGTAATCAGAGTTTCAGGGCCGTCAATTCCCCGTGCCAAACAGGTTTCTATTTACCAGTTTTATTTATATTTATTTTTTAACCAAAGGTCACGACCCAGATCTCTGTCTTTCCTCAGTGTGATTACTCACCAGCAGAGGGCATGAGAGTTTGAGTTTTAACAAGCCTTTAATGAAACCTCTACCTCAAGATTCAAGATTCAAGATTCAAGATTCAAGATTTTTATTGTCACTCCATGATACAAGTATCACGTGTGAAATTCTTGTGCTGTGGACTCCGTTTACAACATAGTACAAATGTAACAGGGCATATGAGTGCAAAAACAACAAGAAACACAACAAGCAATAAGGCAGTATAGTGATAAGACAAGTCAGAGACAGTGGCATATTCACTGCACATAGGTGCACATGTCATGTGCATACTTTAGACATGCTTAAACACTTTAAATTCGGCGTATTTGACATACAGGTGCAAATAGCATAATCCTTATTAAACATACAATTAAACTCTGCGTTTTAAATTCGGCGTATTTGACATACAGGTGCAAATAGCATATTCCTTATTAAACATACAATTAAACATTAGACATACGTAATGGTAGCAGCTACAGTACGGTACAGTACGGCTACTACACTATTTGTGTATGTTAAGGAGTCTCGTAGCCTGCGGGAAGAAACTGTTCCTCAAGCGATTTGTGCGTGCTTTTGGAACCCTGTATCTTCTCCCTGAGGGTAACAGGGAGAACAGGCTGTTGTGGGGATGGTTTGTGTCTTTGATGATCTTCAGGGACCTCCTGAGGCACCGCTGTTTATACAGTTCATGCAGTTCTGGCAACTCACATCCTGTTACGTGCTGGGCCGCGCGTCTCACTCTCCGTAGCGCCCTGCGGTCCATGGTGGTACAGTTCCCGTACCAGGTGGTGAAGCAGCCAGTCAGCAGGCTTTCAATGGTGCCTCTGTAGAAGTCCGTAAGGATTTCTGGCCTTAGCCCAAATTTCTTCAGGCGCCTGAGTCCGTGTATTCGCTGTTGGGCCTTTTTGACAACAGTGGCGGTGTGGCCGGCCCAAGTCAGGTCCTGGTGGATGTTGACTCCCAGGTACTTGAAGCTGTCCACCCTTTCCACCACTGTGCCGTTGATGGTGATTGGGGGGTGTGTGCCCCCCCCTCCTGTAGTCTACAATGATCTCCTTGGTCTTGGAGACGTTCAGAGAGAGGTGGTTGTCCTGGCACCATTGTTCCAGGGCCCCCACCTCCTCTCTGTAGGCCGTCTCGTCACCCCCCCGAGATGAGCAAATTTCACGATGGTGTTTGAAGTTTGAGTCGCCACGCAGTCGTGGGTGTAGAGGTCGTACCAGAAGGGGCTGGAGACGCACCCCTGGGGCGCTCCTATGCTGATGGTCAGTGGTGAGGAGGTGAGGTTGCCCACCCTCACCACCTGGCGGCGGTCTGTCAGGAAATCCAGGATCCAGTCGCACATTGCTGTGTTTAGTCCCAGATCCTTGAGCTTGCGTACCAGCCTGGAGGGTACTATGGTGTTGAATGCTGAGCTGTAGTCCACGAACAGCATTCTTACATAGGTGTCCTTCCCCTCCAGGTGGGACAGGGTTGTGTGGAGCACGTGTGCTACTGCATCCGCTGTGCTCCTGTTGGGGCGGTATGCAAATTGTAGCGGGTCGTGGTCCGGGGGGAGTGTGGGGCAGATCTTTGATATGACCAGCTTTTCAAAGCACTTGCTGGCTATTGGCGTGAGGGCTATTGGGCGCCAGTCATTGAGGCTAGTCACTTTTTGCTGCTTGGGAATGGGGATGATTGTCGCTGCTTTGAAGCAGGAGGGAACTCGTCGGAGGGAGAGAGACTGGTTGAAAATGTCTGTGAATACGCCTGCCAGCTGGTGGGCGCAGGCCTTGAGGACCCGCCCGGGGATGCCGTCCGCCTTGCGTGGGTTGATAGGCAGGAACAACCGGCACACTTCATCCTCAGTGATGGTGAGAGGGCGGTCTGGGTCTGTGGGGGGTGGGAGGTGGGGGGGTTGGTGGTTAGGTGGGAATGGGAGGGGGTGCTGAGGGGTGGGGGGGAGGAGGGGGGGAGGGGAGGTGGTCGGGGGGTTGAGGAGGAGGGGTGGTGGGGGGCGGAGAGGGGGAGGGGTGATGGGGGGGAGAGGTGGCAGGGGGGGGAGGAGAGGAGGGGTGATGGGGGGAGAGAGGTGGCAGGGGGGGAGGGGGGGTGGTGGGGGGGAGGGGAGGGGTGGTGGGGGGGAGGAGAGAGGGGGGGTGATGGGGGGGGAGGAGAGGGGGAGAGAGGGGGGGGAGGAGGGGAGGCGCTCTGGCAGAGGGGTCGAACCTAGCGTAGAACGCGTTGAGTTCGTCCGGTAGGGTGGGTGACGTGCTGGGGTTCTGTCGTTTCACCTCGTTGAAGTCTGTGGCAGCATGGAGTCCTCTCCACAGGTGTCTGGGGTTGTTAGTGTCCAATTTTGACTCCAGCTGCCTTCCATAATCTCTCTGTACTTTTTTTTATAGCGGTCCGGAGGGCATATTGTGCCTGCTTGTATTGTTCTGGTGTGCCAGAACTGAAGGCGGTGGTCCTGGCGTGAAGGGCAGCCCTGACGTCGCTGTTGACCCAGGGCTTTTGATTTGGCATTATTTTGACTCTCTTTGTGGGGACTATGTCGTCGGTACACCTCTTTATGAAGCATGACACCGTCTCTGCATACTCGCCCAGGTCTCCTGCAGCTTTGAACTCCTCCCATACTACTTGGTCAAAGCAGTCCCTCAGGATGTCGTCTGATTGGTCTGACCAGCAGTGGGCGGTTCGGAATGCTGGGGGCTGTTTTTTCAGTTTATGTTGGTACCTGGGTACGAGTAGAATGGAGGCGTGGTCCGATTTGCCGAAGGGGGGGCGGGGTACGGCCTTGTAGCCATGGCGGATATTTGAGTAACATTGGTCCAGTGTGTTTCTGCCTCGGGTGGGGAAGTGAATGTGCTGGTGAAGCGTGGGCATTCTTTCTCTCAGGTTTGCCCTGTTAAAATCCCCAGTCACCACCAGGGCCATTTCCGGTTGTTTTGTCTCCTGTGCGCTGATTGCCCGTTGCAACTCTTTCAGTGCGACAGTGACGTTCGCTTGTGGAGGAACGTATACACCCATGATGGTGACTGACGTGAATTACCTGGGACTCCAGAACGGCACGCATTGTAACATAACATACTCAAGGTCTGCTGAGCAGTATTTCCAAATGTCAGTGATGTTTACACACCAGTTTTCGTTAATCATTAGACAAACGCCTCAGCCTTTCTTCTTCCCGGATCGTTCATCTCTGTCTCCTCTGAATACACTGAATCCTGGTAAAGTGATAGAATGGTCCGTTGTATCAGGAGTGAGCCAGGTTTCAGTTAGACACAGAATGTTACATCGCGCTATGTCTTTTTGGAATTGTGCTCGCGCTCTTAGTTCACATAGCTTATTCTCCAAAGATTGGACATTTGCCAGGAGAACTCTGGGTAACGGTGGCTTGTTGGCGCGCCTTCTTAGGCGGGCGAGTATTCCCCCTCTCCTACCTCTTTTCCGTTGGTATTTTATAAGTTCAGGAAATTCCGTGAGGTCGGGAGCTTGCCAGTTACTGTTGGGATAGATCCGTGCGTTCCTGAATTGGATCAGCGCGTTCCTGTTGTATTTTTGCCCGACGCTGGTGTCTGCGTCTTTGTTCTCCTCCATTGTGGGGAGCGGATGGCTGCAGCGAACAAAGGTCCCGCCGCCTGTGTAGTTTCTTGCAAAGAAAAGTGCGAAGACGCTACTATATACACTATTTAAAAACACTGTTATATACAATAGGTATTTACAAAGCGAATCGAAGCAACGAAATTAAAACAAAACGCGTTTACACTAAAATAAACCTACGACATGTACATCATGGCAGAGGACAAACAAGTTTCACAAAACACAAAATCAGAACCAATGCAACCCCCCCAAAAAAACTCAACAAAACAACACCAATCAAAACAAAACAGATCAGTCATGGACAATCATACACATTGTCAAGCCCTCCTCATCCCAACTCTGTGTTAAAAAGCAGCTCTCCTCCCTCCAGCCTGCACACAGCTTCCGCCAGACACCACCTACTCTGAAACACTCCCATGTCCTGCATCCTTTTGTAGTTCTCAAAGTCTATGGTTACTCTCACCCTAACCAGAGCCTTCAACAAGACTACAAGGCCTACTTGGACGTCTGCATCTATTTTCCTCTTCCTGCTAAGGTACACCGCCATCTTTGCCTCCCTCAACAAGACATTTACAATATGCTCTGATTGCTCTTGCTACTGGAAACTGAAAATAAAGACAGAAAAAGCAAAAACAGCAGCAAGAAAAGTAAAGAAAGAAGTCAGCACGTTGAAGAGAGGCCTGAGCCTCACACAGTCTCTGAAGCAGTGACATATTGTCTCTCTCACTGTTCACATCAGAGTTCACCAAAGAGACAAAAGCATTGACTGGCAGTGCCCCATGTAGTACCCTCCACTGTAAGTCCCCGGCCTATTTTGGCAACGGCCCCTTATGTGTGGTCCATGCAGGCTTGACCTCCGACCCCACCCTGAGGCTGGTCCTCCACGGGGTGTCGGCCTGCTGCTCAGCCTGTCTCTGTTGACTATTTTCACACAGAGTCTGTAGAGTCTCTTTCCTCTGACAGAGTCCAGAGAGGCCCCATCCACTCCCACTGCAGCGGGGGACCCCAACAGCAGCCTCGGGAAAGAACGACCCACCTCACCCCCTCTGTCCTCCTGTGATAATACAAACCCGGTGTCCCCTCTGTCTTCCTCCTGTGATAATACAAACCCTGTGTGCCCTCTGTCCTCCTCCTGTGATAATACAAACCCTGTGCCCCCTCGGTCTTCCTCCTGTGATAATACAAACCCCGTGTCCCCTCTGTCCTCCTATGATAATACAAACCCTGTTTCCCCTCTGTCCTCCTCCTGTGATAATACAAACCCCGCGTCCCCTCTGTCTTCCTCCTGTGATAATACAAACCCTGTGTCCCCCTCCTGTGATAATACAAACCCCATGTCCCCTCTGTCCTCCTGTGATAATACAAACCCTGTGTCCCCTCTGGCCTCCACCTGTGATAATACAAACCCTGCGTCCCCTCTGTCCTCCTGTGATAATCCAAACCCTGCGTTCCCTCTGTCCTCCTGTGATAATACAAACCCTGTGTCCCCTCTGTCCTCCTCCTGTGATAATGCAAACCCTCTGTCCCCTCTGTCCTCCTGTGAAACCATGCGTCCCCTCTGTCCCCCTCCTGTGATAATCCAAACCCTGTGTCCCCTCTGTCCCCCTGTGAAAATCTGAACCCCGCGTCCCCTCTGTCCCCCTCCTGTGATAATCCAAACCCTCTGTCCCCTCTGTCCTCCTCCTGTGTGCCCGCCTCTAGGGGGCCTCCACAGCTCCGAAATCAGCCATCTTTTCTGCCCGCATCGGTCTGTAGCTATAGCTAACTTAGCTCACCATGGCTCAACCATGGCTGAAGGAAATATTCCAGATGAAATTGAAGAGTTTGATATGGATGAAGATGATTTCCAAAGTGTGCTAATAAACTCTGACATTCAGGGCTACTTAACGCCATATGAGACAGAATACAGTGCAGAGGAATTGCGCCGTATGGAAGAAGGAGAGGCAGTTGAGCAGGGCTCAGCAGGCCGCCGGAGACGAACCAGAGCCCGGCCCCGAGGCTCCCCGTGCCGGGGACAAATTCTGCATCGTGCCGCTGCCGCAAATGTGCTCCGATGGATCGCTCTGCTACAGCGAATTTCACAGAAGCCAATTTCTTCTTGAAGAAGTCGCTGAATATGCCGAGGAACGAGAGGGATGTGTAAGGTTGCATCAAAGTTTTGGACATGATCGTTGGGTTTTAGAGACTTTTTTGAGGAGACGGAAAATAAACTGGAAGAGACAACCAAGATGAGCAGCATCGAGTAAGTATTGTACATTACTATACTGTTTTGGTCTTAGAAGAGTGGCGTCGGTGAATAAATTAAATAATTATGTAATAATGTATTTATTAGTTAGCCTGGCTTAGCCAGTGACTCATAGGAATAGACTATGTGACAACCAGGAAAGACTAGTGACTACTGGAGAGTCAGTTGACAGCCGGAACAGGGACTCACCCGGGTAGCAGTATGGGTTAGCTCCCCAGCCTGCGTCGTCCGTGAGGAAGAAGCCCAACAACCCACGAGAGGCCTTTTAGGAGGGCCATTCCAGCCGCAAGTGGAGACTGCAGTGCCACCAAGTACTGGTACTGCATGGTATCCACCAAGATACCATCACCTCGGAATGAGATGTTTGGAGCGGGGGAGTCTGGTGCAGCGCACAGGTCGTAGACCTGGTGAGACGAAGGAGGAGCCCGGCCGGGTGGCAACCCACAGAGCCCGGTCCCTCTACGTACCAGAGCCCCCCCCCCCCCCGGTCCCGGCAGAGTAGTTCCGGAGCAGCGGATTGAGTGGCCCTGACCGCGTGACCAGACCCTTCCTGGAGGGCTGACCGTGGGTAGCTACTGGGACGTAAGTTGGGGCTTGGCCAGCCCCGGCTGGGTCACCTGCGCGAGGGTGTATGATGTTGCGAGACCCGAAGCATCCTATGACCCCAGGGTACATCACTGAGGATACGTCCCAGTTATGCATCCATGCGATGTTTTTCTTTATTATTTGTGATGATGTTTTTAATAGCGATACAATGATACGTGTAACAATACGTTACTATACTGTTTTGGTGTCTGTGTAAAGTTAGTCCTGATAGCTAGCAGTAGATTATGATGATAACCAATCGTTTTTTGCATACTACTATTTAGCAGAACATTTGTATGCAACGTCAAACGTTACACTAAAAATAGGCTTGCCGTTGTTCTAATGTTTTTTCTTTGTTTGTTTTTTTGCTGACAGTGTCGCCTGATAGCCTATCGACATTTCCTCGAGTGGGTTCTACATGGCGAGAGAGGGAGGCATCGTCGTATTTTTTTGCCAGCGTGTGTTGTGCAGGCGATCCATGTACCCTTCACCTGATGGACAATACCGTGGCTTCCAGCAAACAATCAATGACATAGAAGAACTCTTTGAACTCTTAGAATTAGGCATACATTTTTCATTTTCTGTAGGCTACATCTTGGACAATACCATGCCTTCCAGCAAACAATCCATAACATATAGAAGGGCATTCATTTTTCATTTTTTGTATGCTACATCTTGGACAATACCATGCCTTCCAGCAAACAATCCATGACATATAGAACGGCATTCATTTTTTATTTTTTGTAGGCTACATCTTGGACAATGCCGATTAGAACAACTCTTTGAACTTTGAACTATGCTTTTTGGACATCCATTTTTAATTTTACATAGTGTTTACATATTGTCAGAACTTGTATTAAAATTTCAAATATATGTTGCTTGTAGTTTGGTTATTTGCCACTTTAATCAGTCATGCCGGTATGGGGTTGTAAAAGCTGCAGCCAATAGGTTGATATTTACATGCAGTAGATATTCATTCTGCACCTATATAAATACTTACTACTGTGTTAACCAAAGAAACGCAAACTTTTTACTGTTGTAAAAACAAAGTATAAACACATGGGATGCAGAGCTGTTGATTTTAACACCAACCTATAAAATGTCTTCATTTATGCCAGTAGAAATCACACATCATCATTTTCTAACGGCAGGTTCACACATACGCCTAGAGCGACGCTTTAAGCAACGCATAAGCAACGCATAAAATTTAGGCGTCCTTGTTAACAGATGAGAGCGATCACACAGTCCGCTGCCACGCTGCGCTGAAGCCATGCTCTCGCTGCGCTGCATTTATCGTTTAGGCGTCTGTTCTATTTTTCAGCGTCTAGGCGCGCTGAACTGTCAAGCTATGCAGGAAGTGAGCAACAAGAATGGCAAAGAGCGTCCTGTTTATTTTCACAATTGAACCAATTTCAAATTAAAATATTATTAATCACATTCTTGGCTGTTGTTTCTGACGGACTTGGGCCATATTTTCTACCGAGTTTGCCCAAAAGGGGGGGTGGAGCGCGAATTAACGAGTGCATAGTAGGAGAGCTGTCCTTCATGTGTTCCTCTATATTACGTCTTTTCTGTCAGATGTATATATACCCCCCGTCTCAATGCATGTATCACTCATGGTGTTGACTCATAGTCACATGATTACCCGAGGGAAAATAACAATTACAGCCGGCCAGGAAATAGACAGACATCGTCACTTGCACATTACAATAAAAAAGGGGTTTATATTACTCACCCATGCTATAAATCAGATCTGAAAAGTGTAAAAAACCGCTGCTCATGTGATCAGCGTAGCGCAGAGCGGGGCTTCAGTGTGGCGTCCTGTGTGAACGCAAATAGGCGCCTAGCGTGCATGAAGCGATGCCTATATGCGTAGGCGTAGCTTAGCGTCGCTCTAGGCGTATGTGTGAACCCAGCGTAAGACAGTGGTTCTCAAACTTTTCATGTCAAGGACCCCTAAACTGACCCAAATTAGACTACTGACCCCCATTTGATAAGATTATGTCCCAGAGCCCCCCATCTGATAAGATTTTTGCTTTAGATGTTTTATTACAGAAAGTGTATGAAACCCATGACCAAAATAGTCCTACATTCTGTCATTGTGTTACTTATGGATGGAATTCAAATCTGAATGAAAACAGTTCAAATCCTTGACTTGCTGTGGTAAGTGATGTAAAAAAAATATATATATAACTTTATAATTCACAAATTGAAATTGATATGAACATGATATATGATATAAGTCCTGGAAAGTGAAAATGTAGGTAGGTAGGAGGAGGCTAGCCTGGGTAAACCCATCCCCCACGTGACCTGCTCTCAGACCTGTTCTCAGTCACTATGGTCTGGTCCCCCGCCTGTGCTAAACGATTTCCTGCGGTTGTTGGGCCCCCCCCGATAGACCGCTTCATTACGCAACCTTCATCCAACCAGCTTTGTGCACAGAGCACATGCGCAGTGCAGCAGATGGCGTCATCGCTCTGTGACCTTTGTTGTTAGCGCTCGAGCTAACTCCACCTAGCTAACTCACTAGGCTACTGCTAGCAACCACAGGTTGCAGGTTGAGAAACCTTCGTTCTAAAGGCAAGTTGGGCAGCTGCAAACCACTCGAGAAGGGGGTATTTCTACGCCTGGAGAGGGTTGGTGTGCCACAGGATAGCAAATCATGTCGGATTTGCCAGAGTCTGACTGAGGTATGTACTTATAACCTAATGTACTAGTGCTGCACGATTAATCTCCACTTCCCCCGTGCACTCCCGCAAATAAGTAATGTTATGCGCAGCCAGTTTATCAGATAATTTCGCCGTAAAATGTGTCCAGGTGATGAGAAGCCCCAGCTTGTACAAGCTGTCCTTTGTATGGTCGCTGCCCGTCCGCTCAGACCCGATTTCGATATAGCGTTTGGTGATCTTTTGATCAACAGACCTCATAACGGGGATATACTGTTACGTGTGTCTACCAACATCACTAAAAGATCATAAATGTAACGCTGTTTTAATCGATGGCTACGTTGCTAGCTACTAGCTAGCCGCAGACCAGCTCTGAACCCGTTTGGATGATCGCTGCCCGTCCACTAAAACGCGATTTCGATATAGCTTGAGATGATATTTTGATCAACAGACCTCATAACGGGGATCTATACCATAGACATATATAAAGGCTAGATGGCTTACCCGCGCTGCCGGTCAATGGAGAGCGACGTCGTCGCATGGTGGCCATCTTGCTACGGCACCACAGCTTTATATATATTTATGGGTTAAAAAAACGCTAACATTTTATTATTATTTTTGGCTCCAAATTACACCAAACTTAAACTGCAGCATCATCATCATGAGATGAATTCACGCACCTAGTTTCATGCAGTTTCATCCATTTTGCTAGGAGCTATGAGCATCTGTTGTTGGGTTAGTATTATCACATCAGATGATCATAACTCCTAGGGAAATGGATGAAACTGCATGAAACTTTGTGCCTGAATCCCTCTCATGGCATAGATGCTTCGGTTTAATTTTGGTGTAATTTGGAGCCCATCAAAAAAATAGTGTTTTTAGTGTTTTTTTTGTTGTTGTTGCCATATCTCGGGAACGGAATATGCTTGTAATAAACCAAACCGTTTGTAAATCCGTCAAGATTTCAGCGAGTTATGAGTATTTTTGTCTGTGCACCCTCCAACAGCTACCATAGAACGTACCAGAAAGCCTGCCGTAGCAAGATGGCAGCGCTTCAACGACGCTGGTGACTCCGCCTTAAGCCATCTAGCCTTATATATGTCTATGATCTATACTGTTACATGTGTCTACTGTACTGACGTCCTCTCTGTTTATTCTTTCAGGTATTAATTCTAAACCCTTCTCAGCCAGCTGCTGCCAACCTGATGAGGAAACAGGCGTGCTTGTTGGACACTGAATGCAAGAGCCTAGCCAGTCTGCAGACTTCATCCTCCGGTGCTGTTCGCCTCAGGACTTGAAGGCCTAACGTTGTACCATGGACTGTATACATTCTGTGCTAATAATGCTAGCATGCTAACATCCTTTTCACACACACACACTGAATATACCGAAATGCTAGATTTGATCATGGACTTAACGCTAATGTTAATCAAAAACGGCCGCAGTCATAACGGTAAGGTGTGTTTGACCTAATTGAAATATTAACGTTAATGCCCTCACATTTCAGCGTGGTTACAGATAAACCTATTTAACGCTAGCTAGCTACAGTAGATTTTTGGAGGCGTTAATGTGAATGTCATGACCTATAGCGTAGTATTATACTGTATATTATACATAATCCAGATGTAACCTAGCTATAGCTAGACGTTAAGAGGTTAGCGTGAATGCGACTGAGACCTGACATTACTGGCTTGATATCATATTCCAGGTGCAACCTAGCTAGATGAGCTTCACACTGCTGTATGAGTAGGCTACAAATGTATCAAGCCTTGATATCATATTCCAGATCCAACCTAGCTAGCTATATGTTAAGAGGTAGGAATATACCGAAATGCTGTATATTATACATAATCCAGATCATATTCCAGATGCAACCTAGCTAGATGTTAAGCCATTAATAATGACATCAGGTGACAAGCTGAAATGTCAATTCTTAGCAAATCTAGGTAAATTTCAGACTTTAACGTAGTGTCTTGTCTGAAGTGAATACAAGTGACCTATATTTTTCAATCCTGTCTTTGAATAAAAGTTGTACATTGTGTTATACTTGAAAACCATGTCTTTGATCGCTTATTTGTGTTCACAATTACAACAAATCTGTATGGTTTATCTGTTGGCATTAAACCGTGGTATTTCCTTGGGTGATATTCCATATTGTCATTAACCTAGCTGTTCACATCTGCATTTTCTACGTGAGATATCACAAGTAGCCTACTTTTATTAAAAAACAAAATAAAATGCAAAGAGAGGTTTCCTTCTCTAACTATTGGTGCGTTCACAAAATATTTACACAATGAGATTTTTTTATAAATAATCATCAATAACGTGGATAATGACATCTGCAGCTGCTGGACGAGAGAGTGAGCCCACCATACCACTGGACTGTAGGCTACAGTATTGCTGTGATGTGTTACATGTTATGTTTTTATAACTGGCTCACTCTGAATGTAGTTAACACTTGCTTTGGAGAATTGTCTGATTGATGACTGCAGAACAAGTTATGAATGTATAACTTTAACTACACTTTTTTTGCTAAATAAACAAGCACAGGTCTAGCATCACATTATTCAGTTTTAAGGATCCTTATGTGGAAACATTTTGAGAACCACTGTTTTGAAGTACTATTAATATAGCTGTTTTCATTCTCACATGACAATACAACAGAATAGAGTATCAAACAAAAACATTTTTATTCAGTTCCATTCAAAAAAGTACAATTTGAGTATGAACAGTACAACATGCAGTACAACATGCAGTACAGTATGGAAACAATATGAAGTTCTGTTGGCTGCCATTAACCTCACAAATCAACCATTGCAGCCGGACTGGTCATTTGGTTCAGCATCAACATGGGCTGAGAGATTGAGTAGGCTAAATAAACAATACACATGAGAATTACAGTTAACGTTACAGCATTTAATAACGTTAATTTTCGTGTACCCGATGCCAGGATATTTTGTCACTTTGTTTTCATCAAGTTCTCTGGACTTATATACACAAGCTCACAGCGTCCTAACAGGTTAACGTTATAATCTCAGAAGAGATTGAGTAGGCTAAATAAACCATACACATGAGAATTACCGTTAACGTTACAGCATTTAATAACGTTAATTTTCGTGTAGCCCGTGCCAGCATATTTCGCCACTTTTTCTTCATCAAGGCCTCTGGACTTGCATACACAAGCTTGCAGCGTCCATGTCCTTGTCTTTATCATTCACCCCACCGATCTGCAACGCCTTGATTCCCAGATTAGAAGCCTCGCGTATCTGGTCCTCCATTAGCGCATTTAACGGCGACACAACAATACGTAGCTGTAGCTGTTCATAGCCATAGCTAGTAGCTAGCTCGGGAGCTATGCTTTGGAAAGACCAAAAGCTAATGGCTAGCCGCTGCAGCTGTTATACGTCATTGACAAAGACGCACTCTCTGATTGGCCGATCACGGCAGGACTGATGTTGGCAGTCACGCCGTCACTCATTGGTGGCTGCGGGTCTGCGGGAGTCTTTCAACCGCCGCGGAAATCGATTTGAATGGCCCGTTCGCTAGACGATAGTGACTGGGAACTGAGAGAGCAGGTCACGTGGTGGCTGGGTTTACCTAGGCTAGGAGGAGGCTGGCCAGCGAGGCTAGTGAAAAGGTAAGGGCATACATAAAACCACTCAGAAATCCTCACATTTTGTGATGAAAAAGCTGACTGTTACCTAAAGGGGACTATTTGCACCCCTGCAAATCCTACGTAGTCACATACAGAGAATTTAGCCAGAAATATATTTGTAAGGGTTACACCAGATTATCTTGCAAATCAAGCCCTTTTCGAGTTTGTTAAAATTCAAATATATCCATAACCTTGAAAACAAGACTATCAGACTATAAAATCAAGCATTTTAAAACTAAATCAAAATGAATAAAATATGTACCTTGCAGCTATCGACATAGATTTTGATTGCAAGCAGTCTTCCCTCAGTCTTTTCCGACTCTGAGCTGTCTCCATGGCTAGAAAAGAACGTTCATAGTCCTCCTCTTTGACATGACGACTGCAAACTTGCAGGTCCAAGCTAGCTGTGTAGCCCTATGCTAATGCTAGCTACCTAGGGTAGCCGTAGTGGTGTTTTACAGCGCTCCTGATCTTTTGGGAAACAATGCGAAATAAGCGCTTTGCCCGTTTCCTCTGCTTCTCTGCTCTTCTTCGCCATGCACGAGCTAACTACACATTTAACCTTAGCCATTATCGTTTGATGAACAAACTAAGTAAAGTTGAGTAGTAGCAAGATTGCGTGAAGAATGTTGTTGTTTTTTTTACGACAGCCAAGCGCCCGTAAAATCACCGGCCAGCGTGCGGGCTGGGCGTGGACATAGAAGGCCACGAGCCCAGTGCATTGTGGGAAGTGGAGTATTTCTGCCCCTTCGCACCCACCCCACCCCACTCCACAGAGTGGATTTTCTTTGATTTCTCTGGCTAGGAACCACCGATTTAAAAAAATTCATCCAGGGTTCGACGTTAACTTTTAAAGGTGGTTGCCGGAGGGGCAACCTGGGCCTGGCAAGAGCTTTTGGTTGCCCAAATAAAAATATGGTTGCCCAATTTTAGTCGCCTTATATTTTGAGTAATTAAGATACTATGCAGTCATAACCAGTCATGTGTCCACAGGTAGTATGTTTTTTTCTTCTCTTTTTTTGTGTGTATTATTATTATGTATTTTTATTTTTCTAAGAGTAATTACTGCCATGTATTTTAGAGTGTATTGTTGCTACTCTTGTTTTACGTAGTTTTAGAGTGTACTGCTGCTACCTATGGTCTTTGTATGTTTTTATTATGTTCTACGTTTTACGCTCTGTTTTTTGTGTTTTATGTTTTATTGGGACAACGGATGGAAATTAGCCTCGTGCTAAACCCGGCAATTTTTACAATTTTACTATGTTCCAGGTTTTACTATCTGTTTCTGTGGTTTCTGTGTTCATTAATTTTGCACTGTCCCGTCCAAATAAACTAATAAAAAAAATTAAAAAAAATAAGCCGGCTTAATAATGACGATGTGACAGAAGAGTAAGTATAATAGTCTATAGTAGTATAATAGGCCTATTCAGTGCGTGCAACCGGGTGTAGTAGTAGTAATAATGATAATAATAATAATACATTTGTGTAATTTTGTTTTCTAAACAAATCTTATTTTTTGTTTTTATAATGCATTTGCACTGAAAGGATTTGTTTAACTAATATTTGTGAACTTTCATTTTCATATATTTTTTAACAGTTATTGTTCATATTGTGCTTAATTTATTAATTAAAAGCGTTATTGATAATGAAGTAGCCTATGCCTCCTCATGTTCATTCAGGGATACTATGATGACAGTGGTTTGGGGCCCCCACTCTGATGTTGCATAGGGCCCCAAAAGGCCCAGAAGCGGCCGTGCAATCCCTCTCTCTCTCACCCCGTATGACAGGCTGACAGGCCAGGGATGCAAATCATTCCTCAGCACATATACGCGGTGGTAAAACATTTTTGAAGGATGTCCTGGTCGAGATGTATGTTGTAGGCTACATGCTTTGCAGTATAGTGTTATGCTGGAATTATGCTTGAAGTTTGGACTGTCGCACGGAAATGAGAGACACTGAATCTCGACGAGGAAACGTGTGGAGCTTTTATACACTGTGTGGGTTTCTGCTCGCGGAAGTGAGCGGGAGTCTTGAAAACTCCATTTTGTCCGCCACCCGTCCACGTAGTTACACAATTCGGGGTGTGCACAGCCAGGCGAAAACCGTCTGCACAGGAGCCTTGTGGAGGGGCGCGTCTGCTGATTTGACTCACTTTTCCGTGCGGACACTCGCGGTCCTCGCGAATGCGGGAAGCAAATGAGACCTAAGCGCTTGTTGTAGGCTACATGCTTTGCAGTATAGCATTAGTTTTCTGTCCCGTTGGAGCGGGGGAGTCTGGTGCAGCGCACAGGTCCTAGACCTGGTGAGACGAGGGAGGAGCCCGGCCGGGTGGCAACCCACATAGCCCGGTCCCTCTACGTACCAGAGCCCCCCCCCCGGTCCCAGCAGAGTAGTTCCGGAGCAGCGGATTGAGTGGCCCTGACCACGTGACCACCTTCGACCCTTCCTAGAGGGCTGACCGTGGGTAGCTACTGGGACGTAAGTTGGGGCTTGGCCAGCCCCGGCTGGGTCACCTGGGCGAGGGTGTATGATGTTGCGAGACCCGAAACATCCTATGACCCCAGGGTACATCACTGAAGATACGTCCCAGTTGCATCCATGCAATGTTTTTTTTCTTTACATGAATATTGACAGGAGCACAACAGATGGACATGTGGGTTGTGAAAACATCTGTTTTATACACTACTCTATACAGAAAAGATACAGATCACAACACCTTACTGCTGGCAAACAGCTATCATCCCACAGCCCTGAAAGAAGGTCTACCAAGAAGTCAGTTCTTCAGACTTAGACGAATATGCCACACGACAAAAAACAACTAAAAACAAATAATCATGTTTAGCACAACGTATATATACCCCCAACTGTCAGAAACTGAGCTACGGTATATGATTGTTAAAAAAAATATTGGTACATACTAGCATCAGATCCAGCATTACCCATGGATTTTAAAGAACCACCATTAATAGTCTATCAAAGAGGAACCAATCTGAGAGATAGCCTTGTGCATGCTAATTTACAATCAGTTAAAAAAGAGCACACAGACCTTGTTAAAACCTCTTCCAAATGGCTGTTATAAATGCACAGGTTGTGCTCAATGTAACAATGTGGTTAAAAGTTACTACTTCTCTCATCCTCATACTGGGAAAAAGTATCCCATCAATGATGTCATCACATGTTCCACGTGCCATGTTGTTTATTTGATCACATGTCCGTGTGGGCTAGCCTATGTGGGTAAAACATCACGTCAGTTAAAACAAAGAATTAGTGAACACAAGAACTCCATAAGGAGGAATGATAGAGATGACCCCCCATAGCAGTACATTTCAATGACTTTAAACATGACATCACATCATTCAGATTCCAAGGCATTGAGTAAGTGACTCTGCCTGAGAGAGGTGGTAACCAGTGCCGGTCCTGACCTCCCAGGGGTTCTAAGCAAGATTCTGCTAAGAGGCCCTCCTATCTGGCCTTTTGCCTTTGCCACACAGTCACACCCGACACCCTCAGTGCTCCCATTACAATCCTCCCTCCTTTAAAACAGTTTGCTCCATCTGTCAATCTCAGAGTAAGTAGACATACAGAACAGAATGAGCTATAAACAAATATTAATTATTCAATATAATATTTTGAATATAATCTTAAGATAAGTGAATATTAACATTAATATAAACAAGAAATAGCAGAAAATATAAAATGTACACTGAGCTTTGGCTCTGCTGCCTGGTAATTAGTCTAGTCTTCACACAATTAGCTTTGGCTATACAATGTAAACATAAGCCTATAGGCTACAGTATGGCTGCAGGCAGCTTTGTCTCAAATAGTAGTAACAGTAAAAAAAATAGTAAACATACAGCTGTGCAATTAGCTTACAGTATGCCCAACAGTTTTAAGTTGATATTTAGAAAGAAGATAGTAACGCACACCAATAATTTTCAGGAGGTGCTGATCACCGAAATCGCGAACTTGAGGATGAAGAAAGTGTCGCACACTCACTGCTCCATATGCAAAATTTTTTAATGAAATGACGTTCGGCCTATGGCCTTCTTCAGATTTACAGACACTACATAACCGAGTGGTTTTTATAGGTCTGGATCTAATGAATGGCACACCTGATGGTGATGACAATTTACATAATTGACAAGTCATCAGGTAGACTAAAGCAGCCAATCAAAAAAACCAAAGTGGGAAGGCTGTCACAGCCAATCAATACATACTATTATTTACCAGTGAAATACCATAATACAATATATACGGTACTCATAGACATTTAGGGAAGTTAGAACATCAGCTCTGGCAAGAGTCATCACAAATAACTCTCCAAATATCCAATAAAAATATGATCTGAAAAAAGTTTACATAGAAAAACACACATTACAGGTAACACCTCAAATCATAATCCACATTAAGTCCATGGGGAGATAGAGTTCTCAGTTGGTGGATCCAGAAGTGTTCTCTCCTGGAAAGCAAAAGATCTAGGTTACCTCCTCTCGGTGGCAGTGATACATGTTCAATACCTATGTATTTAAACGAGGAGATAGGGTGGTTGGCCTCAGCAAAATGTGCTGCTACTGGATAATTCATATTCTTACATCTGATGGTACTTCGGTGCTCAGCAATACGAGTCTTTAGTGCTCTACTCGTTTTACCTACATATGATTTTCCACAGGGGCAAATAATGAGGTAGATTACTGACTTAGTATTGCATGAAACAATTCCTTTAATGGGGATCTCTTTGCCTGTGTGAGGGTGTTTAAAGCTGGTGCAACGTTCTGTATACTTGCATTGAAAACAGCACCCACAGCGACGGTTCCCATCTGGAATAGGTGCTAATACAGTTTGGGTTGGACTTACTTGAGGGGGAGGTAAATAAGAATGAACAAGGCGGTCTCTCAGGTTTCTGCCCCTTTTGAAAACTGTGAGTGGTCGCTCTTTGAATACACCTCCGAGTTGAGGATCTGACTCAAGAATATGCCAATGTCCAGTTATAATTCCCTTCAACTGTTCTGCACTCCTAGAATATTCAGTAGTAAAAACCACACGTTCATTAGATTTCACCTTGGGCTTGCTTTTTAAAAGGTCTGCCCTAGATCTATCATTAATTTTCTTAGCTGCTTCATTCAAGACTGTTGTTTTGTATCCCCTTTGTTGGAAGTTGTTTGTCATTACATTCATGTTTCTTTCAAAATCTTCAGTTTTCTGGCAAATGCGTTTTACTCTGCAGAATTGGCTAAAAGGGAGACTGTTCTTCAATGGTAAAGGGTGGTTAGAGTCAGCTCTTAGCAAAGTGTTTCTAGCAGTAGGTTTTCTGAATAAATCAGTGTATAGACAGTTGTTCTCTCTGATGATCCATAGGTCTAGAAAACTGATACGTTGCTCATCAAATTCCATAGTAAATGAAAGAAATTCAGAACATGAATTCAGGTAAGTGAAGAATGACTCAAGCTGTACTTTGGACCCTTTAAACAGACACAATACATCATCTAGGTACCTCTTCCACAAAAATATGTTTTCCTTGAAAATATGATCACAGTAAATATACTCTTCTTCAAAGAGGCCCAGATACAAGTTCGCAAAGGAAGGTGAAAAAGCACTACCCATAGGTACTCCTCGTTTTTTAATGTAAAAAGTATCTTCAAACATCCAATAGTTGTTTCAAAATTAGGTCTGAAAGCTCCACAAGGCAATTCTTGAAAGAGGCTTTGATGGAGCCATCTTTTGATAAGAAATGTTCCAAAGCCTCAATACCGCCATCATGTGGTATGCATGTGTACATGGAGTTAACATCAAAGGACACCAAGTAAAGTTCTTCATCATCTAGATGCTTGATAGATTCTATAATGTTTACTATGTGTCCTGTGTCCTTTGTAAAGGACGGAAGGCTCTCAGCCACTGGTCTAATGAAATGATCTACAAAAGTAGATAGACTGGAGGTAAGGGAGCCAATGCTCGCAACTATGGGTCGACCTGGAGGATGTACCAAACTTTTGTGTATTTTTGGTCATGTGTAAAAGGTAGCAATAATAGGGTTTTCCACTTTTAGAAATTCATATTCTTTTTTGGAAATATCACCATTATGCAAGAACTTGTCAAGGGCTTCATGAACAACATACTTAAAGGATAGGGTAGGGTTCCCTGGAAGTGTGCTATAAAACATCTCATCTGAAAGTTGTCTTAGACATTCGTTTACATAATCCACTTTATTCATCACCACAGTGGCGCCCCCTTTATCAGCTGGCTTTATGACTATGGATTCATCTGACTCTAGGTCCTTAAGAGCTGTCGTCTCTTCTCTGGTTAGATTTTTGTAAGGTACTTTATGTTTGTTCTTTAACATTTCATCAACATCGCGTTCCACTATTCTGCAAAAAGTCTCGATAGAGTTAGAACGGTTAGAAGGGGGGACAAACAAGCTTTTACCCCTGAAAACTGTAGGTCTATAACCATCCCCATTAGGTAGCTCTGAGGTAAGACTGGATGATTCAGAGTCATCATTTTCTGGTTGCTCTGATGTGGATCTATTTGGGTTAAAGAATTCTTTTAACCGTATATTTCTGAAAAATTTAAACAGATCTACTTTAACATCAAAGTCTTTCACATGGTTAGTAGGAACGAACGAGAGTCCTTTGTTCAACACAGAGAGGTGAGATTCGTCTAAGGACTTACTAGACAGGTTAAAGACAGTTAATTCCTCCACTGACGACTCCGGGAACGGGTGATGATGGGTCTTTCTCTTCTTTCCACGTCTTGTGTGGCCTGTCCTCTGCCCCGACAGAGGACAAGTCAGTAATCTACCTCATTATTTGCCCCTGTGGAAAATCATATGTAGGTAAAACGAGTAGAGCACTAAAGACTCGTATTGCTGAGCACCGAAGTACCATCAGATGTAAGAATATGAATTATCCAGTAGCAGCACATTTTGCTGAGGCCAACCACCCTATCTCCTCGTTTAAATACATAGGTATTGAACATGTATCACTGCCACCGAGAGGAGGTAACCTAGATATTTTGCTTTCCAGGAGAGAACACTTCTGGATCCACCAACTGAGAACTCTATCTCCCCATGGACTTAATGTGGATTATGATTTGAGGTGTTACCTGTAATGTGTGTTTTTCTATGTAAACTTTTTTCAGATCATCTTTTTATTGGATATTTGGAGAGTTATTTGTGATGACTCTTGCCAGAGCTGATGTTCTAACTTCCCTAAATGTCTATGAGTATATATTGTATTATGGTATTTCACTGGTAAATAATAGTATGTATTGATTGGCTGTGACAGCCTTCCCACTTTGTTTTTTTTGATTGGCTGCTTTAGTCTACCTGATGACTTGTCAATTATGTAAATTGTCATCACCATCAGGTGTGCCATTCATTAGATCCAGACCTATAAAAACCACTCGGTTATGTAGTGTCTGTAAATCTGAAGAAGGCCATAGGCCGAAACGTCATTTCATTAAAAAAATTTGCATATGGAGCAGTGAGTGTGCGACACTTTCTTCATCCTTAAGTTGATATTTAATCAATAGCTATTTAGTCAATGTCAATACCTTACTTTCTATCTTGCATTAGTCCAGAGTAGACTTTTAACTAAATCTTGACTGAGTTTGATAGACTATAGATTACCTTGTTTATTATTGTCAATGTAGTTTTTGTCCTTGTTATTGTTTGTCTTCCTGTTATTTTGGATTGTGTCTTTCTTTTTTGTGTGCGCAGTGCACCACCCCTAACTATGAAGATAATTTTCTCCCTGAGAATATTGTCTGTCTGTCTGTCTGTCTGTCTGTCTATCTATCTATCTATCTATCTGTCTGTCTGTCTGTCTGTCTGTCTATCGATCTATGAGGAGTGACAGGGCTCGACATTAACTTTTAAAAGTGGTTGCCGGAGGGGCAACCTGGCAAGAGCTTTTGGTTGCCCGAATAAAAATATGGTTGCCCAATTTTAGTCGCCTTATATTTTGAGTAATTAAGATACTATGCAGTCATAAGCCGGCTTAATAATGACGATGTGACAGAAAAGTAAGTATAATAGTCTATAGTATATAGTATAATAGGCCTATTCAGTGTGCGCACGGGGTGTAGGAGTAGTAATAATGATAATAATAATAATAAGTTTGTGTCATTTCGTTTTCTAAACAAAAATTATTTTTTGTTTTTATAATGCATTTGCACTGAAAGGATTTGTTTAACTAATATTTGTGAACTTTCATTTTCATATTTTTTTTTTAACAGTTATTGTTCATATTGTGCTTAATTTATTAATTAAAAGCGTTATTGATAATGAAGTAGCCTTTGCCTCCTCATGTTCATTCAGGGATACTATGACAGTGGTTTGGGGCCCCCACTCTAAGATGTTCCATAGGGCCCCAAAAGGCCCAGAAGCGGCGCTGCACTCCCTCTCTCTCACCCCGTATGTGACAGGCTGACAGGCAGACGAGGCAGGGATGCAAACACGGCCCGAAATTAGAGCCCGCCACCCGCCAATGGCGGGCATATTTTAGCTTTGGCAAGTGACATGAGAGGTCTGTCCGCCACGTGGCGGGTAACAAAATAGTCATGCAAAATAATTAAAACTGCGGTGTGTTTTGGTCTTACGACAGTCGCCTTTATTGCAGCCCCCAATCTCCCCTTGCGCGACGCGCGTCATCTCCGGCCTCATTTTTGGCTTGTTTACGAACGTCACATCCGCTACTCTTCTGTCCTGACTGGCCGTGGCCATCTGCATTGATTCTGCAGGGCCTGCTTGCACTGCAGGGAGCTAACGTTACGCCGGTCCACCTGCTAACGTTAGCTTAATATAACGTTAAATGGGTTACAAAGTGGAAGCCTATCGAGGGAGTAAGCCGGCCGCTAAAAAGAAAACCCACCGCGGCTTTCTCCGACAAAAAGGATGAAGCGGCAGCGAGAGCGGGACCACCTAACAAAAGAAAGTTTCGAGAGGAGTGGAAGTTTGGCAATAGCGGTGTTTCAAGAGACTGCCTACAGTATGATGCTGGGGCTGTAGTGATGAGTTGTTCCGTGTGCCGCAAGTATGCCAAAAAGAAAAATAGAAACAACACGTTTGTCATCGGTAGTAAATCAATGAAGCTGGAAGCCGTTCGTGACCATGAACAGAGCCAGTGTCACATTGGCTGCAAAGAGGATAAGTAGAGAGAGGGTGAGGAGTCTGAGGAGTTATGTTTACAAAACCTTCAAATTTACTTCTGTTCTGTTAAATCCTGCAAAGAGGGTAGAGAGTGAGGAGTCTGATGTTTAACATTAGGTTACAATTCAAGCTCAAGATTGACTTGACATGTATTGATAAGATTGACTTGACATGTATTGATTAATCAATCATCAATCAATATATTAAAATAATTTGCTTCAAATTTTACTCTGGCCTCTTATTTAAGTGTGTATTCTTCAACGTAATACCTTATCTACTTGAAATGTACTGAAAAAAAAATTATATATATGGATATATGTGACACAAAAATGTTTTTGTTTTTTTGGCCGGTAAGAAATATGCTTGGCGGGTAGATTTTTTCCATCTACCCGCCACTGGCCGGTGGGTCAAAAAGTTAATTTCGGGCCCTGGATGCAAAGCATTCCTCAGCACATATACGCGGTGGTAAAACGTTTTTGAAGGATGTCCTGGTCGAGGTGTATGTTGTAGGCTTGTTGTAGGCTACATGCTTTGCAGTATAGCGTTAGTTTTCCATCCCGTTCAAAGACGCAGGGGTATTTCCCCCCGATGACTTGACAATTTCCTCATCCTTTGTTTCTGTGCGGGGCTGCGGGCGGACGCGGTTCTTCGTTCCTGTTCTTTGAATTATCATCTTGCAGCTCGATTTGTGATGTGGATGCTGACGCAAGGTTAGCAACAGCGTTATTAGTCGGGCTTGGACCCATGCAGCCAGACTTCATCTGCTTTTGATATCTTCACGGTGCGTCTTGCAGCCGCTGTGATTGTGTGCGAGCAGCCACCTGTCCGAGTCAGTACTCGTTAAACACACCGCACGTGCAGCATGCATCAAGTAGGTTCCGACTGGTAATTAGTAACATCGTTCCGATTGTAACAGCAATAAAATGTCACATATACGGCACTCACAACAAGTATTAAAACATATTTATTTGGTGTATATTTTGCTGTTTGCTGCTGTACATATTTTTTTGCATGTTAAAACGTGGTTGCCCCTGGGGCAATCAAAGGCAAAGAAATGGTTGCCCTTTTTTTTTGGGCAGCCGTTGATGTCGAGCCCTGGATTCCAACTCCATAGGTGCGTTACATTTAATAGATATTTATATTCACACCGGAAAAGCCATCCTTTAAAGTTTAATATGAATGACAACATGCTGCTGCTTCAATAAACAAGCAGAGACTGAAGAGTGAGTTAGTGAATGGAGGCTTTTCTTTACAATAAAAATAAATCAGCAGAAACAAATAAAAAAAGCTGAGAATGTAAATGTGTGGTTGGTGGAACAAACTTCCACTTGAAAGAGTGGCATCACTCAGCTCAACACACAGAGCTAAACTTGGATATTGTAGCCTACTTGCAAAAATATGTTTGTGTCTCTGTAATCAGAATTTCAGGGCCGTCAATTCCCCGTGCCAAACACGTTTCTATTTACCAGTTTTATTTATATTTATTTTTTAACCAAAGGGCACGACCCAGATCTCTGTCTTTCCTCTGTGTGATTACTCACCAGCAGAGGGCAGGAGAGTTTGAGTTTTAACAAGCCTTTAATGAAACCTCTACCTAAGACATGTACATCATGGCAGAGGACAAACAAGTTTCACAAAACACAAAATCAGAACCAATGCAATCCCCCCAAAACTCAACAAAACAACACCAACAATGGAACCTGGAACAATGGTGCCAGGACAACCACCTCTCTCTGAACGTCTCCAAGACCAAGGAGATCATTGTAGACTACAGGAGGGGGGGGGGGGGGGGGGGGCACACCCCCCCCAATCACCATCAACGGCACAGTGGTGGAAAGGGTGGACAGCTTCAAGTACCTGGGAGTCAATATCCACCAGGACCTGACTTGGGCCGGCCACACCGCCACTGTTGTCAAAAAGGCCCAACAGCGAATACACGGACTCAAGCGCCTGAAGAAATTTGGGCTAAGGAAAGAAATCCTCAGGGACTTCTACAGAGGCACCATTGAAAGCCTGCTGACTGGCGGCTTCACCACCGGGAACTGTACCACCATGGACCGCAGGGCGCTACGGAGGGTGAGGCGCGCGGCCCAGCACGTAACAGGATGTGAGTTGCCAGAACTGCATGAACTGTATAAACAGCGGTGCCCCAGGAGGTCCCTGAAGATCATCAAAGACACAAACCATCCCCACAACAACCTGTTCTCCCGGTTACCCTCAGGGAGAAGATACAGGGTTCCAAAAGCACGCACAAATCGCTTGAGGAACAGTTTATTTCCGCAGGCCACGAGACTCCTTAACATACACAAATAGTGTAGTAGCCGTACCGTACCGCAGCTGCTACCATTACGTATGTCTAACGTTTAACTATATGTCTAATAAGGTACATGCTATTTGCACCTGTATGTCAAATACGTCGAATTTAAAATGTCTAAGCACGTCTAATGTATGCACATGACATGTGCACCTATGTGCAGTGAATAGGCCACTGTCTCGGACTTGTCTTATCACTATACTGCCTTATTGCTTATTGTTGCATATTGCTAATTGCTTATTGCATTATTGCTTATTGTTTTTGCACTCATATGCCTTGCTATATTTGTACTATGTTGTAAACGGAGTCCACAGCACAATAATTTCACACGTGATACTTGTACCATGGAGTGACAATAAAAAATCTTGAATCTTGAATCAATCAAAACAAAACAGATCACTCATGGACAATCATACACACTGCCAAGCCCTCCTCATCCCAGCTGTGTTAAAAAGCAGCTCTCCTCCCTCCAGCCTGCACACAGCTTCCCCCAGTCACCAGCTGCTCTGAAACACTCCCATGTCCTGCATCCTTTTGTAGTTCTCAAAGTCTATGGTTACCTCTCACCCTAACCAGAAGGCCTACTTAGACGTCTGCATCTATTTCCTCTTTCTGCTAAGGTACACCGCCATCTTTGCCTGCCCCAAAAATACATTCACAATATGCCCCATCCTCTGTTTGCTCTTGCTACACTGGAAACTGAAAATAAAGACAGAAAGAGTAAAAACAGCAGCAAGAAAAGTAAAGAAAGAAGTTAGCAGGTTGAAGAGAGGCCTGAGCCTCACACAGTCTCTGAAGCAGTGAAATATTGTCTCTCTCAGCCCACAGAAAGGACAGCCACTGTTCACATCAGAGTTCACCACAGAGACAAAAGCATTGACTGGCAGTGCCCCATGTAGTACCCTCCACTGTAAGTCCCCGGACTATTTTGGCAAACAGTGTGGCTTATGCAGGCTTGACCTCCGACCCCACCCCGAGGCTGGTCCTTCACGGGGTGTCGGCCTGCTGCTCAGCCCGTCTCTGTTGACTATTTTCAGAGAGGCCCCATCCACTCACCCTGCAGCGGAGGACCCCAACAGTAGCCTCGGGAAATTACGACCCACCTCACCCCCTCTGTCCTCCTGTGATAATACAAACCCTGTGTCCCCTCTGTCCTCCTGTGATAATACAAACCCTGTGTCCCCTCTGTCCTCCTGTGATAATACAAACACTGTGTCCCCTCTGTCCTCCTGTGATAATACAAACCCTGTGTCCCCTCTGTCCTCCTGTGATAATACAAACCCTGTGTCCCCTCTGTCCTCCTGTGATAATACAAACACTGTGTCCCCTCTGTCCTCCTGTGATAATACAAACCCTGTGTCCCCTCTGTCCTCCTGTGATAATACAAACCCTGTGTCCCCTCTGTCCTCCTGTGATAATACAAACCCTGTGTCCCCTCTGTCCTCCTGTGATAATACAAACACTGTGTCCCCTCTGTCCTCCTGTGATAATACAAACCCTGTGTCCCCTCTGTCCTCCTCCTGTGATAATACAAACCCAATGTCCCCTCTGTCCCCCTCCTGCAACAGCTTCCAGTCCTCTGCAGTCAGGGCACTCCTGTACCGACCAAGCATCAGTCCAGTCACTCGCATCGATCTCACGCCCAGACGCTCAGCCACCGCCCCGGCCTCAATGATGTCTTTCCCTGCAAGGCCCACCAGGTGCCCCAGGGTAACCACCTTGGCTGCCTTTAGGTTCCCACAAAGTCCTGGCGTGGCTGCTGTGGTGATGTCCAGCCTCGCCCCAAAAACCAGAGGCTCCTCCAGCAGCCACTCCACCGAGCTGAGGAGTGCCGCTCTCAGCAGCTTCATCAGTCATCATACTCTTAGCAGACCTCTATAAAAGGGTGCAACATCATTGAGTGACAATGTGTTAGGATTCACAAAGAAAAGTGACAAACCCAGACCCCCACCTGTTTTAAGAGTGTCTCTGCAACCTGCCTCCATACCGCCCAGCCTTTCACATCAAGTCATTTCTGGATCCACTGGAGTCTAAAAGCTGCTGTTCTACTGGACAGGTGTATTAGCCCTTGGCCAACCTCCTCCCTTAGTAAATACAGAAGACTTTGTGGGATCCAGTGAGAACCTCCCCAGAAGAAATCAAGCAGGAGAGCAGGAGAGAGAGAGAGAGCCTGGAAAGGATTAAATCATGTACCCACAACAACATAGCATGAACATTTATGCAGCAATTTCAACCTATATTTGCATTTGCATGAATTTGTTGGTCTGGTAAACTTTTCAAATTCACCATAGAAACTAGAACGACCGCAACGCGGACTTATGCCTCCGCCATTAGTTCATTCTGGAGTCCAAATCGCCATTTGAGGCAAATTGGAAGAGATTCCGTCAAGGCGCTCCTGTGATGTTGCGTTACAGAGCTTGGAAATTGGGTGTGTGAGAGGTCACAGTGACCTTGAACTTTGACCACCAAAATGTAATCAGTTCATCCTTGAGTCCAAGTCGATGTTTGAGACAAGTTTGATTAAATTCCGTCAAGGGATTCCTGAGATATCGCGTTAACAAGCTTGAAAATGGCGTTCGAGAGCTCACCTTGACCTTTGACCACCAAAATCTAATCAGATCATCCTCAAGTCTAAGGCGATGTTTGAGGCAAATTTGATGAAATTCCGTCACGGCATTCGTGAGATATCGCGTTAACAAGCTGGAAAATGGCGTTTGAGAGGTCACAGTGACCTTGACCTTTGACCAGCAAAATCTAATCAGTTCATCCTTGAGTCCAAGTCGATGTTTGAGACAAGTTTGATTAAATTCCGTCAAGGCATTCCTGAGATATTGCGTTAACAAGCTTGAAAATGGCGTTCGAGAGGTCACAGTGACCTTGACCTTTGACCACCAAAATCTAATCAGTTCATCCTTGAGTCCAAGTCGATGTTTGAGACAAGTTTGATTAAATTCCGTCAAGGCATTCCTGAGATATCGCGTTAACAAGCTTGAAAATGGCGTTCGAGAGGTCACAGTGACCTTGACCTTTGACCACCAAAATGTAATCAGATCATCCTTGAGTCTAAGTCGATGTTTGAGGCAAATTTGATGAAATTCCGTCCAGGCGTTCCTCAGATATCGCGTTAACAAGCTTGAAAATGGCGTTCGAGAGGTCACAGTGACCTTGACCTTTGACCACCAAAATCTAATCAGATCATCCTTGAATCTAAGTCGATGTTTGAGGCAAATTTGATGAAATTCCATCCAGGCGTTCCTCAGATATCGCGTTAACAAGCTTGAAAATGGCGTTCGAGAGGTCACAGTGACCTTGTCCTTTGACCTTTGACCACCAAAATCTAATCAGATCATCCTTGAGTCCAAGTCGATGTTTGAGGCAAATTTGATGAAATTCCGTCCAGGCGTTCCTCAGATATCGCGTTAACAAACATCGTACGGACGGACGGAAGGACGGAAGGACGTACGTACGGACGGACAACCCGGATCCATAATGCCTCCGGCCTGGCTATCGCCGGCGGAGGCATAAAAAGAAAGTGACAGAGACAGGCAGTTTGGAACAGACCCATAACATCTAATTATGTTCAAACAAATAAAAAGCATGATGAGGCTTCAGGTACCAGGGGAGAACAACGGATGTGCAGGAACCCATCGTGCCTGTGTTCACCTTACGGCCGGGACACACATCTTGCATGTGCGTGGCGTGTGCGTGGCGTGCTTGCTGCGGCTGGCATGCCCGTGGCATCCACACAGGCAGCGTGGCTGCTGCGTGGCGGCTGCTGCGCTGCTGTCTGTCTGCCAACTGTCTTCCTATAGAGTTTACCTTTTATTAAATTTGCTATAAACAATACAATGATGATTTTAACTGAAGATCGCTTGGGCTCACTTCAGAATCGAGGCAGTATGATTTGTGTGTGTGTGTGTGTGTGTCTGTCTGTGTGTGCGTGGTGGGGAGGGGAGGAACGAAGCCACGTTGTGGTTTTCAGAGGGCAGGAGAACTGCAGCTGTGAGCTCAGCTCATCCTCTCGTCTCAAATCAAAACGAGCCTTCATTGGCTGTGGCTGCCCCTGTAAACTATCATTTTAATGTATTTTTGTGTCTATTTGTGTAGAGACACGCTAGAGACACGCGCGCGGTAAAAGGAAAAAATAGGCTTCGCTTCTATTCTCTAGATGACGCGCGTCTCACGCTCGCAAGACACGCGCTTGAGACGCGCGTCTGATGCCGGTGGTGTGGCTGCTGTAACCTGTTAACATGGGCGCCGAAATAAAAATGACACGCAGACGCCACGCAGACGCACAGCACACACAAGATGTGTGTTCCGGCCGTTAGGCCCCTAAAACACTATGTCCAACACAGCACACACGCACGCACGCACACACACGCGCACGCACACACACACACGGTGGCTGGTGAAATGAACCTAGCATCTTCTTGCTGTGAGGCAACAGCGCCCTCCACCGCCATCACTATGAAAAGCAGCCATTGATGTGGTTGAGGATGAAAGGCTCCTCCAGTCAGTTTTCCTGCCTGTAGAAGCGTTGGTGTTCTATGAAAACCTTCTAATATCTATCTCGTATAGTCACACCTCATCTGATTTGACCAAATAACTGACATTGAGAAGAACCAAAGGCTAATAGCTTGTTCCACTGCAACATATTATGTTTAATATTATGTGCTCTGAACGTTCTGTGTAATTAACACATTAATTATCATATTTTAAATTCCTTCATTGCCTCCAACACTCTCACATCAAAGTTTGTCCTCCATAGATGATGGAGGCCATTTTGGAGCCATGTGTCTTTAAAACGATGGAGAATATCATCACCAAAGTTCATCTTCATTCATTTGAAGAGACCAGGAATGTGTGAAAACAAAAGGAAGACAATGTGAGTCCTAAGCCTGTTTTCAGATTAAATGTCTCTATATAGACGTCCCCAAATTAAGATTCACCACAATATTCATATAATATTCATGTCAACACATCATTAACTCATTGAGTGCCAGCCACTTTTGGAGAACGGACGCTCCCAGTGCCAGAGTTTCAGAGCGTTTTCAGTGATTTCTCGAGGCCCACAGAATATTGTGTGATATTACTATGTAAACACTGAACACGCACAAAGAACGATGAGACTCTCTTCTATCATCTGCAAAAAAAAGTTTATTGATATCATTTTCCGTTCTTTAGTTATCAGCCGGAGAAGATAGGTTGATTTAAGCAAAAACACACGTTTCAATTTAGAAGCTGAGATATTCAGCCTTTTGTGAAATGAAGCATTTCAAGCACATCATTGACTCTTGAAGCTAATATTTTCTGATGTAATGACACCTCAAAAATAATTTCCTTCAATAAAACAGTGAAAACAAAGGAATTTTGTTTGGCCAAATAATATTTTTTAGCTGCAACCAGCAGCGCTGGCCCCTGCGTGCGCAGACCCTACACCTTCTTGCTGGTCTTGATTTACTGCTGGTGGGCATCAGATATACTAGCTTGTTTGCCTGTCTCTGTCTATCGAGCCTGCTGTCTGGGTCTGTGTTTACTGTCAATGGTTGTATGCTGCCCTGCGTGCCCCACCCCCCTCCTCCTCCTCCATGGGAGTGTCTGGTGGCTCTGCTGCGTTTGCTCTGCGTTTGCTCTGCACTGAAAAGTGCGCTGCACCCCGCTTTTTCACATCGTGTCGCCGGCTCCCAGCTGAGAATAATGTAACTTTTCAGAAAGACACTGGTGTCGGCAACTAAATCATATGGAGGGGCTATCGCAGTGGAGACGGAGGGGCTCAATTGTGGCAGCAGATTGACTGCTGTTCACAGGCACAGCTAACGTTATGCTTCATGCATATCGATGCGATTTCCGTTTCCCCATTACTTCTTCTCTCTTTTTTCCTCGCCTTTCTCTAATCTGGAGAGCACTGTCGCCACCTAATGGGTCCCTAAAATAGCTTTTACACATTCAACATCCACCATACTTTCACAGGAGATGTAGTCCATGGGCCAGACCAGATATCGGTACCATCTGGGTGGGCAAAACTTTACCTATACTAAATTGTTTATAGGGTCAATATAAGTAAATTTATATATGATAGCCTTTCCACAGGAGTAGCTTTTCATATTTATTGGACATTTTCTTATTTTCCCCTATTTAGTCCATGGGCCAAACACAAAAATTGCACATATCGGTACCACTCAAGTGGACAAATTCTAATCATTATTTTTGAACAGGTATATATCCATAGATGATATTTTAGTATGATAGCCTTTGCAGAATGGCAGCTTTGTCACAGTTATCGGCTCATAAAGTTAGCCAGCCCCTACAATAAATTGGATTCTAGGTGCTGATGCATAACCTATTTTAGGCTCAGGACCTTTAACCATGTTGTATGAGAACATGTTTGACAACATTTGAAAGGGTAGCTTCTTAGCTTTCATTTGAGCTCAGTTGTGAGTCGTCTGACAAATAAAGAGCTCACATGGGCTCTTCAAAGTGTCAGTGACATTCATTTTTCCACAGTTTTCGCCTAAATTATAGTCTTTATTTTAACACTGTGGCATCTAGGAACATCACAGACACAAACAACAAACACTGGAATATAGGACTATAAGGATTCAGAAAAGGTATAATGAACCCATACTATCCCATCGTGAGGGGTGAATTTGGCCCTTTGAATTTGGTAGAAGAATGCCTTCTCGAGGGAAATGGGCCAGAAGCCAAAATGTAAGATATCGGTACCATCCGGGTGTACAAATTCTACTTGTGATTTTTTTTAAATTCCTATTCACCCCTAGATTATGTTTTTATATGATAGACCTTGATGACCATGCTTATTAGTGCTTAACCACCCCTCTTAAATTATGGACTTATGGGAATTATGGGAAATCATCTTTCATTATATCCTCTCCCTGGGGTGTCTGGACTACTGACTGTTAATATTACATGTCTAGATATAGGCATGCTATCCTATGATACTATACATACCATACTATACTATACTAGGTAGATATGCTATACTTAATTGTCTACTAAATTGGCACATTTCCCAGTCATTTTTCAGTGAAAAATTGTTTTATTTGTGTTACAGTATATGTACAGCTACATTCAAAATGTTTCCAGTCTTTCAACACAATATTAGGACAATCTACCCTTCCTGAGACCATGTCATCCACGAGGGCAACACCATCATCGTCATTCACATCTGAGTCTGTCAGCTCTGCAGCAAGCTCTTCTTCACTGTGTTGGTTGGCACATGTTTGTAGTTTGCACAGGTTTGTGCATTTCAGACTGTTATTGAGACCTGTGCACTCTGGTGGTTTGCACAACCTCACACACTTGCAGGAGAGCAACTGCAAGACAGCACCTGGTGCTGGGGAACCGTGCATCCACTGGATTTCAAGCTGCCCCTCATCATCTGTGGTCCACCTATGGTCCTTAAAGTACACTCCATTGTTGATATCATGGAAAACTCCTTTGTGAATCCACTCAGTCCAGACCAATATTAGTTTGTCAGCTTGTCAACTGCAACTGTTGCCCCGCCAGATGTAGCCAACCTGCATGATTCCAGCCACAACATCCAGCAGTGGAGGAAACTGCTCTACAGCACTGCCAGCAAAGCCAGTCTGATCAAATTCTTGTTTGAGGAATGGAAAGGACCCAAACACAGATAGAAACTACAAGACAAGGCCTTATATGTTACCTGTGAAGTAGTCTGCTTCAAAATCAACAAGAACCAATGGGAGGAGGTAACACAGCTCAAATCCTCTCAGGAAGAAGCTGACACCTGCATGCTAATGCATGCTCTCCATGTAGCAGAGTCTGGCTTCAAGGCAGTGATCATCATGGCAGACACAGATGTCCTGCTACTGACTCTGGGTTGGAGCAAGGACATCCCATGCCCAATGTACCAAAAATGTGGAACACAGAACAAGACAATGTTCCAGGACATCACCAAACTATGCAAATCATGCGGCGATAGTATTGCTGGCACCTTGATTGGCATGCACACATTCACTGGCTGCAACACTGTCAGCGCATTTGCAGGACAGGGAAAAGTGGGCACCCTGAACAGACAGGACATATCAAGAAGCCTTCCTTGAGCTCGGCCATGCTTGGGATGTCTCTAATGAGCTCTTCAAGAAGCTGCTGGAAATCATGTGCCACATGTATATGTACCCTCTACACACATTACAGATGTCAACCTCCTCCGATACCAACTTTTCTGCACCAGACGTGGGGAGGTCGAGTCCAGCCAGCTACCACCATTTGAGGATTGGCTATTAATGCATTCCATTCATGCAAACGATCAGACTGCAATCTGTAGACCAGGGGTGCCCAAATTCTTTCCCATGAACGGCCAAAACTCAATCTGGGTGGACGGCCGAGGGCCAAAAATAAACGTTGTGGAATTACATTCAAATGTATTGTGTTTTATAGAAAATTTACATTCTAAATCTAAAATAACATTTCAATATAATAATCTACTTTTTATCTGTTTGGTAATTGTAATAATTTGCAATTGGTTATATACCGGATATATATACCGGATAAGGTCAAACCACTAACCTGGCACAAATCATGATCAATAATATCAAATTAGAAAGAGTATATGAGAACAAATTTTTGGGTGTTATTATTGACCATAAACTGAGCTGGAAGCCGCATGTAAACCATGTCATGTCAAAACTATCGAAAGCAATAGGAATATTACACAAAACAAAGGACATCTTTAATCACAGTTCCCTACTCTTGCTGTACAATTGTTTCCTAGTCCCATACATTAATTACTGTGTGGAGGTCTGGGGACAAACATATAAATCAATAACTAATCCGGTTTTTATTTTACAGAAAAGGGCAATCAGGCTCATAAACAATGCAGATTACTACGCATCAACCAACATTTTATTCATAAACTCACATACTCTAAAATTCAAGGACATGGTGGATTTTAAAACCGCTCAGTTTATGTTCAAAACAAATAATAATATGCACCCTGACTGTGTTCAGAGGCTCTTCCAACGCAGAACCAGTCCTTACGAACTAAGAGGAACATCTATGTTTATGAAAACAAAAACAAGAACGAATGTGAAACAGAGATGCATCTCAGTAAAAGGGGTGAACCTGTGGAACAATTTTGATGATGAAATGAAACTGTGCAACTCACTTAAGACTTTCAAAAATATGTTTAAATGCAAGATTATAGATAAATATAAAACAGTGGTATAGCCATATTATTATATATATATATATGTATATAGATAAATGTTTATATATATATTACATTATATATTATGGAATTTCGATGCTTCTTAGCCAAGACAACGCCAGTTTGAGTAACATTTTTTATTTAATTTTTTTTTTTTTTTTTTTCGTTTCTTTCATTCTCTAATATATTTTCTTTTGTACTACAAAGGCTTTTGAAACTGTGTTAAAAGGGTAGACAAAATAAGCCCCGGCTTCAGTCTACACCTTTTGGTCCTGTTTGATCCACATGAAAATTCTTGTATTGATTATTGATTTCTGGAACAATATGACCAAATAAACTAATCAATCAATCAATCAATCAATCAATCAATCATATATATTTAAAAAAATATCTGCATTTGTGGGGAGCTTAAACATTTAATCAGTAAACACCCCGTTAAAAACAGTTGTATTTTCCACCTTTGTAATCAAGAGAGAAATTTGACTTAATTCACAACTTGAAAAATCCTCAAGGTACTTTGAAAATCAGCTTTATTGTCCATCTTTTGGAAACAATTTGCCATGACAATTTGCAGGGATGCAATCTCAGGAGTGAACAGTATCCGCAGCCACATTCAGACGCTGTTTCACAAAGTCACCACATGAAAAAGCTTGTCCACCCTTTGCAATCAGTGCAGATATCTGATAACCTGGTTCCCCAGCACCAGACCATTTTGCAGTTGCTCTCCTGCAAGTGTGTGAGGTCGTGCAAACCACCAGAGTGCACAGGTCTCAAGGTCTGAAGTGCACAAACCTGTGCAAACTACAAAGATGTGCCAACCAGCACACTCAGATGTGAATGACGATGATGGTGTTGGCCTCGTGGGTGGCATGGTGTCTCAGGGAGGGTAGATTGTCCTAATATTGTCCTGAAAGACTGGAAACATTTTGAATGTAGCTGTTCATATAATGTAACACAAATACAACTATTTTTGACAGAAACGTGTCAATTTACTCTGTTTTTGACTGAGAAATGTGCCAATTTAGTACACAAGCATATTATATATATCTAGTATAGTATAGTATAGTATAGTATAGTATAGTATGTACAATATCATAGGATAGTTTGCCTATATCTATGTAATATTATAAACAGTAGTCCAGACACACCCTAGGCAATGGATAATGAAAGAAAGATGATTTCCAGGGAGGGCACTTTCCTGGTTTTGAACGACAGCAGTCCATAATTTAAGAGGGTATAAGCACTAATAAGCTACCAGTCATCAAGGTCTATCATATAAAAACATAATCTATGGATGTATATCAATTAAAAAAAATCACAAGTAAAATTTGCCCACCTGGCTGGTACCGATATGTTAAATGTAGGGCTCTGGCTCATTTCCCTTGAGAAGTCATTCTTCTACTTTTAGGGCCACATTCACCCCTCACGATGGGATAGTATGGGCACATTATACCTTTTCTGAATCCTTATAGTCCTATGAGTATTCCAGTGTTTGTTGTTTGTGTCTGTGATGTTCCTAGTTGCCACAGTGCTGAAATAAAGACTATAGTTTAGGCGAAAATTGTGGAAAAATGAATGTCACTGACACTTTGAAGAACCCATGTGACCTCTGTATTTGTCAGACAGACTCACAACTGAGCTCAAATGAAAGCTAAGAAGCTACCCTTTAAAATGTTGTCAAACATGTTCTCACAGAACATGAGTAAAGGTCCTGAAAATCTGCATAGATAGGGTATGCATCAGCACCTAGAATCCAATTTATTGTAAGGGCTGGCTAACTTCATGAGCTGATAACTGTGACAAAGCTACCATTCTGCAAAGGCTATCATACTAAAATATCATCTATGGATATATACCTGTTCAAAAATCATGATTAGAATTTGCCCACTTGAGTGGTACCGATATGTGAAATTTTGGGGTTTGGCCCATGGACTAATGGATCTGGCTTTGATCCACATCCCACCATCAAAAAACGCAATTGACGAACATACTCGTCCTTGGCACTCAATGAGTTAAAAAATGCTGTCTGACCTCAGAGTCTCCAGTCTGCAGTGTGGACTCTCCAGAAGATCGGACAGATGCTTCACTGCTGACTCCTCCAGCGTGTTGCACGTCAGGTCCAACTCTCTCAGATGGGAGGAGGGGTTGGACTTCAGAGCTGAAGCCAGAGAAGCACAGCTGATCTTTGACACGGTGCAGCCCATCAATCTGAATAAAGAATAAAACATGTAGATATAAAATAAAACATCCCTGGATAGAAAACCTGATTGAAACCATGTTTCATAATCCTCTCAGAGCTGTGGAGGTTTTAATATACATGTTTCTAAAATGGTGAAATCAACTGAAAGCAACTGAAGCCAACAGGCTGCATGTTCAAAAAGACATAACAAGGGCAAAGCAGCACTCATTAATATGAAAGACAACATGCTGCTGCTTCAATAAACAAGCAGAGACTGAAGAGTGAGTTAGTGAGTGGAGGCTTTTCTTCACTATAAAATCAATCAGCAGAAACAAATACAAAAAGATGAGAATGTAAATTTGTGGCTGGTGGAACAAACTTCCAGTTGAAAGAGTGGCATCACTCAGCTCAACACACAGAGCTAAACTTGGACATTGTAGCCTACTTGCAAAAAGATGTTTGTGTCCCTGTAATCAGAATTTCAGGACCGTCAATTCCCCGTGTCAAACACGTTTCTATTTACCAGTTTTATTTACCGTGAATTCCGGACTATAAGGCGCACCGGTATATAAGCCGCAGCACCAAAATTGACTGTTTTTTACATATATAAGCCGCACCGGACTATAAGCCGCGGGTGTTTTGATGTTTAATTACCATATGTAAGGGTTCGTGCACAGAGAGGAATGTCGGGAAAGAGATGGCTGTTTGGGGAAGCTCCCATTTATTAACATTTCAACAAAACAAGCATATCCCGCTGGGGATCTTTTCTTTTGGCATTGTGAGACGCTTAAAAATCACCATCGGCGGGAGCTTTACTCCAGATGCTGTGCAGCCAAGAACACAAGTGAAATTCGTTCTCTCGTGACCTGTGGTTCTCAACGTGATGGACGATTCACCTTTCTTGTTAACAGTCCTAGTGAGAGGCAGGTCGAACGTCAAAGGCACTTCATCCATATTTATGATCTGCTCCGGTCCGATGGAATATTCCTTGATCTTTCTTTGTGTGAATTCGCCGAAGTTTGTAATTTTCTCCTGGTAGTCGGGAGGGAGTTGCTGACACACAGTCGTCCGCGCCCTGACGGACAGTCCCTTTCGTCTCATAAATCTGAAACACCAGGATGGTCCACCTCTAAAATGTTCAATTTTCATTTCGGTGGCGACTGTTTTGGCCTTCAGTCGGATCTGAACGGTGGACACACCTCGGCCGTCTGCTCTCTGTGTCAACACCCTGATGCCAAGGTTACGTGCTGCTGCTCGATTTCCTTCTTTCCTTCTTCTTCTCGCCGCCATCGTCGTAACACAGCCAGTTCTCCATCTTTTGAAGCATGATGTTAGATTATATATAAAATAATCGAAAAAACAAGCAGCAAAGCAATGCACATAAAATGTGCTGATGAAGCTGTGTAACCTGTAAAATCCATCGATTTTGGAGGTCACCGAGTGGCCGTTTGCTTACCGTAATTACCATATGTAAGGGGTCACGCACAGAGGGGATTGTCGGGAAAGAGATGGCTGTTTGAGGAAGCTCCCATTTACCGTATTACCGTAACATTTCAACAAAACAACATAACACAACACCACCTTTGTTTATTTTTACAGTGCACACAGTGTCCGCGGTGTGGTGAAAAGAGGGCAAGAGAGGAAATTAAAACAGAAGTGGAGAGATTTTATTTGTATTTTTTTTTCTTTTTTCTGAAAAAATCCATAGATAAGCCGCACCGTTATATAAGCCGCAGGGCCAAAAAACGGGGAAAAAGCCGCGGCTTATAGTCCGGAATTTACGGTATATTTATTTTTTAACCAAAGGGCACAACCTAGATCTCAGTCTTTCCTCAGCGTGATTACTCACCAGCAGAGAGCAGGAAAGAGAGAGAGAGAGAGGGGGAGAGCAAGCGTACGGAAAGGATTAAAGCATGTACCATAACAACATAGCATGAAAGCTGAAAAACATTAGCATTTGTCACCTTGAAGAGAATAAGTGCAACACCACAACAAATACAGTAATTCACACATACTATATTTACCGAAACATCCTATGACCCCAGGGTACATCACTGAGGATACGTCCCAGTTGCATCCATGCAATGTTTTTTTCTTTATTAGTTAGTCTGGCTTAGCCAGTGACTCATAGGAATAGACTACGTGACAACCAGGAAAGACTAGTGACTACTGGAGAGTCAGTTGACAGCCGGAACAGGGACGGCACCCGGGAGCAGTATGGGTTAGCACCCCAGCCTGCGTCTTCCGTGAGGAAGAAGCCCAACAATCCACGAGAGGCCTTTTAGGAGGGCCATTCAAGCCGCAAGTGGAGTCTGCAGTGCCATCAAGTACTGCATGGTATCCACCAAGATACCATCACCTCGGAATGAGATGTTTGGAGCGGGGGAGTCTGGTGCAGCGCACAGGTCCTAGACCTGGTGAGACGAGGGAGGAGCCCGGCCGGGTGGCAACCCACAGAGCCCGGTCCCTCTACGTACCAGAGCCTCCCCCCCCACCCCCCCGGTCCCAGCAGAGTAGTTCCGGAGCAGCGGATTGAGTGGCCCTGACCACGTGACCACCTTCGACCCTTACTAGAGGGCTGACCGTGGGTAGCTACTGGGACGTAAGTTGGGGCTTGGCCAGCCCCGGCTGGGTCACCTGGGCGAGGGTGTATGATGTTGCGAGACCCGAAACATCCTATGACCCCAGGGTACATCACTGAGGATACGTCCCAGTCAGTGTTTGGAATAACGCCGTTTAAAAGAACGGCGTTAGGTAACGCCGTTATTTTTTCAGTAACGGGGTAATCTAACTACTTACTGTTTCCGTCGTTACAACGCCGTTATCGTTACTGAACGCTAAATGCGGTGCGTTACTATGAAATGATTGAGTAAACTACCTGTAGCCTACACTAGTGTTGTCAAGTGAGGAGACCGGGTGGGTTAACATAACGAGATAAACGATTATGATTGGCTAAGGCAGAGTCATGTGTTTCATGGTAGCCAATCGGAGCCAGTGTTACACACGAGCCAGGAGTCAGGACACGGGCGACACACACACACACACACACACACACACACAGACACACCAAACAGATTTGAGGAAGCAGCAGAATTGGTGAGTCCGGAGTAGAGAGCTGCGCGGGCCTGAAATTTCGGCCCGAGCCCTCCCCGGCCCGTGACATGCAGACAAGTGCCCGATCCAGCCCGTTGCGAGGCCCGAAGCCAATATTACGATATAATGACATATCTCTCTCCCTCTGTTCCGCGTGCTGCGTCGCCGTGCGGCCGTCCTGCGCAGCCCCTCTCTGTCTGTCTCTCTATTTGACTCTCTCTCTCTCTCTCTCTGTGTTCGGGAGCTGTCCACTCGCTGTACATGGACGGACACGGCACAAACGGCTTGTTTCTCTCTCTCTCTTCGGGAGCTGTCTACAGCTACTAACGTCTCGTGAGGGTCTGTGTGTGGCTGGGGGAGTGTCTGTGCCCTCCTCCTCTTTGTCTGACTGTGCTCCGCTGTGTAAAATCAAGCGAGTACGCTAATACAACATTATTTAATTGAATTATTGAAATGGCCCGACCCCGTCGGGCCGTCATTTGCAATGACTCATTGTGTGCTATGAATTGAATAATCAGTGAAATAATCTATTAGAAAGCAAGAGTAATTAGATTACTCACAGTTCATTTTAGATACTTTGCCTCCCAAACCCATAGAATATGACTTTGATAAAGAAGTATTATATTGCCATTTATAGATTGTAATATGTGTAGTGTTATCATTATCATCTAGGTCAGTCTCTCCAGTCTCACAATCAAAACATATTTTCCTCATGTCTGTAATCCAATTGCTGTGTTTTTACAGTAACTGTCAGATATTACAATTACCATTTTAGTAATCACATTATCTAATCGTAGTTGCATTACTTCCCAGCCATGCAGATTTCTCTCCTGGCCCACATCAGCTAATGGCAGTTTTTATCTTTCTAGGTCTATGGCCATATGTGTCACAATGAGACTGATTGCAGATCAGCAAAGACAACAGTCGCAGCCACTCCCTGATCCTGTGGGTTTAACCCAGTCACTCCGCAGGACCTATTAATTAAAAATAAATAAAAAACAAGCCCGGCCTCGGCCCATTTTGGTCACGGGTCCCCTCGGGTTTGCAGCAATCCATGAAAATTTGGCATTTTCAAGGTGGAGATAACGCAAATAGTTACTTTCCCTTGTAACTAGTTACTTTTATTATAGAGTAATTCAGTTACTAACTCAGTTACTTTTTGGAACAAGTAGTGAGTAACTATAACTAATTACTTTTTTAAAGCAACGTTCCCAACACTGGTCCCAGTTGCATCCATGCAATGTTTTTTTTCTCTACATGAATATTGACAGGAGCACAACAGATGGACATGTGGGTTGTGAAAACATCTGTTTTATACACTACTCTATACAGAAAAGATACAGATCACAACACCTTACTGCTGGCAAACAGCTATCATCCCACAGCCCTGAAAGGAGGTCTACCAAGAAGTCAGTTCTTCAGACTTAGACGAATATGCCACACGACAAAAAACAACTAAAAACAAATAATCATGTTTAGCACAACGTATATATACCCCCAACTGTCAGAAACTGAGCTATATTATTGTTAAAAAAAACATTGATATATACTAGCATCAGATCCAGCATTACCCATGGATTTTAAAGAACCACCATTAATAGTCTATCAAAGAGGAACCAATCTGAGAGATAGCCTTGTGCATGCTAATTTACAATCAGTTAAAAAAGAGCACACAGACCTTGTTAAAACCTCTTCCAAATGGCTGTTATAAATGCACAGGTTGTGCTCAATGTAACAATATGGTTAAAAGTTACTACTTCTCTCATCCTCCTACTGGGAAAAAGTATCCCATCAATGATGTCATCACATGTTCCACGTGCCATGTTGTTTATTTGATCACATGTCCGTGTGGGCTAGCCTATGTGGGTAAAACATCACGTCAGTTAAAACAAAGAATTAGTGAACACAAGAACTCCATAAGGAGGAATGATAGAGATGACCCCCCATAGCAGTACATTTCAATGACTTTAAACATGACATGACATCATTCAGATTCCAAGGCATTGAGTAAGTGACTCTGCCTGAGAGAGGTGGTAACCAGTGCCGGTCCTGACCTCCCAGGGGTTCTAAGCAAGATTCTGCTAAGAGGCCCTCCTATCTGGCCTTTTGCCTTTGCCACACAGTCACACCCGACACCCTCAGTGCTCCCATTACAATCCTCCCTCCTTTAAAACAGTTTGCTCCATCTGTCAATCTCAGAGTAAGTAGACACACAGAACAGAATGAGCTATAAACAAATATGATTTATTCAATATAATATTTTGAATATAATCTTAAGATAAGTGAATATTAACATTAATATAAACAAGAAATAGTAGAAAATATAAAATGTACACTGAGCTTTGGCTCTGCTGCCTGGTAATTAGTCTAGTCTTCACACAATTAGCTTTGGCTATACAATGTAAACATAAGCCTATAAGCTACAGTATGGCTGCAGGCAGCTTTGTCTCAAATAGTAGTAACAGTAAAAAAAAATAGTAAACATACAGCTGTGCAATTAGCTTACAGTATGCCCAACAGTTTTAAGTTGATATTTAATCAATAGCTATTTAGTCAATGTCAATACCTTACTTTCTATCTTGCATTAGTCCAGAGTAGACTTTTAACTAAATCTTGACTGAGTTTGATAGACTATAGATTACCTTGTTTATTATTGTCAATGTAGTTTTTGTCCTTGTTATTGTTTGTCTTCCTGCTATTTTGGATTGTGTCTTTCTTTTTTGTGTGCGCAGTGCACCACCCCCAACTATGAAGATAATTTTCTCCCTGAGAATATTGTCTGTCTGTCTCACTGCAAAAACGGAATTTCAAGAAAGTAAAAAAATCCTTGTTTCTAGCATATTAGTCTTATTTTTGGTCTAAAAAGAAAAATAATTCTTGTCAAGCATGTTTCGCATTAGAAAATGTTTCTTATTTTAAGAAAATATATCTTACATTTTCTTAATAAGAAATTTAAGCTAATATTGAGCTAGATTTAACCAGTAACAAGCTACAACAATGGTTTGCATCACATCCCAGCAGAGGAACAAGATTATTTTTCTTATTTTAAGAGTAAGACCACTTGGCACAACTTCTCAATTTAAGAATCTTAAGAAATGATGAAATTACACCATTCATGTTGTCTTTTTTATTCAGAGTGTCTGTCAATCTGACTGCAATCGCATATTTACGGATAAAGAACATGTTGCTTGCTTCACATTTCATCAATCAATCAAACATGTTATTTACAATTAAGAGAACCACGGTCTGGTAAACTGGAAAAATACAGTTTAAGATGATCCTTTGAAAAATGACAGCAGAAGAGCTCATGCCAGTTCAGGTCCTCTAGGTTTAATGAACTGATTTGATTTAGGTTATTTTCTTATATAGACAATCAAGCATGAGCCAGCCGGAGTAGCTCTCATGTATCAGCTCTTGTTGGCCAATAAGTAACAAGAAATTGCAATGCAAGATGACTTGGAAATAATTTACAACAGTGATTCTCAACCCTTTTCTCCTAATTTAGTCCACATCAGACCCCAATTTGATTACATTTTGTTTTTTGGTTCCAAATCTGAAATCTGAAAATTACCTATATCTTATACCTTATACCTTATGTTTTTGTGGCCGTCTCTTTGTTTGTCTGGTGCAAATCCGATCTGATTAGGTTCAATGGAGGGGATGGGACTAGGGAAAATCGGCCATATAGGAATGTCATATAGTCTGGATTCAAGAGGTGGCTAGGGGGTTGTGGTGTTGGGAGGCAAGCGGTGAGGGAAGAGGGCAGGGTGGGACGTAGGGATAGGAAGGTCGTATATAGAGTCAGGGTTTGAGGGGTTGGGTAGGGGGAGTGGCTAAGGGGATGTGGGTGGTGGAGGATGCATCGTGAGGATGCGGCGGGGCTAGCAAAAAGGGGACGTAACTAGGGATAGGAAGGTTCTAGAGAGTCAGGGTTCGAGGGGTGGGTAGGGGCGGTGGCTAGGGGGATGTAGGTGGTGGAGGAGGTGTGGTCAGGAAGGGGGCAGTGCTAGGTAAAAGGGGCCTTATCTAGGGATAGGAAGGTCCTGTAGATAGCTGGGGTTTGAGGGGTGGTTAGGGGGAGTGGCTAGGTGTATATATTGGTGGTGGGACTGGGCCATAGCTAGGGATAGGAATGTCGTAGAGTCGGGGTTCGAGGGATAGGGGGAGTGGTTCGGGGATGTGAGTGGGTCAGGGTTCTGATCGGACTCACAAAATCATCTCATAGCAGACTGGAGTATTAGCCTTGGCGGAGGTCTGCACTCTCCAAGTGCATTTTTAGTTAGAATTCCATGATAATACGGAGTGAAATCTACAAGGTTATTGGTTGATATCAGTTCAGTTGCTTGGGCCATGTTTGGAATCTCTATTTTATATGCCATGTAACCATAGGTTGAGGCGATGTCTCGTTATAAACGTTGCTTCACGCTGGGGTAGCTGGCTGGGGCCGTGGTCAGGGTGGGGCAAATTCCCCGTTCTCTCCATTCAGCAAAGTTAGAATTTAGCTGCCCAGGCAGACAGGATGTACCTGCTCTAGAATCCCCAAACCTGTAGTGTAGAGCCGCAGCACCGTCTTTTGGTGAGTCAGCCCATTGTGCACCCATAGATGTTTTTTTATCAGTCCAAATTCAGGTAAGTTACTAGAATTAATATCCTCTAATAATAATAATAATAATAATAAAGATGCCATATATATATATATATATATATATATATATATATATATATATATATATATGTGTGTATGTATGTACGTACTATACTATACTATATACTATAGTACGTATGTACGTACATACGTACGTACACACACACACACACACACACACCCACCCATGTTAATTTATAATTTTAATTTGTGGTTGTAATCTACTCATGTGAGTAGATTAGTAGTATGTGGAAAGAGTGTCACAAAGTCAAATTTGATTGTACACATGTGAGAAACTATTCACATGTGTAAGTGCAGTGTGTCACAAAGTCACATGTGAAAGTTCATTTTCACAGGCGTACTTTTACTTATACACAGAGTGCTCTGTACTTTTTGCCCGCATACTTGCGGGCAAATTCACTTAATTCACTACTTGTACGGCAATCTAATCCCAACCTGTGAGAGGCAGCATTGTGCCGCTAGGCGTCATCTGCCGGAAATTCAACAAAAACACAGACGAAGAAGAAGTTTGACTCTGCGCGCCTACTTCCTTTATCTAACGTTAGCTAGTAGCGACATCTACAGTCTGAGTACAGCCAGTCTCAGTCTCGACATGGATATGGATCTAATTTTCGTGTTGGTGTGTCTAAATATTTTTTACTAACCTTGTCAATATAAGTTAGCGTTACTTATGGGTCAAGAGTTGGGGAGAAATCAGAAATGGACGGAAAACAAGTCATCAACACAGGCCGAACACTGTTCTGTGTTCGGGCCTTGTAATTTAGCTCTGAAAATCGGCTCTGAATTTACAGTTTTTCGCCCAGCTAACCAAAATAATCCTGCCTGACTGCGTAATGTAATGATGGTAACCTTAGTCAGTGACAGATATGCACAAAAATGGTTAAATTATGAATTAAATGAATGCTAACGTTAGGCGCACTAATTCGTTAGCGTGCCTAACGTTAAGCTATAATTAGCTGGATAAGTTACATAAAAAAGTAGTTTTGGCACTCAATAAACATCAGTCATGAGCCATTGTTTGTTGGCATTCAGGGGAATGTATTGCAGCGGACACACTCATGTTTACAGCATGTATTATGTTACTAAAGATGGCGAGCTCATGTAGCTAGCTAAATAAGCTAAGTAATCAATGAATGCACACTATAGCTGTGTCCCAATTCAGGTGCTGCAGTCCACCAAGGCTAGATTTGAAGACCGATTGCGTCATTGCGCGCGACCTAGGCTGTCCCATTTCAAAGGCTCCTTCAAAGGCAGCCGAGAAATGCAGCCTCCTTTTCTCAAAACTTGAAGGATGCAACTGTTCTGTCCTTCGTGGCCTTTCTGGCATTCAAGATCTCGCGAGAATCCCCGAGAGGTTTGCAAAGCTGAAAATTCTGAAATCGCCGCCTTTTTTTCGTACAGGCAACAGGTAAGATTTACAATTCTGGTTTGCAAATTCCTTATTGCCCCGGCCCTTATTGGGGCACGGTGGCTCAGTGGTAGAGCTGTCGCCTCACAGTCAGAAGGTCCTGAGTTCGATTCTCGCCTGGGACCCTGTGGGCGCTGTGGTTGTGTTCCCCCCCATATCTTCAGTGCCTACTGCCCAGGTGGGGTATCTCGTCGTAAGGGCCTTTCTATCTGTGTGGAGTTTGCATGTTCTCCCCGTCCTCCCCCAGGGGGTTCCTCCGTATATAAACCCCCCACTAAAAAACATGCAGAAGATCAGATCGTCATCGTCATCCGACCAGTGACGACAACATCCGAAGTTGGTCCCCGGGCGCTGTACGAGAAAGCGACCACTGCTCCTGGCCTGCCCCCCGGAGGAAAGGACATGCCTGGATGGGTTAAATGCAGAGGACACTTTTCACCGGCCACCGTCAGCATGAGTGTGTTGTGGGCGCATGCATGTGTTGTGGTGTTCGTGTGACAATAAAAGATGGGGCTTGTCCCGTTACAAGTTTTTTTACTAAATGCACTTCTGTCAACTTTAGAGGTGATTAACCGACGCTTAGATTATTGTAGATCTCATATTTGTCAGTATTGTGAAAAAATGTGATGTGTTTCTGTTGTAAAGAGCTCCAGGGCTTGGCTCGTGAGCATTCCACTAGACTGCCATGTCACTCTCCGTGCAGCGGGAGCTACCGCTGCTGACGGCCGTCAAAGAGGCTTGTCTCCCGGGTTGCCTGGTTCCATGTAACACAGCCCTAGCTGGCTATCCGTATCCAGCGCCGTCTGCTCACTGCCACTGGAAAGCCCCATTTAATTTCATACCACGGTCATTCTGTAGATTCATTTGAGAACATATAAGTAGCGCGGGGCGGGGGGGGGGGGGCTGCGTTGGCTGATGTTGGTGATTCAATTTCGCTTCAGCCTTTTCCCCCCTCCATCTCATCGGACCAGTTGTATTAGGCTACCTTTTTTCCTCTGTCGCGCTCACTGCATTCACCACAGCCAGCAACGTGTTGCCACTAATTTTCTTTTGAATTGATAATCAGGCTCGTTTACATATATGCGTTGTAACTTCATGTGGTGATTTGCATTGACCATTGGTTGGATTTGAGCATGCAGGGGATGGGATTTGGGGCAGATCCCCGTGCGTAATCACTGTGGCAGCTGCTGGTAATGGGGAATTGCGTTCAGGTGTGTGCGCCGTCAGACCAAACTCAACTTCAATGGAAACGCCTACAAGTCGCAATTGTACATTGTCGAAGTTGTAGAAATATCGCAATTATTTTGCGAAAAACTAATGGAAACACAGCTTCTAATAGTCCTCTCTCCTCTCTCTCTTCTCTCCAGAGTAAGGATTGTGGAGGAGGAGGAAGGAGAGACATGAGCGTGTGAGCCAGGGCCCCACCACTACCAAAGAAAGCAAAGAAGGACGAGATGCTGGAGCTGCTTAAGGAAGAGACTCCAGAAGGAGCGAGCCGGCTGCTTCTTTGGTCTCAAAGACTAATTGAAAAGTAAAATAATATATATATATTTATGTTAGTATTATTGTTCGTATTGTTCTTTTTGATATTATTCTGCCGAATCATCATAGCGACATGAATGTCTGCTTGTTTACCTTTTGCACTGATTCATGACACTGATGCATGGGGGGGGGGGGGGGGGGGGGGGGGGGGGGGGGGTAAAACATATGAGGTTTTGCACATTCAGGTTTTGTTCCGTTTTCATGAATGTTTTTTATCCATGTATAGATTATTTCGTACATGTACAGTTTGTTATTTAATAAATATTTTGTTTAAGAAAAACTTGTTTCTTTCTTTTTACACGGCACAACAATGTTATGGTGCAAAGAGATCATTAACATTCATATTTACTGTCAATAGCAGGCCTGTGGGAAATGTATGTCAATAACTTGGGAAACACAAACTGTTAAGCCCTGAGACTTCACTAGACAGAGCATGACAACAGTGGTAGTAATAATATTGTTTTTTGTCCTCTAAATAGTTATTCAAACATGTAGAAATAAATAAATAATGCATCACATGTAATGGAGGGGGATACTGAAAAAGTTAACCAATTTATAAAATATGTACATATAAATAAATAAATGTGGCATAAAATGTCTTCTAGTGGGGCATCATCTTGGGTGGTCTCCAGAGTGTTTGGGGTGCATATAGGGGTCTGGTCGGGGGGAAAGGAGAAGAAAAGCATGTTAAACAATAGCAAGATACGATATGCCATGTCACTTTCTCCCATGGGCTTTGAGAGGGAGGCTAGTAGGGCTGTCACTTTTTCCCAAAATAAAATTCGAACGAACTTTAATTGCCCGAAATTCGTTCGAATATATTCGAAGTTTTTTGGTTAACACATTCAGTGCCAGCGACGCCATATGGCGTCAAGAGAAATTTACCGTAGAGTGCCAGCGACGCCAAATGGCGTCAATAAATCCAAAATCATATTTTTCCATATTTGTGCAGCTTAAGGTCGTACGCAGCCTGTCAACATAATTTCCTTCAATGGATCTCACGGCGCCACCTTAAAAAATCGACGCGATCAAAGCGCGCCGCCCCCCCCGACTCCTTTGTCTTGACTGAGTTTGGGAAATCGCTTCAGTCCCTTGGTGATAGCAGATGGTAGCATACGATAGATAGCATTGAGAATTAGCATTGAGAATTAGCATTGAGAATTAGCATTGAGCATTAGATAGTTATTAGCGGTATATTTAGATCAGATAGGTAGATAGATAGATAGATAGATTGATAGCATCAGATATATTAGTTTGTGAGATTGTGGTGAGTGTTGAGCGTTTGGTGTATTTCAGGTGAGTGCTTGGGTGTTTGAGGTGTGTGTGTGAGGGCCGCGTGTGTGTGTGAGTGTTTGTGATAGCGTTAGGTCGATTAGTTTAGCAGGCAGCAGTAGTAGCATTAGCGTATAGTTATTAGTTAGTGTAGTGTGTGTAAAAAAAAAAAAAAAAAAAAAAAAAAAAATACGTGTTTGTGCGTCTCTGTCTGTCTGTGTCTGTCTCTGTGTGTTGTGTGTGTGTGTGTGTGTGTGTGTGTGTGTGTGTGTTTAGTTGGCTAGTTGGCTAGTCTAGAGCTAGCTTAGCTGTAGGGATGCCTAGGCGCAAGCGTCCCCAGCCTGCTGCCGGGCAGCTCACATTACAGCAGGCCCTGGACCGCGCTGTTGAGTCGAGAGGTCTCCCGGAGACGGACTCCGACGAGCCGGTCTCTTCCTCTGAACATGACGATACTAGGGATTCAGACTGGCAACCGCCTGCACCGAGTGGTGCCTTTTTGGACTCCAGCGATGGTGAGATCGATTTACGATCATCTGATATTGAAAACACTTTTTTCCTTCAATCATATATATCATATTTTTATAAACTCTCACTTTGGATACAGATGAGGAGGAGGAGACTCCTGAGTTGCCCGTGGCGTCGTCTTCTAGAGGTAAGAACCTAGATATATATACGTTATTATTGATCCTTTGCAGGAAATTCATGTGTCAGGTATACAGCTAAATCTACATTTCAGGACAAACAGAACAATGTATCATCATCATCTTCATAGGAGAGCAAAAAGTAGCCTACTAAAAGTGACTTACAGTATATAGCAGTGATGCCCAACCAGTAGATCGGGAGAGAGAGAGAGAGAGAGAGACAGACAGATAAACAAACAAAGAGGGCGTGTGTTGTGGCGACTTTACTATGCAGGCTGGAAACTGTGTCTGTGTAGTATGCGTGTGTGCATTTGCAATGTTGAAACTGGACTGGTAGATCTTGGCAGACTGGCTTCTTGAAAAGTAGAGGTACAAATGTAAAAAAAATAAACACACACACGCACACACACCTTTTATTATTCAGCCATTTATTTTCGTAAATAAAAGCTTGGTAAGAATAACAATCCTGAATTATTTAGCCTATTCTAATACCATGTAAAATATACAATTTCAGAGTTGGAGGACAGTGAGGATGACGAAAACCAAGGGGCTTCCTCCAGCTTCCCACGTGTTGCACGTTTGCAGTCCAGTGATGAAGGTGAGATCAAGGCCATTTTAGAATTCCAATTCAATCTGATAGTGAATGAAAACATAAACTTTTTTCCTTCAAGAAATTTCAATTTCATATTTTTATAAATTCACTTTTACGACAGAAGAGTCGGAGGATCCACCACCACCACCACCACCTTCTTCAAGTGCAGTTGGGCGCAAAAGAGGTGGGAACCTTTTTTATTCAGTTTATTTTTGTCAACACAAGGCTTCTAATTATTGGATTTTGTCAAAAAGACAGCTTGTTTACATATCACAATTGTCTGAAGAAAAACCTTTTATTTCATATTATTTTTATTTTATTTTATTTTTATTCAGCTGGCAAGACTCGCCATCAGGAGGACCCGCCAAGCTGGCGAGGAACGGGTGACTGGAGCCCCAAGAGCTTGCCGTTCACGGGAGTGGCAGGTCCTAGCAACGCGGCAGCATCAATCCAGTCCGACCAGCCTGTCGACTTCGTGGAGCTCTACCTCTGCGAGGAGCTGCTGCAGCTCATTGTTGAGCAGACAAACACTTATGCACAACAGTGCATTGCTGTCCTCCATCAGCTGCGTCTCCCATTCTCCAGGGCAAATGCCTGGGTTCCGCTGACGGTGGTAGAGCTGAAGCGGTTTTTGGGTTTGCTCTTCCTCACCGGCCTCATAAAGAAACCCAGCATCGCGGAATACTGGTCTGTTGAACTTGCACTTGAAACGCCATATTTCAGGAAAACAATGCCACGGAACAGGTACCAGATAATATGGCGCTTTATTCACTTCAGTGACAACCGGGAGGTCGATGGCAGCGACCCGCTGCACAAAGTGCGTCTCGTCCTGGACCTGCTCCTCTGCAAATTCAGGGAGATGTACCGGCCCTCACAGAACATCAGTGTGGACGAGAGCATGCTTCTCTGGCGCGGGAGACTGCGGTTCAAGGTGTACAACCCTGCAAAACCAGTCAAGTACGGCATCAAAAGTTACATACTCTCCGATTCTGAAAACGGCTATTGCTACTCCATGAAGCCCTACTGTGGAACAAGCAACACACTGCAGGACACCGTGCGCTTCCTGGTCGACGGCCTTGAGGGTTTTGGCCACCGCCTCTACATGGACAACTTCTACAACAGTGAGTCCATGTGTCGACTTCTCCTCAGCCTCCACATAGACTCAGCCGGCACACTCCGTGTGAACAGGGGAGAACCACCGTCAATCCGGCAGGTCAGCATGTCGGATCTGGCAGTCGGTGAACGACGCGCTCTCCACAATGACGCAGTGATGGTCCTGGCGTGGCGAGACAAGCGGATCGTGAGGATGATCATCACCTTCCACACGGATGACATGAAGACCGTAGAGGTGAGACAGAAAGGCCAAAGTGAGAGAGTCCCCCAACAAAAACCAGCATGCGTCGTGGCCTACAACCAGTACATGAATGGTGTAGATCGGCTAGATCAGAAGATCAGCTATTACCCATTCATCAGGAAGACGGCGAAATGGAGCTCCAAATTCGTGGCGTACCTGATGGAGATCGCGATCAGCAATGCCTTCATCGTATACAGAAACCGCAACCCAACGGCCAGCTGCAAAACGCTCAAAGACTTCACCCTGTCGGTGATCAAGTCCTGGACGGAGGCATCTGTCCCCCCCCCCCTCCTCCTCCGGCGGCAGGTGACCAACCTCCTCCTCGCCAAGCCACGCCCATCCACCCGCGGAAACGGTCCGCTTCCGCTTCCGCTTCCGCGACTGTGGACTTTGAAGGACATGTCCCACAGCCAGTCGAGGTGCCACCCACGAAGGACAAGGCCTACAGGCGATGTGCGCACTGCGCAGCGAAAGGACTCAGAAAAGAGACAAAATACGTTTGCCCCAAATGTGACTACCTCCCTCTCTGCCTGTACCCCTGCTACTTCGAGTATCATTCCCAGTGACAGTTTCATCCTCTCCCCACTCCCTCCCCCACCTCACCCCCCCAACCCCAAAAAAAAAAAAAAAAAAAAAAAAAAAAGTAGATGAGGTCTATTGTTTATAGTCCGGTGGGCTGTCGTCTTTTCACATACTTTTTCCCGCAGGTAAACTAGACATTCTAACTTTCATTTCAGCTATAGCATTTTGTTCAACTCAAAGGAGAATTCATTATTTGGCATATGTTTACATAAAGTTGCCTTGATTTCCAACGATTTTGAAGGTCCATGTGAAGAAGATAAAACAGTGCAGGAGATGTTGTGTTTTGAATATTGTTATTATGTTACACATCAAATGAAAGCTTTCAATGTGTAGTTTCATAAAAATAAAAAATAAAGGTGATATATTGTTTCCCTATGTAAATAGAGACTTCAATATCCAGCATGACCTCATGAAAGTGAGCATTTTGATGTTAGACCAAGATGTATACAGATATTTGTAGAAAATAAACAAAACATTCTTTTCACATACTTTTTCCCGCAGGTAAACTAGACATTCTAACCTTTCATTCCAGCTATAGCATTTTGTTCAACTCAAAGGAGAATTCATTATTTGGCCTATGTTTACATAAAGTTGTCTTGATTTCCAAATATTTTGAAGGTCCATGTGAAGAAGATAAAACAGTGCAGGACATGTTGTGTTTTGAATATTGTTATTATGTTACACATCAAATGAAAGCTTTCAATGTGTAGTTTCATAAAAATAAAAAATAAAAGTTGATATCTTCTTTCTTTGTGGAAATATGGACTTCATTATCCAGCATGACCCCATGAAAGTGAACATTTTGATGTTAGACCAAGCTGTAAACTAAAATTTGTAGAAAAAAAACAACACATTCTTTTGACATACTTTTCCCGCAGGTAAACTAGACATTCTAACCTTTCATTTTAGCTATAGCATTTTGTTCAACTCAAAGCAGAATTCATTCTGTCGCCCTTTCTAACATAAAGATGTGATTATCTCAGAAACTAATTTCACCCTGCTTTTTTCGGTCGAAAACACTCTTTTTCAGAGGGGTGTATTTCCAAAATGGAACGGTTTATAAACACACTTTTTTTTTTAAATGAAACAGAAGGGTTCAAAGTTTCATTGAGGCTATTGGTTGTCCATATAAGAGGAACACAAAAAATGATATGGCTATATTACAATGCATTGCGGCCTATGTGGCACAGCAAGCAACCTTTTGCCCAAGGGCCGTGGCACTCAAAGTGTTAATTAACACGTTCACTGCCAATGACGTGTTTTTACGTCAAACTAAATCCAACGGTTGACTGCCAATGACGTGTTTTTACGTCAAAAAAATGATTTATTTTTTTTGACCGTGGGATGTGCATCTAACCCTTTTACATCTCTTATATAATTATTGGAGCCACCGAACATGTACAACCCATTCCACCGACCCACTAAGTGGCGACAGTGCTCTCCCAGACTAGAGGAAGGCAAGCAAAAAGCATGTGTGAGGAAGCCATTCTCATGAAAATGGATGGCGAAAACGCTTTCGTTTTCGCGCTGATTGCTGGCGGTGCGGGATTGCAAATTTGCATAATAGATTACGGGTGGAACACACTTTGAAACACGCAGCATAAATAAGACCAGAATCGCAAAAGCTTCATCAAAGCTCTCAACACAAACCACAAGAAACGAGCGAGCCGATCCAGACTTGCACAGCGGCCGCCAGCAGACAGGCAGCAGCAGCAGAAGCAGTGAGCCTGGTGACGCGAGGTTACAGGAGCAACAGAAACGAGCTTGTGACATGCCCGCTGCAGCCAAGAAGAACACACACGGAGGGAGGAGTTTGAATGAGAGGGGTGTTTCCTGCTGTTATGGAGGAAATTACTGTTCAAAACTATTGTTTAGATGTCTGACGTCTTACTGATGCCAAAAATGAATGGTTAAAGTGACTGTTCTATCGAATTTCACAAAAAGCCGTTTATCTCAAAATAATTTTTCAGACGCTGAAACCATGCTGTATTCAACTGCTAATGCTTACATAACTACCGTACTAACTCTACAAACTAACTCTTTTAGACAGAGAAAGCACACATTCTATTAGTTCTTTTGAGATATTGTGTGTTCACAAAATCTTAGCAGAAAAGAATCCTCGGGTCTTGAAAGATGAGCCAGAATCCTCAAAAAAACCCTCTGGCAGAACCTACCTACAGTAAAAAAAAAAACGGCTGGCAGTGAATGTGTTAAAAAAAAAAAAAAATCTTTTTTTCTTTTTTTTTCAGTCCAGCAGCCTATTGCACCAGCTGAACGTAAGTTCTGTCTTAAGTTAGGCCACTGGGCATCAGCCCGACGTGTTAGCTTGGACGCTCACAGTCACAACACTGCCTCACAAACTTGGCTGCATCCAACTCGAGACAACTTTTCAGACCCTGGAGACAATCTTTCTCAGAAGAGACTAACGCGACAAATCTGGAGACTTTTTCTGACATGGGATTAACATTACCAGCAAGCAGCAGTTGGTTAATTTTGGTTCATAAAAAAAAAAAAAAAAAAATCGAACAGTCAATTTACATATCGAACACGAACCCCTCCCCCACATTCGAAGTTGCATTCGAATTTCGAATGAAAAGTGACAGCCCTAGAGGCTAGCTAGCTAGCTATCTAGGCTATATATAGCAAAAACCCTGTAAGGTTAGGCTTAGGCTATATGAAATGAAAAGTTAACTGACATTAGCCATATAAACCACGTTAACATTTAGAATAGTTAAAAGTAAGTGACAGCTTATCCAATAATTTACCTGCTCATCCTCTCCCAGCCTGAGAAACATGCGGCGGCGGTGAAGCTCCAACTCTTCCATAAAATAAAACAAAATGATCAACAAAACAATTTGCTCTGGCTCCATGTTATTAGGCTGTCTGTTCGTGCCTTAAACTTTTGAGACAGTCCGGTGCGGGAGATGGGATTCCCAGATTCGCTCGCACTGTCAACTGGTTGCTAAGGAAACCATTGTGGGGGCGTGAACAGCTAGTGACACAGCAGCTCTTTCTCGCCGAGAAGAGCCTGGTGACGCGAGGTTAGTAGTAGGCTAGACCGTCTAGTTTCGCTCAACGACTCAAGGCTGCGCACTCCCCTGACTGGTCCGCAGAGGACAGACCTTTGTAGACCGCAGCCTTGGTGGACTGCAGCACCTGAATTGGGACACAGCTAATGAGCTGTAGCCTACTGTATAGGGAGCCAAAGTGGTACAGTGCTTCAGTACCAGAGATTTTCATCCGCCATTTATTTACCCATAGACATTTTGTAAAATGCTTATAAAAAATAGTTTGACTTGGTCAAATCAAATGGTTCAGCTATATTTAGAATTGGGGGGAGACCACAGAACATTTCGCTCAGACAAAAAAAAAAAACTTGAAGAAATATTAAATCCACATTTTTAACGTTTTTTTTTTAAAGTGAAATGTGGGATTTTGCTCTTATGACCTCACTGATGACATAATCAGTGGGACTCTCATGACATGACTGATGTCACAGCTGCTTTTATGACATCACTGATGACATCATGACCACTTATGACATCACTGATTATGCCACAATGCCTCTGACATAATTGATGATGTCACAATTTATGACATCACTGATGATGTCATCAGTGGTACTACCAACATCAATATAGGTTTTGTTGTATGGTAATATGACATAAAGGTTTGTATTGAAATTTGTAAAAATGTTTCCGCTCCTAATTCTTTCTGGCCTTGCGCGGGTCCTCTTTGGCCTGTACAATTGTAGGGGAAACACTGGTGTTTCAGATTCTTGATCACTTCCATATTATGTTATTGTGCTTGGTTGCTACTAGAGATGGGTACCGAACTCGGTACTTTTACAGGCACCGACCGAAAGTGGGCGGTACTACCGAGTATCAGTTCACATGACATGAAACGGTACCTCATTTCGGTACTTTATTTTTTTTCTATTATAATTTAAAAATGTCGGTACTTGAACGCATCTCAGTGATACAAAGACAGCGAGCGAGATAGAAATTCCGACGCAAACTTGAAGGCAACACACACGAGGGTGGGTTACGTCAGCACATCACTGCCAAAACAAGCAGAAGAGAAGAAGATGGCCTCTCGCTTGCGGTCCAAAGTGTGGCACTGGCTACACTTCACAAAGATAGACTCAGACAACGCTCGCTGTAACATTTGCGATGCGAAGTGCAAAGCTGGCCAGGGGAACACCTCTAACTTGAGGAAACACTTGGTCAAGCATAAAATCTTTTTACCGTAAGTCTTTTTTTTAAAAAAGACTAAAGTGTTCGATAGCCTGAGGGTGGACGCTGCAGCCACCAGCAACAAAGCACCTACAGCCAGCAGCTCCTCTGCTTCGTTAGCTGAAACGGACAACGACGACGACGAAACTTCAAGTGTCGCAAGTGAGGCGTCGACTTCTTCAACATCAGGTAACGTCATTTAATTAGCTAACGTTAGCTGGATAGTTGTAGCTTATAGCTTAGCATGTTTAGTAGCGTAACTAACGTTATTATTATCCTCAGTTCGTGTCACCGTGAGACGTGTTATTCAACGTTACACTCTTGCTTTCTTTGCTAGGCCACCGTGTGAGAGTCGCACAGGAGGAGACACCCTTCACCCTGGCGAAGAAAGCAGCTTTACTCCGGCAGAAAGTAAATGAGTGCCACAGGGCAGTGACTGCCTTCATTGTAAAAGGCATGTTGCCCTTCGCAACGGTGGAGTCTCCATGGTTCAGGTAAATTATTTATTTATGTATAAATGGGTGATTGTGTGTGTGTGTGATATTCATAGAGTAAGCTAAGTTACTAACAATAGTTATTTTTATTGTCTATATATAGGGAGATGACAGGGACCCTGAACCCAAAATACTCCCCTCCCTCCAGAGACCTTCTCACAAACACACTTATCCCAGCTTGGTATCATGTTGAGAAGAAGAATGTGAAGGAGGAACTCAGGGCAGTTGACCATATTGCAGTGACCGCTGATGGATGGAGCAGTGTGGCACAAGACCATTACCTCACGGTCACTACCTTGCTGCGACAAGTAAACTCTTGGTTTGGGAGGGAAGAGGGAGGGAGGGAGGGGTTTTATTTTTTTGGGTGCTGCTGCTAAACAAAAAAAAATCTAAATAAAGAACAATGTTGAAATTGAGAAGTTTGGACTTATTTGTTTTACAACTGTACATTTTTGTTGTTGCAAAAAAGTATTGAAAAAGGTACCGTTTTTGGTACCGTACCGAATTCCAGGTACCGGTACTGTACCGGTATCGATTCAAATGTGAACGGTACCCAACCCTAGTTGATTGATTGATTGCCTTTATTTACCCAGGGAAGCCTCTTGAGAGCAAGCCCTCATTTTCAAGAGTGCCCTGCTACAAAAGTACATATACAAAAAGTTTCAGACAAACAGGACAAGTGATAAGAACAATCAAAACAACAAGGTCAATTTAAAGCAAGTAAAATCAAAACAGCGCAAATTACAACTAGAGTCCGTCGACAATAGAACAATTAGCTAAAAACATGTGCATCTCTCACACAAGGTGTCGCGAAGGAGTGCCTTGAACGAGACCAGAGGAAGTAATTGATCCAATTTTATAATGTCCTGCAGTGAATTCCATTTGACCGGAGCATAATACGAGAAAGCAGTCTTTCCTTGCTCGGTCCTCACACGCGGGACACGCAGCCTGATGTAAGACTGTGAGCGTGTGCCGTAGCAATTGCTTGCATGAGTGAGAAGTGAACACAGATATGGAGGAAGCTGACCGATTAGGGCTTTATAAATAAACAAAAGACAGTGCTGTTCTCTTCTGACTGAAAGAGAGGGCCAACACACCTTTTCATACAGAACACAGTGGTGAGTAAGAAATTTATCTCCAGTTATGAAGCGCAGCGCGCTGTGATACACGGCATCAAGTGACTTCAAGGCAGAAGATGAGGCATGCATATACACAATATCACCATAGTCAAAAACAGACAGTATTAGAGATTGAACCAATTGTTTTCTAGAGGATGCAGAAAAACAGGACTTATTTCTGTACAAGAATCCAACTTTCCTCCTAAGTTTTTTTTACAAGGTGCTCAATATGCTCATTGAAGGATAGTTTGCTATCCACCCAGATACCAAGGTATTTATAGGATTCAACAGTTTCGATAGCTTCGCCTTGTAGGGTTACTATGCTAAGGCTGTCCATGATGGATGGGGACCTGGAAAAAAGCATCCATTTTGTCTTTTTGGAATTTAGAACCAATTTGAGGTTAAACAGGGAGTTTTGAAGAGCATTGAAGGCAGATTGTAAGCCTGCGACGGCCTGGGCGGGGGTATCCCCGACACAATATAAGATCGTATCGTCTGCATAGTAATGGACATTACAGAGCTCACTTGGAAAGAGAATGTTATTTATATAGAGCGTGAACAGGGTTGGGCCTGAGATAGAACCTTGAGGGACCCCCTTATTAATAGGAAGGGTGTTAGACCGCGTACTGTCTGTAACTATGGAATGTTTTCTCCCCGTGAGGTAATTGGAGAACCATGTGACTGATTGTCTATCTAAGCCAATGGAGGACAGTTTACTCAGAAGTATATTGTGGTCTACCGTGTCAAACGCCTTTGACAGATCAATAAAGATAGCCGCGCAGTGCTGGCGGGCATCAAGACAGTTTTGTATGTCGTTTATTACAAGAGAGGAGGCCGTTATTGTGCTATATTTTGGTCTAAAACCTGATTGCTGCGTTTGAAGAACACTATAAGAGTCCATGAATATTCGAAGCTGCTCGTTTACGAGAGCTTCCAGGACTTTAGCAAGACAACATAATTTGGAGATTGGACGGTAATTATCAAGAATACTCGGGTCGCCACCTTTAAATAAAGGTATGATTTGAGCGAATTTCCAAATGGAAGGAATTTCGCCCGAAGTAAATGTTAAATTAAATAAATGCGCAATCGGAGAGGCGATCAGTTGTGCGCTAAGGCGAAGAAAGAAGGGGGCAATATCGTCCTCTCCTTTTGATTTCTTAACGTTTAATTTAGACAATGCCTTTTGAACTTCACTAATGCTAACCGGGCTGAGAGAGAATCGGTCGTGGAAGAGAGGGGGAATCAAAGGGTCCAAGGAGGGTGGAACAGGGGGTAATGTTGTTGCGGAAGTCGAATTGGCCAATGACCTTTCAAATGCAAACCCGGCAGAGCTGAAATGACGATTGAAGGCGTCACACATTTGCTGTTTATCGGTGATAGAACCGTGCTCGCCGGTGATCTGAGGGGGAAGGGCGGAACTAGGTGCATGTTTTAAAGATTTCACTATTTTCCAAAATTTTGCTGAATTTTGCTGGGAATCATTGAGTGAGGCTAAGTAATAATCAGATTTGGCCTTTCTGATTATGGCAGTGCATTTATTTCTTCTCATCCTGAAGTGGGACCAGTCTGCTGAATTACCAGAAGATCTGGCATTGGACCAGGCTGAGTCCCTGAGACGTAGGGCAGATTTCACAGACTGTGTGAACCAGGGACTGGAGCGATTTTTCACTCTTAGATTTTTATACGGCGCGTGCCTATCAGCTACTGAGTTGAAAACAAAAGAAAAATGAGCTGAGGCTAATTCAGCATCAGGAATTAGACACAGCCTCTCTAGATCCGCGTAATAAAGATCATGCAAAAAGCCCTGCTCTACAAAGTGCTTAAAGTAACGTTTTCTTATATAGTTACTTTTAGATTTACTAATTTTTGTTTGTCTGATACATCCTATAGGGCAGTGATCACTGATGCCTTGAGCAAATACCCCACTTTGGGGATATTTGAGTGGTTTGTTGGTCAAAATTATGTCTATCAAAGTGGATCTGGAGGGGTGTTTTGTATTCGGCCTTGTTGTGTGTTGAATGAGCTGTGTTAAATCTAATTGAATACAGAGCTGTTTTAGACTGAAGGAGGACTCAGTCAGCCAGTCCTGGTTCAAGTCGCCAAGGAGAATGAATTCAGAGTTAATATGTTGTGAGAAGACCCTTCCGAGGTCATCAATGGCCGTGCTCGGGGCGGAGGGGGGGCGGTACACACCTGCGACCGTTATGTGTGAATCGCCTCCCGTGCAAACATCCAAAACAATGCACTCATAACACTTGGGAATGGAGGAGGATGACAACACATGTGTCACTAAGTGCTCTCTGACATAGACTATAACTCCTCCTCCCTTGGCTCTCCTATCCACTACTACTTTGTAGAATAATGGTTACTCGTCCCCCCAGATAATTTTGCCTTTTCTAGTCTTCTGCTTATTGTCTTATCTTGTCTCTTGTCTTGTAATAGTTTCCATTAGACTCAAGACATCACAACAACACACACTGCTGTCCTGCAATGTCTGCCCTGTATCTTGGAGATGTTGCGGAGAGTTCTTCCTCAGCTGCTCTGTAAGTAGTAGTAGCCACAATGCCTCTGACATAATTGATGATGTCACAATTTATGACATCACTAATGATGTCATCAGTGGTACTACCAACATCAAGTTTTGTTGTATGGTAATATGCCATAAAGGTTTGTATTGAAATTTGTAAAAACGTTTCCCCTCCTAATTTTTCTGGCCTTGCGGGGGTGCTCTTTGGCGTGGCTTGTAGGGGAAACACTGGTGTTGTTTCAGATTCTTGATCACTTCCATATTATGTTATTGTGCTTGGTTGCTACTACTACTTTTAGTTAGAGAATTTTAGCAAAATGCTTGGACCATCTGTGAAAAAATTTACTACCAATAGCTTTCTTCACCAATGTGTTCTTATAGGTGTCTAGAATCACCTCTCAATTAGTGCAAACCCAAATCCTCGTGGAAAATCCTGGAGAGCCAATCAAAGTTAAGGTGCCCCGAGGGCTTGGGTGAAAAATATGATAAAAATTAAAAGTCTAAAATGAACTTGTGGGGTGTCTAACTAGGGGTTTTCAGGGGTGCTGAATCCATTACAAACATTATTTTTGAGTAAAAATGTCTCCCTGACCATATGATATTGGTATATTGGTTATTGTTAAGCTATCATCAAGGTTAGGAATATGCTTGACTTTGAAATTGAATATGCTCCTTGAAAAGTGCTTGATATTCAACATAATCTGATGTTTCATCTACACAGTCACTCAGTGAACCAAAAATATTTTAATAGCTGAAATTAAACGATCCTGTCATCATTTTATTGTCTCCTGGCGGCTCACACAAGACACAGAGTAGACAGCAGAGTGGACCGGAGCTAGATTGACTGACATGGGCTCCGAAATCAAAAGGGGCATTTTTCCATTCCGCTAAGCTCCACGTCTTGAGGGTGACCATCTTCTCTCAGCACTCTAAAGTGCTTGAATTTTATTCCTAAAAAACTACGAACCCTGCTGGCATGTAAAATAAGAGGTTGCTTTCATGACTGTGAACATTTAGCATAGATAATGTGGTTAACACATTTTTATGACGTTTACAGACCCATGATGCTACTGTATGTTTCTGCAAATGGTGATGCGTCTTCAGTATGAACACCGCTTTTTAAGCAGAACTTGCTTAAATTTAAGCATTTTTGTCTAGTTTTAAGGCCCAGTATGGTCTTTCAGTGGCTAGAATTTTTTGCTAGTTTTTAAGAATTCTAGTCAAGCAAAATTTGCTCACCCCATTGGCAGATTTTTTTTGCTTGATATAAGAAAATTTGTCTAGATTTAAGAATATTTTGCTTGTTTTAAGTAGGGCTGTTTGTGCAGTGTGTCTGTCTGTCTGTCTGTCTGTCTGTCTCTCTGCCTCTATCTGTCTGTCTGTCTGTCTATCTATGAGGAGTGACAGGGCTCAACGTTAACTTTTAAAAGTGGTTGCCGGAGGGGCAACCTGGCAAGAGCTTTTGGTTGCCCGAATAAAAATATGGTTGCCCAATTTTAGTCGCCTTATATTTTGAGTAATTAAGATACTATGCAGTCATAAGCCGGCTTAATAATGACGATGTGACAGAAAAGTAAGTACCGTATAATAGTCTATAGTATATAGTATAATAGGCCTATTCAGTGTGCGCACGGGGTGTAGGAGTAGTAAAAATGATAATAATAATAATAAGTTTGTGTCATTTCGTTTTCTAAACAAATCTTATTTTTTGTTTTTATAATGCATTTGCACTGAAAGGATTTGTTTAACTAATATTTGTGAACTTTCATTTTCATATATTTTTTAACACGTTGAGTGCCAATGACGAGATATCTCGGCTTACAGGATCCAACCGTTGAGTGCCAAGGACGAGATATCTCGGCTTACATAAACATTTATTTTTTTTGACGGTGGGACATCGATCAACCCCTTTTACGTCTCCTATACCAATATTGGAGGAAGAGAACGTGTATAATCTATTTTACCGACCAGCTGGTGGCGACAGTGCTCTCCAGACAGAGACAAAGCCGAGCAAAAACAGCCGCGGGTCCGCTGGAGAAAGCCATTCTCAAGGAAATAGCTGGGCGAAAACGCTTTCGATTTCACACACACACACACACACACACACACACACACACACACACACACACACACACACACACACACACACACACACGCGCGCGTGCACACACACACACACACACTCGAGTACCTTTGAGCATAAATAAGACCAGAATCGCAAAAGCTTCTTCAAAGCTCTCAGCCGACACCTCAAGAAACGAACGAGCCCGTTTTACAGTAATCCAGACTGCCCGAGAGCGGCCGCGGAGCCAGCAGCAGCAGCACAGACGGAGGGAGGAGTTTGGAGACACACACACACACACACACACACACACACACACACACACACACACACACACACAATACAGTATACAGACTTGCCCAAGGGCACCCATAATCACAGGCACGTGAGGTGGTTCTAAAAATCCATTTATCTCAAAACTCTCTGAAAATCTCTGAAACCATGCTGTACTCAACGGCTAATATCTACATAACTACTAACTCTACAAACTAACTATTTTAGACAGAGAAAGCACACATTCTATTAGTTCTTTTTAGATGATTGGTGTTCACGAAGTCTTAACAGAAAAGAATCCTCGGCTCTTGTAAAATGAGTCAGAATCCTCAAAAAAAAACCTGGCAGAACCTACCTACAGCATTGAAAAAAGGGCTGGCAGTCAATGTGTTAACAGTTATTGTTCATATTGTGCTTAATTTATTAATTAAAACGTTATTGATAATGAAGTAGCCTATGCCTCCTCATGTTCATTCAGGGATACTATGATGACAGTGGTTTGGGGCCCCCACTCTGATGTTGCATAGGGCCCCAAAAGGCCCAGAACATTTGCAATCCCTCTCTCTCTCACCCCGTATGACAGGCTGACAGGCCAGGGATGCAAATCATTCCTCAGCACATATACGCGGTGGTAAAACATTTTTGAAGGATGTCCTGGTCGAGGTGTATGTTGTCGGCTTGTTGTAGGCTACATGCTTTGCAGTATAGCGTTATGCTGGAATTATGCCTTTAGTTTGGACTGTCACACGGAAATGAGAGACACTGAATCTTGACGAGGAAACGTGTGGAGCTTTTATACACTGTGTGGGTTTCTGCTCGCGGAAATGAGCGGGAGTCTTGAAAACTCCACTTTGTCCGCCCACCGTCCACGTAGTTACACAATTCGGGGTGTGCACGGCCAGGCGAAAACCATCTGCACAGGAGCCTTGTGGAGGGGCGCGTCTGCTGATTTGACTCACTTTTCCGTGCGGACACTCGCGGTCCTCGCCGATGCGGGAAGCAAATGAGACCTAAGCGCTTGTTGTAGGCTACATGCTTTGCAGTATAGCATTAGTTTTCTGTCCCGTTCAAAGACACACAGGGATTTCACCTCGATGACAATTTCCTCGTCCTTTGTTTCTGTGCGGGGCTGCGGGCGGACGCGGTTCTTCTTGCGTCTTGCAGCCGCTGTGATTGTGTGCGAGCAGCACCACCTGTCCGAGTCAGTATTCGTTAAACATACCGCACGTGCAGCATGCATCACGTAGGTTCCGACTGGTAATTAGTAACATTGTTGTGATTGTAACAGCAATAAAATGTCACATATATGTCACTCACAACAAGTATTAAAACATATTTATTTGGTGTATATTTTGCTGTTTGCTGCTGTACATATTTTTTTGCATGTTAAAACGTGGTTGCCCCTGGGGCAACCAAAGGCCAAGAAATGGTTGCCCTATTTATTTTTTGGTTGCCCGGGGCAACCGGCAACCGTTAACACATTGAGTGCCAGCCATTTTTTCAATCCTGTAGGTAAGTTGTGCCAGGTTTTTTTTTGAGGATTCTGGCTCATTTTACAAGAGCCGAGGATTATTTTCTGTTAAGAATTCGTGAACACCAATCATCTAAAAATAACTAATAGAATGTGTGCTTTCTCTGTCTAAAAGAGTTAGTTTGCAGAGTTAGTAGTTATGTAGATATTAGCCGTTGAGTACAGCATGGTTTCAGAGATTTTCAGAGAGTTTGGAGATAAATGGATTTTTAGAACCACCTCACGTGCCTGTGATTATGGGTGCCCTTGTCTCCCACTCTGTGCTCTCTCTCTCTCTCTCTCTCTCTCTCTCTCTCTCTCTCTCAGAGAGAGAGAGAGGGAGTGTGTGTGTGTCTCCAAACTCCTCCCTCCGTCTGTGCTGCGCAGTGCTCTGCTGCTGGGAGTTTGAGCAGCGACTCTCCCTGGCAGCGAGTGTGGATAGGTCTCACTGTCTCTTGGGTTTGAGAGCCCCGATGAACCCCCGTGCGACTCTAGGCTTTATGCTGCTCACCCAGTCCATTTCTGGAACCCCCCACCGCAGCAGCGCGAAGCGTCCCCGCCTACAGTATGAGAATGAGGCTCGTTCGTTTCTGACTGTAAAATCGCCAAGCCATTTCCGCGGGAGGCGGCTGCTTTTGGTCCACGGGTCCCGTGGCTGTGGCTTTGTCTCTGTCTCTGTCTGGAGAGAACTGTCGCCACTTAGTGGTCGGTAAAATAGATTATACACATTCTCTTGCTCCAATAGTGATATAGAAGACGTAAAAGTTGTTGATTGATGTCCCACCGTCAAAAAAAAAAAATGTTTATGTAAGACGAGATATCTCGGCTCTGGCACTCAAGCGTTGGATTATGTAAGACGAGATATCTCGGCTATGGCACTCAACGTGTTAATGTCGAGCCCTGAGTGATCCAGTCTATTTTGCTGAATAAATGCTAGTATAATTTTTTGGTGCACGCGCGACATGTTTACAGTAGCCTAGTCTATGAACACCGTTGCAAGTTGACGTTTATACTAGTCACAGAGAACACTGCACACCCTTGGAACTGTGGCTAGCATTACAACAACAAGCAGTAGGTTATCAAACATACACAGACAGACTACCACGAGCTAGAGAGAGAGATTGCAAGCTGCGTTAGCACCTCAACTATAGCCTAGGTAAACCCAGCCCCCACGTGACCTGCTCTCTCAGTTCCAAGTCACTAGCGTCTAGACCCCGAGCCATTCAAATCGATTTCTGGGGCGATTGAAAGACCCACGCAGACCCGCAGCCAATGAGTGACGGCGTGACTGCCAACATCAGTCCTGCCGTGATCGGCCAATCAGAGAGTGCGTCTTTGTCAAAGACGTGTAACAGCTGCAGCGGCTTAGCACTACCTAGTCATTAGCTTTTTGTCTTTCCAAAGCATAGCTCCCGAGCTAGCTACTAGCTGGCTAGCTATATGGCTATGCAACTACTTTGAGGAAATTCAAGTGAAAACAGCTGTTAATGTTAATGTGGGAATCGTGTTGCAGATGGGGAGAATGATAAAGATGATGATTTACATGGACGCTGTGAGCTTGTGTATGCAAATCCAGAGAACTTGATGAAAACAAAGTGGCTAAATATCCTGGCATCGGGTACACGAAAATTAACGTTATTAAATGCTGTAACGTTAACGTTAATGCATTATGGAAGATAAACGCTGGTTTAACATAATTAAAATAATTCCCTACCAAACATGTAAAGTGACGCTTCTGGGCAGTAGACCATTTGGGCATAACATTATGTAATGTGACATGAGATCACCACATTTCAATAAATATAACGTTTTTGCACATTTGAATGCTGCTGGTCGTTTGTTTAATGCTGTATATATTGGATATTTAAAGCTGATACACAACACAATTGTGTTGAGGTAATTCCGCAAAGCTCAGTTAAAAATATAACATGTAACACTTGACACAATCAAATGTAACTTTTTCACAGCAATACTGTACAGTCCAGTGGTACGGTGGGCTAATTGTTTGAATTATATCGAAATATATTTGCATGGTGTAGCATGTAATGCAGATACCGTAGCTGGATACTCTGACACAGAAAGGCAGACAAGCTAGCAGCAGGGATCTTGTCACACTGATTCCAGATAAACTCGTCTGTCTAGCCAGCTACAGAATATTACTGTAGCCTACATAATACCACAAGCTAAATGCAGCATATGCCAATGTAAGGCTGGGTAGCATTAGCTAACGTCATCCAGGCTATACAGTAATAGGCTATTATAAAGTTATGAAACGCTGATTCAAACGTTACGTGTGTTTTTATTGTAAAACTAAAATGTGATGTAGAGCCAATTTATTGGTAAGGTAAAGGTAAAGGTAAAGTCCCACTGATTGTCACACAATGTGTGAAATTTGTTCTCCGCATTTGACCCATCCCCTGGGGGAGCGGTGAGCAGCAGCGTGCGCCGCGCTCGGGAATCACATGGTGATTATTGGAGCGGACATCACAGTAGGAGATGACAGTAGAAGCGCGTTACGCTGTCACTTACCTAAATCACGTTAAATCGACGAGGGGTATATATTAGGGGTGGGGGAAAAAATCGATTCACCTAAGTATCGCGATTTTTAATGTCACGATTTTTTGGATCGATCTTTTATTCCAGAATCGATAATCGCAAATTAAAAAAAAAAAAAAAAATTTTTTTTTTTTGGGTGCTTGCAGTCAGGCCACTCACTGAACAGCAGGCCAGGCGCCGCCTACTGGTTTACTAGTGGTTTTATTACTTTATTAGTTAGTCTGAAGTAATAATTACACTTCAGGGTTAAAGTGGGTGCATCTCATTGTAAAATTGGACTTCAAACGGCCCAAATCTGGCTTCAAACGGCCCAAATTTCACGCGCGTTGGCCCATATCGGCCTGGCCTGCTTGGTATCTAATGCCCGGCCTGAATTATGATCCCAGTCCGCCCCTGTTTTTAACTATAGCCTATCGCCCAGCCCTACTCATGATATATAATATACAGTCTCTAGTGTATGATTCAACTTTTCCCATGTTCTAATCTAGTGTAAAAAAGCAAACAAACTGAAAAAGAAAAGAAAAAAATAAACAAAAATCGCAATAAATCGTAATATCGAATCGCAATAATCGTAGAATCGCAATACTTAAGAATCGCAATATAAATCGAATCGGCACCCAAGAATCGTGATAGTATCGAATCGGGAGATAAGTGAATCGCCACAGCCCTAGTATATATAGACCCAGGATTACATATATGTTTCACATAGGGTGGTGTTTTAATTTCGATGTTTTATTTGGTCCAATATTGAAATGTTCTACAATTGCAGGTTGTGTTACCATTACACAAAATTCAGATACCTTCATATCTATTTCGGCTCATATTGGTTGCTATTTAGTAGCGAAATAGAGTAGCACAATGCATGCTGGGAGGAAGTGAACAACAACAAACCATAACAAACGCATCACAGAATGAAGCCTAAGCTGGTAAGTCTGTTAAGATAATGTTTAGCGAATATAATTCATAATCGTTTTAATAATAATAATAATAATTCTAGGCAATGAAGACAAAACCCAAGACTGTGTTACAGTAGGCTAAGTGTATCTTGTCCTATAATTGACCAGACTAGACAGAGGTTGAAGTACAAGAGATAACATTTATTACAAAAGTTTACATCATCCGCAGATCACCAGTTACTCGTGTCAATATTTTACCCTAAAATGTTTTAGCATTGATTTTAAAAGAATTGCAAAGAATAACAGTTTTATGTTCTCCTGTAGGATGTGTTTTGGAGAGCTTGATTCTTCGCTCCGTTTCCATTTCTGGAGAGTATTCAATGTTTCCTCTGCTCTTGTAATGAAATTGGAACACGTTTGGCAAATCCGACATGATTTGCTCTCCTGTGTTTTACACCAACCCTCTCCAGGCGTAGAAATACCCCCTTCTCGAGTGGTTTGCAGCTGCCCAACTTGCCTTTAGAACGAAGGTTTCTCTTACACAACCTGCAAAAATCGTTCACATTGGTGGTAGCCATCGCGCTGCTGTTGTGGTCGCTAGCAGTAGCCTAGTCTAGTGAATGAAAGTGTAGTTAGTTCGCGTGCTAACAACAAAGGTCGCAGAGTGATGACGCCATCTGTTGCACTGCGCATGTGCTCTGTGCACTAAGCTGGTTGGATGACGGTTGCGTGATGGAGTGGTCTATCGGGGGGGGGGGGGGCGCAACAACCGCTAGAAATCGATTACCATAGGTGGGGCACCAGACCCTTGTGACTGTAAGCAGGCTGAGCCTGAGAGCAGGTCACTGGGGGCTAGGTTTACCCAGGCTACCTCAACTAAGGCTGGGTAGTGTGCCTATAGGGCCGACCCGGCTCTGGTGCTAACATTGATGCCATTCTGAACAGAAGAGAATTGTTCTGGATCTATAACTTGCAAACGTTCTCCCCTAAAGGATTGAATGATGACATACCATGGCATGTCCTGCTCTAAGGAGTTTCTGGGTTTACAATAGGGCTGTGGCGATTCACTTATCTCCCGATTCGATACTATCACGATTCTTGGGTGCCGATTCGATTTATATTGCGATTCTTAAGTATTGCGATTCTACGATTATTGCGATTCGATATTACGATTTATTGCGATTTTTGTTTATTTTTTTCTTTTCTTTTTCAGTTTGTTTGCTTTTTTACACTAGATTAGAACATGGGAAAAGTTGAATCATACACTAGAGACTGTATATTATATATCATGAGTAGGGCTGGGCGATATAGTTAAAAACAGGGGCGGACTGGGATCATAATTCAGGCCGGGCATTAGATACCAAGCAGGCCAGGCCGATATGGGCCAACGCGCGTGAAATTTGGGCCGTTTGAAGCCAGATTTGGGCCGTTTGAAGTCCAATTTTACAATGAGATGCACCCACTTTAACCCTGAAGTGTAATTATTACTTCAGACTAACTAATAAAGTAATAAAACCACTAGTAAACCAGTAGGCGGCGCCTGGCCTGCTGTTCAGTGAGTGGCCTGACTGCAAGCACCCAAAAAAAAAATTTTTTTTTTTTTTTTTTTAATTTGCGATTATCGATTCTGGAATAAAAGATCGATCCAAAAAATCGTGACATTAAAAATCGCGATACTTAGGTGAATCGATTTTTTCCCCCACCCCTAGTTTACAATATATCTTGTTTGGTGGAGCATTCAACATAAATGTGGCACACTTTTGAATGATTTATGAAAGCTGCAACTAGGCTGATGTCTTCATTCATCTGTTGTGCTCCTCTGTAAATATTCATGTAAATATAGTATGTGTGAATTACTGTCGGCATAATTATGTGTATTTGTTGTGGTGTTGCACTTCTTTCAATTTGTCTTGTGTCTCTTCAAGGTGACAAATGCTTCCTGTCAATTATTGAGAGACACTCCCACAAGAGACTGATTGTCCTACACCTGTGAACACATCGATGGAGTCAAAGGTGGAGCATTGTCTTTTTAACATCATTGTGGCAGAAATATATCTAATGTATATTGTATAATCACAATATTACACTCGAGGGTGTACTTTACGTGGTTATTGGCACTTCAGTGACGCGCACTGCCGCATCACCGTCGTGCCAATAACCACGGTAAAGTACACCCTCTTGTGTAATATTGCTTAATTATACATGTAGTTCCCACCAAGCAATCTGATTGGTCAAGGACTGTTCTCAAATGAGCATAACAGCACACCTAACCATTCTTAAATGGTTCATTTGAGAACGCCCTCATCACTAAAATATCACTCCACCGGCCGGTCTGTTCAGCAGAGAACTTTACTTTACTTTACTTTATTTCATTTAGCAGACGCTTTTATCCAAAGCGACTTACAGGTTACACAATTACAATTAATAAACATATCAAATAAGAACAAATTAAAAAGAGAAACATATGTAAGAGTCAAATATAAACATTAAGATAAGTTAAAAACAACAAATGAAGCAGTGAAATGTGAAATGTAACCATAGCATTAACCCTTAAGGAGGACCCAGGTGTAGTCCAAAGAGGTGGGTTTTTAGCCTCCGGCGGAAGATAGGAAGTGTTTCGGCCAACACTACCGAAGGGGGAAGCTCATTCCACCATTGTGGAGCCAGAGAGGAGAACAGGCGGGAACGGGACAGACGACTACCAGGTGTAAGAAGTGATGGAGGGGCGAGGCGAGCGGTGGAGGTGAAGGAGCGGAGGGAGCGGTGAGGTGTTTGGAAGGTGACGAGGGATTGTAAGTAAAGGGGGGCTGATCGGTGGACTGCCCTGAAGGCCAAAACCAAGGTCTTGAATTTGATGCGTGCAAGGACCGGGAGCCAATGAAGTTGACGGAAAAGAGGGGTGACATGGGAGAATTTAGGGAGGTTGAAGATCAGACGTGCAGCAGAGTTTTGGATGAATTGGAGGGGCTGGATGGCAGATGCAGGTAACCCCGCCAGGAGGACATTACAATAGTCCAGGCGGGGGAGGACAAGAGCCTGGACCAGGAGTTGTGTTGCTTCGGTGGTGAGGAACTTACGGATTTTTCTGATGTTGTATAAAGAGAATCTACAGGAGCGGGCGATGGCTGTAATTGAGGGGGAGTTAGATAGCTGGTTGTCGATATGTACACCAAGGTTTTTAACGAATTGAGAGGGAAGAACTGTGGTATTGTCGATGGTGATGGAGAGGTCAGTGAGGGGGCAGTTTTTTCCGGGGATGTAAAGTAATTCAGTTTTGCTGAGGTTCAGTTTGAGATGATGGTCTGTCATCCAGGAGAGGATGTCTTTGAGGCAAGCGGCAAGACGAGTTTCAATCTGTGTGTCGGAAGGGGGAAAAGAGAGAAAAAGCTGAGTGTCGTCAGCGTAGCAGTGATAAGAGAACCCGTGAGAAGAGATTACGTGACCCAGGGACCTAATATAGAGCAGAAAAAGAAGGGGACCGAGGACTGAACCCTGGGGGACACCCGTGTTCATAGTGCAAGATTTAGAAAGGGAACCCCGCCAAAGAACTTGAAATGTGCGATTGGAGAGATAAGAGGTGAACCAGGAGAGTGCAGCACCAGAAATACCCAGATCAGAGAGAGTGGAGAGAAGGATTTGGTGGTTTACAGTATCAAAGGCAGCAGATAGATCAAGGAGGACAAGAACAGAGGAGAGGGAAGCAGCTTGAGCAGAGTGAAGGGCATGTGTGACGGAGAGGAGGGCGGTCTCAGTGGAGTGGGCTGGTTTAAAGCCAGATTGAAGGGGATCCAGGAGGTTATTTTGAGAGAGATGGAGGGAGAGTTGTTCAGAAACTGTACGTTCAAGGGTTTTGGAAATAAATGAAAGAAGAGATACTGGACGGTAGTTTTGGACGGAGGAGTGGTCAAGGGAGGGTTTTTTGAGGAGAGGTTTGACTATGGCAGTTTTAAGAGGAGGAGGGACGGTGCCGGAGGACAGTGATTAGAACAGCAGCGGTCAAAATTCTGCAGGCAACATGGCCGCATATATTGCCTGTAACCCCACAGAATTTCTATCCCATACTAACTAATAATAACTTGGCCAATAAGTATGTAACATACAAAATAAAACAAACTAATGTCTTCATTTGATGTAGAATGCACATGACATGTAACTATTTTATTAAACTCGCATTGCAGGAATATTGTATTCACCTCACTGCTCCAGATTAACGTAGTTGGCGCATGCCTCAGAGAGCCTGGTTGTCTTGGAACCCACTCGCTTAGCGCCAGAACACACCCAATTTGGGGGCTGAACACGCCAGGATTAGCCAACGCCAACCCCAGTGCACAGAACTGTCAAATCAAATCATCGTCAGACACGCTAGGGCCCGCCTCTTTCATCTCAGACAGGCAGTATTATTTTCAGTCTGATACGTTACCATCCTAACTAGGGATGGGCATTTCTAGCAAAAACACTATTCGAAATTCGCTGGCCAAAGTCGACTTTTAATCGAAATTCGGAAAAAAAAAAAAAAAATGTAAAAAAAAAAAAAAAAATTGGTGAGTGAAATGTTGCATTGTCTCCCCTGATTCTAAGTCTAAGGCTTTATTAATTAAAGGTCCCATTCCGTGCAAAAGCTGTTTTTACTTGTAAATGCATATATACTGCTGTCAGCCCTCCCTGTAATGAGTGGTCACACGCTCAGAACTGCCACAGTTGGATTTGTCCCTATCCAGCGTCCCTCTGCAGTCTCCTCCAAGCCACACCCCCAAACGCTTCGTTTGCCCAGAGGGGAATCTGGGGGAATCGGGACGTCACTAGCTTCCTCCTGCATACTGCGCGGGTCTCTCTCACACAAGCTACCTGCACCATTTAGTCTATAGCCACAAAATTAACACTTCTAGCTGGAGCGACGCCAACTGTACGTGATCCAGCAACTGCAGAGGTGCATTCGGTAAGTCTAGGCATTTTGAGATGTCCTCTTTAGCGTAGTACCGTTTAGTTAACGATAACTCGCAACCTAGCGTGCTGGTCCACAGACGCTAATCTGATTGGCCGCTGGGAGCCTGGGGCGGGCTCTCCCTCTGCGGCCAATGGGAACTGTTAGTTCTGAATATATTATAGAAACAGGCCGTTCTTGGGAAGCAACCAGAAGAGGGAGTGAGAACTCCGTCACAACAAACGGGTTTGCTATATTTTCGACAGATTAATCCAGAATCATGTTTTATGGACCAGAGACACACGTTTTTAAGAGGTTACAGCTGCACGAATTGGGACCTTTAATAGAAAAAGCTTCTGCTGTGGATTTTTAGCTCAAACAAGCATTGCACCACTGAAGTAAAGAACATGTTACATGACATTGACATTTTCGAAAATAAAAAACAGTTTTGACAATCATGAGTGGTTCATTAAATATTTAGTAGGCTCAGGTCTGAGTGCCAAAGGGGTGCCAAAGTCACCCCCTCTCCCTCTTCATGGAATTTCATCCGCCATTCATTTTTCCATAAACCTTGCTTCAAATGCTTATAAAAAATGTTTTACTTGCTCAAACCAAGCGATTCGACTATACTTAGAATAGAGCTGCACAATATATCGTTTCAGCATCGTCATCGCAATGTGCGCATGCGCAATACTCACATCGCAGAACGCGCAATGTCATAGGATAAGGCAAAGTAACTCAAACATGTCATGCTATAACTCTTTTGCTGGTTGATACTCAGCATTAGCACACTAGCATCCTGCCAATCACTCTGGCTGCAGCTAAAAACACTTGCTACTATGTCACCCATGCAGGTTACCCACTACCCTCTTAAAGGGACAAGGCTTGATGAGGTAATCAAGTCATTTGGTGAAAATTCCTGTATTCTTTCATATCGCAATATATATCACAGAAACCAAATATATTGCAATGTCTGTTTTTTCCAATATCGTGCAGCCCTAACTTATAATCAGGGGAGACAATGCAACATTTTACTCACACAAAAAAAAAGAAAATCGAATTTCGACTTTCAATAATAAAAGTCGACCTTGATAATAACGATTATTCGAAAATTCAAAATTCGATGCCCATCCCTAATCCTCCTAACCTGATGCTGCCACATGAAACCAGCAGCTTGTTTGTTGATCTCTTCTTCCAACCATTCGTCAACAGTAAGTCCATCAAATAAATAAATTAACAACAAAACATTTTGCATCAACGCTGTAAGCTAGATGCTGCTTTCTGCACAGCTGTTTGTTACAGTTAACTCATGTGATGAGCATATCGTCTGGCTGACGTCTGGCTGACACTATTTCTTGTCTCGGACTAACACAGTCGGCAAAAACTTAGTTATTTAGAGAGCAAATGGCCCCAAAATATGAACACCTTTTGTTTATAGCTTGTATTTTGTTGGTAACGGTTGTATAATCGCAATATTACACTCGAGGGTGTACTTTATCGTGGTTATTGGTAGGGATGTCCGATATTATCGGCCTACCAATAATATCGGCCGATATTAGCATAAAAAAGTTAATCGGTAAAAAAAAAATATCGGTATCGGTTTTCATGCCAATATATATATATATTTTTTTTTTAAATACAGGAGGAGTCTCACTGAGAGCAATGCTCTCTTTTTCAGGAGTGCCCTGTTCACATTCACGCACACATTCATACCTGGAAGCTGACCAGTACAACCACAGTCTGATCTGTTAGCCACTGAGCAGCTCCACTGGAGCGGTTGGGGTTAAGGGCCTTTGCTCAAGGGCACCTCAGTGGTGGTAATGAGGGAGGGGCAAGCGCTGCCATTTCACTTTCCCCACCCAGATTTATCCTGCCGGTCCCGGGGATTGAACCGACGGCCTTCTGGTCACAAGCTCGCTTCTCTAACCGTTGGGCCACCACTGCCCCAATAACACTTACAGTCCTCTGCATCCAACCCCAGTAAACTGTTCTCCACCTTCTCCACGCTCCTCAACCCTCCCTCCCCTCCCCCTCCCTCTCTGCTGATGATTTTGTAACCTTCTTTACTAAAAAGGTGGATGACATCAGCTCCTCCTCCCATCCTCCAGGCACCCTCACTAACACTCCGGACTCCAATCCTGCTTCCCGGCCCCCTGTCCCTGGATTTCCTTCCTTCTCTCCCGATGAAGTGCTTAAACTCATCAGCTCGAACCGAGCCACTTACTGCCCCCTCGATCCTATCCCTTCCTCTCTCCTCCAAACCATCTCACCTAACATATCTCCCTTCCTCACTACCTTCATTAACTCCTCTCTGTCCTCTGGTCTTGTTCCGCCTGCTCTAAAGACTGCAAGAGTCAAGCCTCTGCTTAAGAAACCCTCCCTTGACCCTACTGCTATTCAGAACTACAGACCTGTCTCATTACTTTCCAAAAGCCTCGAACGAGCAGCGTCCGAACAACTTTCTCTCTATCTCTCCCAAAATGACCTCCTGGACCCTCTGCAGTCCGGTTTCAAGGCTTCTCACTCCGCTGAGACAGCTCTTCTTGCTGTCACAGAGGCCCTTCACACTGCTAAGGCCTCATCCCTCTCCTCTGTCCTTGTCCTCCTTGACCTGTCTGCTGCCTTCGATACAGTCAACCCCCAAATCCTTCTTTCCACTCTGTCTGACCTCGGCATTTCAGGTTCTGCACTCTCCTGGTTTGCTTCCTACCTCTCGAACCACTCATACCAGGTCTCATGGAGAGGTCCCTCTCCAGATCCTGTCCTCTTACCACCGGTGTCCCCCAGGGCTCAGTCCTGGGCCCCTTACTTTTCCTTCTCTATATCAGATCTCTTGCCTATGTGATCTCTTCTCATGGCTTTTCTTATCACTGCTATGCTGATGACACCCAGCTTTTCCTTTCCTTCCCCCCCTCCGACACTCAAATCGAGGCTCGCATCTCTGCATGCCTCAAAGACATTGGCGACTGGATGTCTGCCCACCACCTCAAGCTCAACCTTGGTAAGACAGAGCTACTCTTCCTCCCAGGGAAAGACTGCCCTCTCGCAGATCTCTCCATCTCCATTGAGAACACCACTGTACTTCCCTCCCAAACAGCTAAGAACCTTGGGGTGATCCTTGACAACCAGCTGTCTTGCTCAGCCAACATAGCTGCGAAAGCACGCTCCTGTAGGTTCTCTCTCTACATCATCCGCAAAATCCGTCCCTTTCTCACAAGAGAAGCGACTCAACTCCTGGTCCAGTCTCTTATCATCTCCCGCCTGGACTACTGCAACGTGCTCCTGGCCGGCCTACCTGCCACCGACATCCGACCGCTTCAGCTCATTCAGAATGCTGCAGCCCGTCTGGTATTCAACCAACCCAAATTCTCTCACGTCACTCCCCTCTTCCAGGACCTCCACTGGCTTCCCATCTCGGCCCGCATCAAATTCAAGACACTGGTACTGGCCTACAGGGCTGTACACCAGTCAGCTCCCCTGTACCTGCAATCTATGGTCAGGTTCCAAACCTCTCAGCGCTCCCTTCGCTCCTCCACCATTGCAGGTCGCCTTCGCCCCTCCTTCGCTACGGGGGCTCAAAAGTCGCTCATCCTGATCTCGATTCTTCTCGTCCCTGGCACCTCAATGGTGGAACGAGCTTCCACCTTCGGTCAGGACAGCTGAATCACTGCCGATCTTTCGGAAAAGACTAAAGACACACCTTTTCAGGCTCCATCTGGGCCCTTCTTGATCTAACTTCGTTCTCTCTCTTTCTAAAGAAAAAAAAAAAAAAAAAACTAACCTAAACTTGTACCACTAACCTAAACTTGTACCACTGTTCCTTCAGAAGTTGTAGTTGTCATAGACTGTGCTCCATAGTTGATTGCTCTATTGCTGACAAAAATGTGTTATTGTACGTCGCTTTGGATAAAAGCGTCTGCCAAATGACGTAATGTAATGTAACTTTAACACAACATGCATATTTATATATTAAACTCTTCAGCTACATTAAGCTACATTATGTAACTTGTTACCTGGAATTTTGGTGAAAAAAAAGCCCGCTTATATCGGTATCGGTTGATATCGGTATCGGAAATTAAGATTTGGACATTATCGGATATTGGATATCGGTAAAAAAGCCAATATCAAACATCCCTAGTTATTGGCACTTCAGTGCCGCATCACCGTCGTGCCAATAACCACGGTAAAGTACACCCTCTCGTGTAATATTGGTTAATTCAAGGTCCCCGTCCGACAGCTCTGATATGATCAAACAAATACAAACATGGATGAAGGCTCTTTTTTAAACTAGTGGACATGACCCTGCAGTGATAGTCTGGAGTGGAACTTGTTGCTGAAACACATCTAAATAAAACAAATAAACAACATGGATGAGGCTTCTTTTTTGTTCTTCCTTTTGTTTTTAACAATTGAACCAAGATGAACCAAGGCAAAACTGTCCTCTTACTCATCACCATCCTCCTCATCATCCTCAACTATACCAGTTTGTTGAACTCTTCCTCCTCTCCCTGTCTGACTTCAGCTAACTCTCCCTGTTGTCTTGCCTGAGCTAACAGCTCTTGCCCCGATGGTTCCCCCTATGCGCGCGCACGCACATACACACACACACACACACACACACACACACACACACACACACACAAACACGCATCCAGCTTGTCCCACGCTTTGGGGTCTATGAGTAATTATAAAATGGCTCTCTCAAATCAAGCAATCTGATTGGTTCACAGCTGTGGTATGTGGCAGCATCCCCCAAAACACTCCGCCTCTTAGAAAACAAAGACTCATAAGCAAAAGGGCATAAAAATGCAGGTCCAGGCACTCAAGGAGGTTTGAAAATGTAAAAGGCCTTTAATTTAATGGGCTTGAATCATTAGAATACACCAACGTGTGTCGGCTTGCACCTTCTTCAGGGTGTGATGACACAGAGAAATCCAGAAAACAAACATTAAAATGTAGCAAGTCAACCAAATGACACCATCACTACAGATGCAATAAACAATAAAAATACAGTAGAACCAATGAGGAAACCACATGAGCAATACAGTGTTTTTGAGGAAAGAGCATTGGGAATCAAAGTCCACATCAAACCTCACGTGAAGTCTCTGGGTGCTCATCTCCAGCTCCTGTGTTCTTTCAATTAAATGTCAGCATGATATTCATAGAACATCTATAATGAACAAATAACTGACCTCAGAGTCTCCAGTCGACAGTGTGGACTCTCCAGTCCAGCAGACAGAAGCTTCACAGCTGAAGCCCCCAGCTTGTTGTGTCTCAGGTCCAGCTCTGTCAGATGGGAGGGGTTGGACTTCAGAGCTGAGGCCACGACTTCACAGAGAGTCGTTGTGAGTCCACAGCTACCAAGTCTGTAATGACAGATTGAATTCAAAATCAGTTATTATCAAAACAGAGCTGAGAACAAGCATACCAATAACTTTATGCTGAATGAATATACATGATGATGATGATAATAATAATCACAATGATAATAATCCTAGTCATAATAATTGTAATAATCATAATAACAGTTGTTTTAATCACATTTAAACACTTTAACCACAGCAGAAACTTGAAGTGAAGACGCTATTGCACGCCTAACATCCTCTTCTTCTAAATAAATGTAGTTGCCGCTTCCAAATTATTGCATAAAATCCACTTTTCTGTCTTTGAAAAACCAAAAATCATTCATCTGGAGCAACCCGGACATGCAGCGCATCATGACCATGGGGACTCTGGACCACGTTCTGATTAGTTTTACTTTAGTTTATTTGTCAGGGACCAAAAGATAACATTGATGTCAGAGAGAAAAGATGCTTTGCACCAGATTATAGCAAATTGCTATTTTCCATCTGCAGTCCCAGGGCAGGTTGCCAGCAGAAACAAAACAACAATACAAAAAATAATAAATTACAAGGTACATAACAGATATCAACACATCTTAATTATACATATCACCCAGGGGCGGAGTGACCCTCTCATTTCAGAGGGGGTGGACCATTCTCAGTGGGCCTCTTCCCTTTTGCATGTTTGGATCTTTTTTAGCCATATTTAGAGGAATATCTCATTTTAAAAACACACACACACACACACACACACACACACACACAACCAAGGGGCCCTCCTACCTGGCCATTTGCCTGAGGTCCCTTCACTGGCTACCTGTCAAGTTCACAATATATTTTATCATTCTCCTCTTGGTTTTTAAATCACTCAACAGCCTTGCACCTGAGTACCTGTCAGATATGCTTGTATAACGGCGTTGTGTAGGTGGTACTTGCAGCAACCCATGTTAAGGGCTTGCCCAGGCCGACCTTCGGCTTGGGAGTCAAAGGCACTAACCACTCCATCAAGAGTCCTAGCTCCCTTGGTGGAGCTGATTAACTTGCCTTTATACTGGGGAGTGAGTTTAACCAATCCACTCGTTACGACACTGGACTCACGAGGAATCAACACTGATTCACCTCGGTTACACTTGTATCCTATGATCCTCTAGACCCCTCAGATCCTCTAGACCCCTCAGCTCCTCTAGACCCCTCAGATCCTCTGGCACTGGCCTGTTCGTTGTTCCCTGGGTGAGGACTAAGCAGTACGGAGAGGCGGTATTTAGTGTCTATGGTCCTCTCCTCTGGAATAGCCTGCAGAGCATCTGAGAGCATCACAAACCAAACACACTTTATTCGCGTTAACGTACGATTTTTTTCCCCATTCACTTGAATCGGCATTAAATTAGCTCTAGCTCAGCCGTATGACCCGCCATTACCAAACTTTGTACAGAGTCACCTTTTACTATGTGCGGGAAAATTACACTATTTGACCAGATGGTGGCGCTATAACAGCCGTCCTTACGTTTTGGTCCATAACTTTTGAACCGTAAGGGCTACATTCAAAATTCTTTTTTCCCTGGATTCCTTGGGTCATTCCGCATCTGCTGATATAGGCCCCGCCCATTTCCGTCTAACTAGATTTTCCGCCATTTTGAATTTTGTCGAAAAGCGTTTTTTCGCTATTTCTCCTTCAAATTTTGCCCGATCTTCACCAAACCACATCACAGAGCGTGTGTGGACTGTCCCGCACAAAACTTATTTTGCGTTTTTTTGAAATTCCGCACCGTTGCGATATAATCGACTTCCAAAGTTCTGTGGGTGGGGCCTATTTCACAAAGATCGTCCGATGCTAACCAAACTTGGTACAGGTGTTGACGGATGTACTCTGAGCCTATAGGACAAATATTGTGTCATTTCGCCTCTAGGGGGCGCTATAGCAGCATTCAGTACCTGTACCTTCTAAATTGGTTTATTTTGAAGGGCGGCAGGAAGTGCTGATTCATTGGAATTATGGCCAACCTTCCTTCTTGTATTGACACTTGACACTTCTGAGCTGATTTCAGAAAAGAAAGTGTCATTTGGCCTGTAGGGGGCGCTATTGTTTGCCTATGGGGGGCGCTACAGCAACGTATCTCCGCAAACGTAACTCGTAGAGACTCACGGATGGCGGCGTTGGACTCGGGGTGGAAAAGTAACTGAACGAGGCCCGGAATCACGATCGCACCTTCCGTTTCCCAGATAAAAGCGATAATAATAATAATGAGCCGAAAACACCATAGCATCCAGTTAATACACCCTTGCAACGGCCTAAACACGTCCTAGCTACACATTGCCGATTGGGGCTGTATTGATACTGGATGGGAGGGCGGGGTCTAAGACAGGGGCGGTGCAAGGGGGGCGGAGCCTCACGCGGGAGCAAGCACAATCAAATTTGCTTCAGCAAATTTAGCCCGTTCTAGTTGTATTTTTACTGTTTTTATTGTATTTTCTGTTTTTATTGTATTTTACTCTACTTATTTTTACTGTTAAGCACTTTGAATTGCATTTTATGTATGAAAGTGTTGTAAGTGCTGTAGAAATAAAAGTTGATTTGATTTGATTTGATGTAGTAGCTACTGTTTACATTGATGCATGCTAAACTAAATACTTTTGGGGAGGCGGAGGTAGGCCGAAAGAGTGTTGAAGGTAAGAGGTAAGAGTTGACAGTAGGGATGCCACGGTGTGAACATTTTCACACCGACTAATAAGCACGTGACGTCACCGGTATTACCGGTTACACCGCCAAAAAAAAAAAAAAAAAAAAAATCAATAGCCTATCTTTTTTCCTCCCTTCTGTTTAGGGTTAATGTGTCACCATGTGCACAAAATGGCAAATAAAAATAATAATTGCAAAGACATGTAAATATAGTAGCTTAGTGAACATTTATTTAGCCTACACTGATTTATGAATGATATATTTGCAAATCTAGAGCGCAGCAGCGCTTCACTTTACTTTGTTTGATCTTTGTTTCAATCATTAGATCTTCCCGACCCTGTTTCAACAACATGAATGCATAGAAGGTTGTTTTATTTTTTATTTTTTTAATGAAAAACACAACAATAGATACAACAGTGAACAGTGCAATTAGAACCTCTCAAACAATATAGGGTAGGCGGCTATTACAAAACAAAGCCCGATGACGGGCAGCACAGCTGCAGACACATCCCGTGATGCTCTATAAAATAAGACAAATAAATGAGCTACACTATCTTAAATAATATATTATATACATTGTAAACAAGTGAAATTAGCAGCAAAAATTGTGGAAACAAAAAAATACAAAATAAAAAATAGGCTATGAAAAAAGCCTTCCACATGCAGGCAAGCCAGTTTTCAAAACGAATGCTTGCTTTGCTATAACATAAATAAATTGCACCGTTTTAAATGGAGAAATTAACTATAATATAATATATATATAATATAATAATAACTATAATAATAATAACAATAATAATAATAATAATAATAACAACAATATCGAGGGAACGAGGTGCGGCCTCGCTGCTGAGGTGCGGCACGGCCGCTTTCTTAAGGCCAAAGTCATAGCTATACCTTACATGCAGGCTTTCAAAATTAGATTATATAGCTTATAAAAAAATAAAATTAATTTGCACTTTGTCGGCAGGCTTTCAAAATGAGAGAAAAATATAGGCTATAGCCAATAAAAAATAAAATAAAGTGCTATACCTTACATGCAGGCTTTCAAAATTAGATAATATATATAGCTTATAAAAAAATAAAATGAATTTGCACTTTGGCGGCAGGCTTTCAAAATGAGAGAAAAATATAGGCTATAGCCAATAAAAAATAAAATAAAATGCCAATTTGGCGACAGCCGACACAGCCCGGCCGACACGGCTTTATAGCCTACATATTATTTGCTAGGAAAACCAGCATATTCACCTTGTCTGGTTTAAGAATGGATCTTTTGGCGGTGACTATGTTCCCGGCCGTGCTGAAGACCCTCTCCGATGCACAGCTTGTTGCACAGATGCAAAGGTATTTCCTGGCCACCTTTGCCAGCAGGGGAAGCCTTGGTTCGTTGACTTTCCACCAGATGAGAGGATCCTCCTCTGTATGGATGACGCCCTCTTGCGCATAGACAGTCATCTCCGCGACTACCTTTTCAGGGATACTTGGAGCGCGCCCTGCTTTTCTCTTTAATAAACTTGCCAAGGTTGTTTTTTTTCATTTGGGCGGAGGCTCATCAGCTGCAGGAGCGTCTCCCGCGGGAGCGGCTCCCTCCCCCTCCCCGTCATCCTCCTCTTCTCTCACTGGGTGTGCTGCTCGTCCCAGGACGACCGCTTCTTCCTCTATCTGCTTCTTGGTCTCATCCAGATTAGGGTCGTAGTCACCCCGGTAGCGCGGGTCCAGGAATGTCGCCTTAAACATAAGGCTGCGGCTTGCTGCTGGCAGCAGAATATCTCCATATTTCTCATCCAGAATGTTGATGATCCCGGATTTCAGGTCGGCTGTCAGTTGTCGGTCATCTTCCGATGGGGCCAATGTCTCCTCTTTAATCAGATGGAGGACTGGGAGCAGAGATGAAGCCGTGACGTAATTCTCTCCAGACAGAATGTCTGTGAACTCCTTCACTGGTTTCAGGGCTTGGTTGATGGCCTCCAACACATCCTGGTCTTGCCATGTGAAGGTCACATTGGCTTTACGGTCATCTGCCAGAACACGATTGATGGCCTGCCTCTGCGCAAGCATCCTCTCAATCATTTTCTGCTTGGAGCCCCAGCGGGTCGCACAGTCCTGTTGGGCGAAAAGTAAATAGGCTATTAGGCCTATTTAAAACTGCTTATAGGGTGTACAATGATCCAAACCCTCATTTAGGCTACTTTGTTTAGGATTTTGTAGGATTTATTTATTCATTCATTTATTTATTCATTCATTTATTTATTATTTATTTATTTATTTATCATAGGAGGTCGTTTTCTGTGCTTTCAGTCTATCAGAGTGTCAGCATCAGCAGTATTATGTGGCCTTCTATTTTATTGTTTTAAGTTTTAACAATAAACTATGCTATTAGGCTACTGTATAATATACTTACTGCCACTAGTGCATGGGGTGGTTCGGTGCGAAGCTCTTCCTGGGCTTTCTTCAGCTCCCGTCTCCTCTTCCAGCTGTGGGAAAACAGGCCGTTTATAGTGCGACAAACTGCCAGGGCACGGTCTGTGCGCACTTTCTCCGTCTTGTCGACAGTGTTGGACACAGCGAGGTTCAGGTTGTGACCAAAGCAGCTCAACCAGGGCCAGTCTAATTGTCTTACTGCTGCTTTTATGTTGGCTCCGCTGTCGGTTGTGATACAAGACACTTTGCTCTCTTCCAATTCCCAATCTTGTAGTGCATCCTGCAAAGCATCAGCCAAGTTTGGGCCGGTATGATCTTCTGGCAAAAAGCTTGTTTGCAGGCATTTGGATACCAGATTCCATTCTTTATCAATGAAATGAAACGTCAGTGACATGTATGGTGTCATTCTTTTGCTAGACCACATGTCTGTTGTGAGGGAAAAGTGATCCACTGTTGAGATGGCCCGTTGCACCTCACTGCGGACTCTGTTAAAGGCGGCGGGGATTGCTGTATTTGAGAAATATGTTCGCCCTGGCAAGTCGTACTGGCGGTCGAGTGTGGCTATGAGATTTCTGAACTCTGGCTTTTCAACAGTCTTAAAAGACACAAATCCTTTGCAGATATACTTTGTCACAGCATCAGTGCAAGTGTTCCACCTCGCGCTGTCCTTCTTATATTTAACGCATCGCGCAAAAGCACCACTTATGGACGGCTGTGTCTCTCCTCTCTCTGGGTGGGGTTTAGCCGCGGGCCCCAGCTTCGCAGCCTCGCTCTTGTGGTGCACTTGAAGGTGAGTGTGTAGGTTCGATGTGTTTCCCCCCGATGCTGCCACCATCATCAGACAAAGTTTGCACACTGCCTCGTTGACATTCTCCGGTTCCCTATTGGCGTTGGGTTTAAATCCGAAATATTGCCAAATAGGCGATTTTGCTTTTTTCTTTGACACCAAATCCTCAGCCCTCGTCTTCTCCGCCATCGTGTCTCTTGGCCAACTCTCTTAATTAGGATCACGTGATCACAGTGTGCCGCTGCTGCGAGTCCAGACAGCGACAACAGACATGCCTTGACTTGTTCTTTGGGGGGGGAAAAGACGGTGAAAAAAAAGAAAAAAAAAGACGGTGTTCCCGGTGGGGACATTATGTAATCAGTGTATTCCCCAACACCGTGTAACACCGGTAATACCTAAAATCGCGGCAAGCCTAGTTGACACATTTGCTTTTGACAGCGCTGCTTTTGGCCAACAACACAGGCCAAAATGGCAGGATTGCTGTGCACTGGTGTTGCAATGGATCGATTAGTTGTCACTTCTGATCAATGCAAGTTCCTTTGCTCAATTATTATTATTATTTTGCGGGGCCTTTACAGTGTTGGGGGCTCAACACACACACACACAGCGTTGAGCTTTAAGCAGTAAGAGAGAGAAAATAAGGTGGAGCAGAAACGCGCTCTCCTGAGAATACGAGGCAGCAGGATGAGGGCAGATTAGGAGCAAATATGCGTCCTCGCATTTAAAATAACTGCCAAGTCCGACTGAAGCAAATGAAACTCAAACTATCAAAAAGAGCAGCCGAGATTCAGACACTTTTTGCGCGATGAGTTTCCGCTCTATCTGCCTGTTTGTCTCTGCCAGTGCCCGCCAGGCCCGTAGCCACCATTGAGGATACCGAGGTCATGACCTCGGTATTTTTTCCGACCAAAAAATAACTTGATATTCGTGCGGCAAAGATATTACAATGGCAAAGTTATGATGGAGTGACTCCTCTTCTCAATAGATGATCTTTGGTCGACGCGGTGCATAATTTGTGGGACGGCCAGTACTAATGCTTGCTTCAGGTGTCATAGACGATCTTCGCTCGGCGTGCAGCCAGCGTGTGAGGTTTGTTAACAAAGTAGGGAGTAGCACCGCAGAGGAGGAAGGAATTAAACCTTGACGGTGATACAGCGAGCCAGGTAACATAATAGTGTGGGCTGCTTGCTTCTTGTAACTGTGTCTTAGAATTAGTAATAGGCAGTGCCTGTGCTTGCATGAAAGTAACGTTAAAATGAATGAAGCCTAGCAGTGCGGTGGGCGAGAGGGCGGCTACTACTGCTAACTAACGCTAGTTAATTCAAACATTAATTTCAATAGTAGACCGTCAATGACATGTTTTACTTTCAATTCAGTGTGTGTAAATGGTTGAAATTCATGTTGAAATGAGGTCCCCTCTTTTTTCATTGCAACCAGATTATCCTAGCAGAGGCTGGTATTCACACATGAATATCAATTGACCGTGGATGTGTTTGCTTTCTTCACTAACACAGAGAGACCATGAAAAGATTGCATCAAACAAAGCTCAGCTTTGGAAAGCGAACTGAGGAGGAGAGTGAAAGTCAAAGAAAAAGAAGTAGAGGTGATGATGGCGGTACACTGCCCACTCTTCACATGATGGGATCATGGGAATTAGCATGTCACTGTGCTTTTCAGCACAAACAAAAACAGACCAGATCCAATTCAAACAATTGTGACCTATAGGCTACACACAACAACAATCAGAATTATTTTATTTGACAAGGTATGTTTTCATATACTAGTAGGAAATTGTCTTGGTGTGATTGGTGCTCAGGTAACATCTAATAGATTAGAACAAATATACAATATAAACAAATAAGATATAAAGAATATAAAACTATTCACAGATATTTAGATGTGCCATCGTATTTAATCCAGCAGTATTCTACAAACTACCATATGTGACCTGTATGCAGAATATATGTGGGGAGAGATTTATTTTTGGTATAATGGTAAAGCAATAGCACAGTAAAGATGATATTAATCTAATATGATGTGTGTAGTTCTTTATAGATCTAGCCTCTTCATTTTGCTGTCAAAGTGCACCAGATTGAAGCATTTGAAAGCTTTGAAAAATTGACAAAAAAAATCTCAGGTGGAGCCCAGCCCCCCCTGGCCCCCCACACCACGGTAAAATGACCTCGGTATTTCTCAAAGTCTGGCTATGGGCATGTCTGTTTAGTGTGCGTGTGTGTGTGTGGCATGTCATTTTTAACGCTGTTCATTGTAACAAGCAGAGTGTGTGTTTAGGCTATCGTCCGGCTCCGTCCCCAAATTAATTAACGCTATTTTTAACGTCCCTGGGATGACGGGAGGTCCTTGTCAAGGCAAGCCCTGGTTAAGTGTGTGTGTGTGTGTGTGTGTGTGTGTGTGTGTGTCAAACCAACTACCCCTCCGCTCCGTGTTGTCATGCTGCTGCACTTTGCAAAGTGAAAAGGGGGAGGGGAGGAAAACTTGGGAAGTGTCTTTCACACATAGAAATGCAACTGATAGAATGTGCACTGCGTGTAGCGCGATTCTAACGATCTGTCTGGAAAGGCAGATCGTGGAGCCATTCTGATCGTGAATGATCTAAGATCGTCATATCGCCCACCCCTACACTGGGTTTTGCCATAAATTGGAAGACGAGCTCTCCCCTCCCCAGTCAAACAGTGACCTATCTGGAGATACACCTCGACTCCAGGGTCATGAGAGGAAGATTATCCTCAGAAAGGGTGGAAGTGTTTATGATAAAGAATCTGATATCGACAACGACGTTACTGTAATAGTAAAGTTAATCCTCCCGATGCTGAGTGCCAGTTGATTCAGAGAACGAGAATGAGGTTAACGATCCTGACACGCAGCACCCGTGCCAGGCGTGATCCTGATTGCTTTCAGCCGTGTGGAGCCGTGTTGAACGTTTGCTGATAAAAAAGCGAGCTTTCATCGACAAACCCGGACGATTTCTATTGTGAAGAACTTACAGATACAGTAGTGACAGAGAGAGAGAGAGAGAGAGAGAGAGAGAGAAACATGAGTGAAACATACAAGTGCGCTGCTGCATTGAGAGTAAGATGCAGCCAGAGATGTGCAGACATTTTGGGGGCCAGGTGCCAGTTGCACCAACTGGTCGTAACTATGCCTGGTCGTAACTCCTACGTCGGTCTTAGTTAAGACCAGTCTTTAGAGTGGATTTACGCCTGTTGCACCAACAGGGCTTACGTCTGGTCTTAAAGGATGGCTTTTCCGTGGGGGATATGAATATATATTAAATCTCACGCCCCTAAGGTTTTCGAATCCGTGGAAATTTTTGAAATTGGAGCTTCACTCCCAGAGATATCAAGCATCTCTCACATATTTTTTGGGCCAGCCCACGCGTTTCGCGTCATCTGGCCCAAGTCCGCCTTGCGGAAGTCGTGCACCTATGAACTACAACTGTTGTGAGCCATGGTCCCGCCTCTAGAGGTCCTCCACGCCCCTTCAGAGGTCTGAAGAAAAACAAAAAGGCAGCCATCTTTTCCGACCACCTAGCCTGCTGTAGCTAGGTTAGCTTTCCATAGCTCTTTGCAAAGAGACGATTTTCTCGGGAACAGAAGCACGGACAGACACGTGACTGGCGGCATTGGAAAGCTCGTCAAATTTTACATCTAGTAGTAGGTGGGTTGAAGTAACGAAATCAACGCTGAGCAATGTACCCGTTTTTACACATTTTTACAGAAAATAGTTACAACATCAGATGCGCGTAACTCCTACGAAAATGCCTTAAAATGCATGAAAAAAAAATTATGAAGACATCTCCCGACATATATACTTCAGTTTAAATTTGGTGCAATTTGGAGGCAATTTATTTTCGATTTATTTCTTCTTCTCTCCATGTATTATTGTCGAAGCCTTCTTCTTCTTCTTCTTCTTCTTTGAGTTTTATGGCGGTTGGCAAACATATATGTGCATTACCGCCACCTACTGGAGTTTGATATCAGCCAAACGCCTGAGGGGTGGGCATGGAAACGAAGGCCACGCGAGCCCAGTGCATTGTGGGAAATGTAGTATTTCGAGTCCCCGCACCCGCACCTCCCCCCCACCACCCCCCCCCCCCCCCACAGAGTGGATTTCTGGTGATATCTCAGGCTGTAAACAACCAATTTCAAAAATTTCAACGGATTTGAAAACCTTAGGGGCGTGAGATTTTATATATATTCATATCCCCCACGGAAAAGCCTGCCTTTAACTACGCTGGTCGTAGCAATGCACGTCCATGTGAATTGCCGGGGAATGCCCCCTGATTGGCCCAAAAATGTGCCTCGCGCCGTCACTGTGCCACTACGCTCTAATATACAGTCTATGGCCACTACTGTATGCGCGTCACTACACCCTCCCTCCTCCCACCCCTTCCTCCTCCTGTGAAAGGAAAATGGCGGCGATTGAGTGGCAGGCAGTCTGAATGAAATTGAATGTAACGTTCCCAATTCTATGTATTAAATTCTAAAAAACGACCCTCAACATTTGGGAAGGCTAAGCCACACAACTAGTTCGTTATAATCGAACGTCATGCTTCGAAGGCGACTTTACGACGATGAGGACGTTGAGGACTCAATCACAGCAGGTCTCCGCTGATAGACTAGCACGGATATCTCTTACAGGCACAGGCACGTTACGCCTCCTCCTGACCAGGTGTAATATTTACTACCGGTCTTAATGAGAAAAATGGTGCAACCGGCGTAGCTGTTATGTCGTAAAGTTACGACCGGCTTAGCTTAAGACCAGTCGTAAGACCAGTTGGTGCAACTGGCCCCAGGTGTATAAGTGAAAAGGGGGAACCCCTCTCATAATAATTTATAAAAAATAAAGTTACATAGTCAGGCATAAATTAACACTTGAAGTGCTACTAAAAATATTTGAACACAATTTGAAATCACACAATTTACCAGTGAAATACTGTAATTTATAGATTCATTATGCTATAACTCCTTTTTACTGATACTTATGCTTAAATTAACCCAGTGGCACTCATATTCTGGTTTATTTCAAGAAATATATAGTAGTACTGCTTACTACTACTGCTGGTGATTGATGATGTCACCAGTGATGTCACTCAAGCACTCAATGATGATGTCATCAGTGATGTACCTCAAGCAATTGTGATCGGTGAGTGATGTCATCAATTCTACTGCTACTGTACTACTACTACGCCCACACCTCAGGTAGGATTGGGCTGAAATTTTTTATGACCGTGTGTTATGATCCGGCGAAGGTCATGGGAAGGTCCAGTTGGTTTCCAGGACATTCCAGGTGGTTTCCTGGAAGATCCTGGAAACCACCTTGAAAGTCTTTGAAACCACCTCCCCCAGGTCTGAATGGGCTGAAAATGTGTATGGCGGTGTGTTATGATCTGGCGAAGGTCATGGGAAGGTCCAGTTGGTTTCCAGGACTTTCCAGGTAGTTTCCTGGAAAGTCCTGGAAACCACCTGGAAAGTCTTGGAAACTACCTCCCCAGGTCGGATTGGCCTGAAAATTTGTATGGCAGTGTGTTATGAAACGGGGAAGGTCATGGGAAGGTCCAGGTGGTCTTCAGGACTTTCCAGGTGGTTTCCTCGAAAGTCCTGGAAACCACCTCCCAAGGTTGGGTTGGGCTGATTATTTTTTTTATAGCAGTGTGTTATGATCCGGGGAATGTCATGGGAAGATCCAGTTGGTTTCCAGGACATTCCAGGTGGTTTCCTGGAAGATCTTGGAAACACTGAACATTTGTATGGTGGTGTGTTATGATCTGGGGAAGGTCATGGAAGGTCCAGGTGGTTATCAGGAATTTCCAGGTGGTTTACTGCCTGGAAAGTCCTGGAAACCACCTCCCCAGGTTGGATTGGGCTAAAAATCTGTATGGTGGTTTTATGATCCTGGGGGAGGGTCAGGTGGGAGCTGATCTTCCCAACTGCAGAACCAGATATTTTTCAGCTACAAAATGACATACCATTATGATATGCCCCATGTTCAGAACATAACATTCACCATGTGGTATCAGATGGATTTACAACCCTACAAACTTTCATTAGGCTATAGGCTATTATTTTGTTTAGCTAAGAAATTATTTCCTCACATGTTTGTGTCTCAGATGCTCTCCCTCTCACACACACACACACGCACGTGCGCACAACCACCTGTTTTATAATCTCCTGTACCTCTCTCTCTCTCTCTCTAACATTATTATAGGCTATTTTGCTGAAATCATTTTCCTCACATTGTCTCTCAAGATGCTCATAAACACACAAACATATTCATAGCTGTGATTTTCTCATGTCCATTGATTATCAGGAAAACACTATGCCTACTATAGCCTTTACAAACAAACAAATAAATACATTAATTAATTAATCAAATAATTATGTAGTCTATAGCATTACTAATGTCTTTAATTTGGTTGCTCTTCTCACCATCTCGTCCAGGGTGAAGCGCTAAGGGCTTCTGTTGTAAATTTTGCAGTCATACTTGGAAGGCTACTCTCGTGCTTTTCTCAGTTTAATCTGAGATTGCATTTCGCCATCGGGTCAGAAACGAGTGGTATCTTCCTCCCCGCTCAAATTCATCATCACCACGACCTTCATCGGAGCTAGCCCCCGCCCCCCGGACAGCCCGACTGTGAGGTGGAGCGGCTGTCAGTGTCAGAGTCGCGCACCAGTCACCTCTCCCTCCCTCATCAGCAGCTAAGGGAGTGGTGAAATAATCAGAAATTAGCTGTCCAATTGCTGTCTGGTTGCACCTCTAACAGGAATTTAATTTAAAAGACGAGCAATGTCTTCATTGCGCAAATTCATGGTTACTTTAAGTCCTGTCACTTCACAGCCTGCCAAAACACTCGCTTTTTCTCCTTTTCTTTTTTTACTCTGAGGACACTTTGCGTGTCGAAACGTAGTCTGCTTGTTGCACCTATTAAATTGCCTAAACTTTGGCCGTGTGCTCCAGATTACTTTTTCACATGTTGACTCAGTCCCTCTTCTGAAAGGCACATACGAAACGCACCTGTCTGGCGTGGATCGTCAGCTGAGGCGCGGTTTTCTACTCGCTTCTTTTATTTTTATTTTTATAAAACACGCTAGAGGGAAATCCATACATCCATACATGGGCATGATGAGTGCTGGTCAAGATGTTGCTATCCAGAGAATCAATAATTTTAGTGGACGAACATGTATAGGAGAGGTTGGGAGAGGGAGGCACAGAGACAGAGGCACGGGCTGCGGGGATGGGTTGCCAGGCCGTTTCGGATTAGACCGCCCCGCGGCAGATTTTGAAGAGGTTTAACGTTATACAAACTGCTCAAACTAGTCTAAAATAACAAACCAGTAACAAAACTCCACAATACAACCCTGACTAACTTCATAAACAGCGTTTTAAATTCTGCAGTAGCCTATTATAAGCCTACCATTTACAAGTACTTATTATCCCGTTTAGCTGGCAACAAGAAATGAATGCGACTGAGGCGGCAACCTGAAGTCAGAGAGCAGGGCAGAGCGGTGTACTTTCACATTTCTCACTCTTCCTTTAAGAGCTTAAAAACTAAATTTATCGTTGGAATTTCACAATAATATTTACACAGAATGAAAGCCAAGGCTTTATTTGACTAGAATCAGGTCAAATACGAAAACGGCCATTATTTCCTCATAAAATCGCGTTTCAAGAGAAACACATTAGCGCGACATCCGACTCATTTTGATGGAGCGGGTCACATATGACTGACTAACTACAGTGTTTCCTATACATAAAGGAATTTGTGGAAAAAAAGAAAAAAAATTACAGTGCACCTGAACGCAACATGCAAGATACCCGCTGAATAAGTGTCCAATAAATGTTCATGTCATTCTGGCCAAAACTTCTGTTATAGCATTTCAGTCTGGTATATGGAATATCTTTCAATAATCTATGATTTAGCTGCTAAATTGTCAAATACCGCCATCTGCTCGCTACCCAGGCACTTATGTATGTACTTAAAGGCCGGCTTTCCTGATTTTCAACCAGATTTGTGTCATTACAATGTCAGTAGTATGATTAGATGGGCAGCCTTTACCTCCCCTCAGTAAACCCTCTTGGCTGTACTCCCTTATCTTTCACATATTTAGTACACCGCTCTGACGCGTTTTACGTCACGACCGCGTCAGAGCGGTGTACCACACATGCGGAAGATGTGCAGATTTGAACTACTACTCTTGTGTGGGTGTGCCGCCATGGTCCCGCCTCTAGAGGTCCTCCACGCCCCTTCACAGCTCCAAAACCAAAACACTAGGCAGCCATCTTTTTCCACCGCATAGCCTAGGCTAGCTAACGTTAGCTCCCCTAGCTCCTTGCAAAGAACCATGGCTGAAGGAAATATTTCTGGTGAAATTGAAGAGTTTGATATGGATGAAGACGATTTCCAAAGTGTGCTAATAAACTCTGACATTCAGGGCTACTTAACGCCATATGAGTCAGACTACAGTGCAGAGGAATAGCGGAATTGTATGGAAGGAGAGGCAGTTGAACAGGCCGCCAGAGACGAACCAGAGGCCGGGGCCCCGAAGCTCGCCGTGCGGGGACAAATGTGCTGCTGCAAATGTGCTCCGATTGATCGCTCTGCTACAGCGAGGCCAATTTCTTCTTGAAGAAGTCGCTGAATATACCGAGGAACGAGGCCAAGGCCAGCAGCATTGAGTAAGTAATAGCAGAACGTGTAACAATACATTACTATACTGTTTTGGAGTTAGAGTGGCATCTGGGAATAAATTAAATAATTATGTGATGATGTTTTTCATAGCGATACAATGATACGTGTAACAATACATTACTATACTGTTTTGGTGTTAGAAGAGTGGCATCTGGGAATAAATTAAATAATTATGTGATTATGTTTTTCATAGCGATACAACGATACGTGTTTGTTTTTGTTTTTTTGCTGACAGTGTCGCCTGATAGCCTATTCTACACGGCGAGAGAGGGAGGCATCGTGCTATTGTTTTGCCAGCGTGTGCAGTGCAGGCAATGTTCAAATGTGACCAGCCACTCAATAGTGTGACGTCACAACGCTGCGACGCTGTGTGATACCGGTGTTTTTCAGCTCTGCCTATTACGACTTATTTTGCCAATTCCTCGCCTACCTTTTGCTATCTTATCTTTTCTCTGCCTGCGATATCCACATCGCTACTCAATAACTCTTCTCTCTCAATCCGCGGTCATCTGAAACAACCGTTCTATCGCTAAACGTTAGCCTAGCCGCCTGCTAGGCTAACGTGGCGATCCATGTGTGGATTGCCACCATATGGTGGAAAGGTTTTCTTGCGTTCACTGGGGGTGAGGGGGCGCCGCTGTGTCCCGGCCTGGCCTTCCCTCACACGCCTTATGTGGGTGCTCTTCATCACTGGTCGAGGGCTGCCGGTTGGTTTAGAACAGCTTAGGTAGGCGATAGATTAGCTACAGCCTAAGGCTGACCTGTTATAGTGTTCAGGCAAAGATCAGACTAGAGCAGAGTAGGATAGGCCAGATTAGGCTGTAGATTAGCTAGATAATATGTCCCAGTTAGCTCTGGTTAATGCTTAGAGTAGTCAGTTGTCTGATCTTCCCCCCCCCCCTCTCTCTTTCCCCCTTCCCCCGCTTCTTCCCCCTTCCTGTTCTCCCCTCTCCCACATTTCCCACTCCCCCCCCCACCTCCTCTCTTTCCATGCTCTTTCCTCCCCCACATCCCACCGCCCCCACTCCCTTCTCCTGCTCTCTCCTCCTTCTCCCCCCCTCTGCTCCTTCTCCTCTTCTCCCCTATTTTCCTGAATCCCTGCCACTTCCTGCTCTCCCCTCTCTCACATTCCCCCTGCTCTCCTTCCCCTGCACCCTCCCACCTCTCCTTCTCTGCCTCTCTCCTCCTCTCTGTCCTCTCCCCTCTCTCACATTCCCCCTGCTCTCCTTCCCCTGCACCCTCCCACCTCTCCTTCTCTGTTCCCTCCTCCTCCACATTTCCCATTTTCTCCCCACCTCCTCCCTCTCACATTCCCCCTGCTCTCCCTCCCCTGCACCCTCCCACCTCTCCTTCTCTGTCCTCTCCCTTCTCTTACATTCCCCCTGCTCTCCTTCCCCTGCACCCTCCCACCTCTCCTTCTCTGTTCTCTCCCCTCTCTCACATTCCCCCTGCTCTCCTTCCCCTGCACCCTCCCACCTCTCCTTCTCTGTTCTCTCCTCCTCCACATTTCCCATTTTCTCCCCACCCTCGCCCTAATCCGGGCCTGTATCCTACCCCCTCCCCTCCCCCAACCCTAGACCCTACCTCTACCCTGGCTCTCCCTCCCCTGCACCCTCCCATCTCTCCTTCTCTGTTCCCTCCTCCTCCACATTTCCCATTTCCTCCCCACCTCCTCCCTCTCACATTCCCCCTGCTCTGCCTCCCCTGTACCCTTCCACCTCTCCTTCTCTGTTCTCTCCTCCTCTCTGTCCTCTCCCCTCTCTCACATTCCCCCTGCTCTCCTTCCCCTGCACCCTCCCACCTCTCCTTCTCTGTTCTCTCCTCCCTCTCACATTCCCCCTGCTCTCCCTCCACTGCACCCTCCCACCTCTCCTTCTCTGTTCTCTCCTCCTCCACATTTCCCATTTCTCCCCACCCTCGCCCTAATCCGGGCCCGTATCCTACTCCCTCCCCTCCCCCAACCCTAGACCCTACCTCTACCCTGGCTCTCCCTCCCCTGCACCCTCATCTCTCCTCCTCTGTTCTCTCCTCCTCCACATTTCCTATTTTCTCCCCACCTCCCCCCTCTCCTCCCTCACATCCCCCCGCTCTCCCTCCCTCCTCCACTCTCCTGCTTTCTCCTCTTCCCGGTGTTCTTCCTCTTCCCCCCTTCCCCCACTACTCTAAAGCATAGTACACATTTTACTCCAAAGCATGGCACCCACTCTATCCCCTCCAATATTCCGCCACTATTTAAAGCATGGCATAGCATGGCAATATTCCGCCACTATTTAAAGCATGGCACCCATGCTCTTAGTATTTCTATTTACTATATGTGAACATGTGCTTATTTGGCAAAAGGACTCACTACTAAAGGCTTGCAGCCAATTAAATTAGGCATAGTTTGGTTGCTTAGAAATTGACATATGTCCGTTTGCAAGATGTGCGTCTATATTTCTCATTCTCTCCCAACCTCCTCCCTCCCCCTGCTCTCTTCTCCCCCACACCCCCCCCCCCCTTCTCCTCTCCTGCTCTCTCCTCTTGCTCCTTCCCCACCTCCTATACCCTCCAACATCTCCCATTCCCTCCCCACCCCATCACTCGCTCACATTCCCCCTGCTCTTCCCCCTTCTCCTGCTCTCTCCTCTGCTCTCTCTTCATTTCTATATTTTCTATATTATCAATTGTTCAAATGTTATCTTTATTCTGTATATTCTTGTTACTGTTGTGTTAGCTAGAATCAGCTAGACATACTTTCTGTGAAGCCCTCTGAGACATGCTTGTGAATTAGGGCTATATAAATAAACTTGACTTGACTTGAATCCATGTACCCTTCACCTGAGTGATAATTTGGCTTGGCTTCCAGCAAACAATCCATGACACAGAAGAACTATTTGAACTCTTAGAATTAGGCATACATCTTTCATTATCTGTAGGCTACATCTTCTCTGGGAGCGAAGTGGAAAGGGCATCGGAGGTCGAGCTGTCTGGAACATTCGTTATGCCGATGACACAACCCTGATCGCAAATAATAAAGAGGAAATCACGACCATGGCAAACCATCTCAGGCAATTGAGCTTGGAAATGGGTCTTACATCAACAGCCTGAAGACTTCTACCATGAATGTGCATGGGAAAGGAAATGTGAAAATCCAGGGTGATGAACTTGAAAATGTGAAAAAGTTTAAGTTCTTGGGATCTTATATCACCCCTGAAGGAGACAGCGCTGCAGACATCAAGATAAGAATAGGACAGGCCAGGAGCATTGCAGCAAACCTGACGGAAGTGTGGAAATCACAAGATCTAAGCCTGAAGTTGAAAGTGAAGCTAGCAAAAGCGCTGACGTGGAGCGTCGCGCTGTATGGATGTGAAAGCTGGACCTTAAGGAAGGCAGAGGAAAGGATGATTGAGGTCTTCGAGCTGTGGCTGTGGAGACGAGTACTGAGAGTCAGTTGGAAGGAGAGACGGTCCAATGACTGGGTGAGGGCGAAAGTGGGAATAAGAGGAAGCTGAGGAAATATGACCACTGGAAAAGACGAGGCGATAGCCTACTAGGGATGTCACGATACCAAAATTATGAGTTCGATACCGATACCTGCCTAAGTATCTCGATACCGATACTGAAACGATACCACGGCAAAAACCTAAAACATCAGGAAACATGTGCCCAGTACTCTACTGAGCACATTTTCTCCCTTTCTATTTGTTTAGCAGAACTCTGCCAAGGTGTATTGAGTCATTTAATTTTGTGTTCAGTCTACTTTAGTACACTGCACTGCATGTGGGCTAATAATCCTGGGCTTCTAAATGTGTTTTATTTTGGCACAAGGAAGGGATATTAAGATGTTGTCCTGTGTATGAATTAATGTCATTATGTTTCTTATTTGCATGCACAATAAATAGGCTATTGAAATATATGCTATGGTGGTGGTTTATTATATGGTGTAATTTTTCATGTCAGGTGTGTTTTTGACAATAAATCACTATATCATTAATAATTGGATTATTGTAAATATTAGTATGGGGGACATGGGATTGCTGCATGCCACGTAAGGGTTTAATGACACTCTATGGCCTTGATTTAATTATTTAGTACATATTTGAGTCAGGGCCATGGTGTTATTGGGGCTTTTGCATTATGCAGTGGTCTGATGTCCCCTATAGGTAGGCTACTTGAGTTTATGATTTATTTGATATTTGCTTTATATACACCGTCATGTCATGACTGTTCATCCTCTCTGTGCTCATACTACAGCACATATCTATTGCCTTAATTGCCTCGTCAAACTCTGTGCCACGGAGCGAACTTGTTTACACGTGTTTGACTTATGCGGGCATGCATGTTGTCCTTCACATTTGCTAAAACGGTCGGTCTTTGAACCGAAATCTTTGAACAAGTCGGGATTGCATGTCGGAGAGAAATAGCCTGGTTCGATGTGTTGGATCCATTCACCTGTCGCTGGGTTTCCAACCAAAGGTATTGCAACTTTTAATCGAATTTTCAGAAAGTTGGCAAAAGAAAATGCGGTAGCCTATTATCCACGTAATGTTCCACCCACTACCATTATGCCTAATATCAGGAATGTTGAAGAGGAGGGGCAATTAATTGACGTGATTAAAAGATCTCCAGACGCCGCCAGGCAAACCCTCAAACGAGGGAAATTAACCCCGTTCTCTGATGTGAAAACATCCTAGCCTGATATTCAGACTGAAGTGGAGGGAATCATGATGGCTTGGTGACAGAGAGCACACTGCTGTCTGCCTCTGCGGAGCAGCTGCTAACGTTACACGTGTGTGCATTTGTCTCGCTATGAAAAACATCACATAGCCGTTCATGATTATACAGTGGGGGAGAAGGGAAGACAGAATGGATAGACAACATCAGAGACTGGAGAGGAGATCTGGAATCTGCAAGAAAGGCTGCCATCGAAAGGAATGCCCACGGCCCATCATAGGACTAAGGCAAACTGAGCTGAGCTGAGCTGATGCTACATCTTGGACAATGCAGATTACAACTCTTTGAACTATGCTTTTTGAACATCCATTTGTCATTGTACATAGTGTTTACATATTGTCTGAACTTGTATTACAATTTCAAATATATGTTGCTTGTAGTTTGGTTATTTGCCACTATGGGGTTGTAAAAGCTGCAGCCAGGTTGATATTTACATTAGATGCAGTAGGTCTTTGAGCAGTTATTGCTGGCATCTATTCATTCTGCACCTGCATCAATACTTACTACTGTGTTAATTAAAGAAACGCGAACTTTTTACTGTTGTAAAAACAAAGTATAAACACATGGGATGCAGAGCTGTTGATTTTCACACCAACCTATAAAAACTCTTCATTACATAAATTTGTAATATAAATCCTACTGCATTTTCTAAGACAGTGGTTCTCAAACCACTGTCTTAGAAACCTAAACTGTGGACCCCTACTTAGGACCCCTAAACTGTGCCAAATTAGACCATTGACCCTCATTTGATAAGGTTATGTCCGAGAGCACCCCATCTGATAAGCTTTTTGCTTTAGATGTTTTATTACATAAAGTGTATGAAACCCATGACCAAAATAGCCACATTCTGTCATTGTGTTACTTATGGATTGAATTCACATCTGAATGAAAACATATTTGAATGATTTCAAATCCTTGACTTGCTGTGGTAAGTGATGGAAAAAAATATATATCTATATATATAACTTTATAATTCACAAATTGAAATTGATGATATATGCCAAGTCCTGGAAAGTAAAAATGTAGACAGCGAGGGGAGGCTGGCCAGCGATGATGGTGAAAAGACAAGACAGGTAAAATCAAGTATTTTAAAACGAAATCAAAATGAATAAAAATATACATTGCAGCTATCGACATAGAGCTGTAGATTTTTATTGCAAGCAGTCTTCCCCCAATCTTTTCCGACTCTGAGCTGTCTCCGTGGCTAGAAAAGAACGTTGATAGTCCTCTTTGAAATTAATACTGCAAACTCGCAGGGCCCAGTCCCAGCTAATGGAGCCCTATGCTAATGCTAGCTACGTAGGCTAGCCGTAGCGCTCAATCTTTTGGGAAACGATGCGAAATAAGCGCTTTGCCCGTTTCCTCTGCTTCTCTCCTCTTCTTCGCCATGCACGCACTAACTACACATTTAACCCTTGCCATTATCGTTTGATGAACAAACGAAGTAAAGTTGAGTAGTAGCAAGATTGCGTGAATAATGTTGTTTTTTTAGCCAGCGCCCCCTGGGCCGCCTTCGCCTTATTATTCTTCTTCTTCTATTGTTTTATGGCGGTTGGTAATCAGCTTTTTGTGCATTACCGCCACCTACAGGAATTTGCCCCCAGGGCCTGCGGGCTGGGCGTGGACTGGAAAACCATGAGCCCACTGCATTGTGGGAAGTGGAGGATTTCTGCCTCCCACAACCGCCCCCCCCCCCCCCACCACACCCCACAGAGTGGGTTTTGTTTGATTTCTCTGTGTAGAAACGACCAATTTTAAAAAGTTCAACGGATTCCAACTCCATAGGTGGGTTACATTTAATAGATCTTCATATTCACCACGGTAAAGCCATCCTTTTACCTAACTAACTTAACCTAACTATCCGGTGTGCACAACATTGTCAGCCTAAACTCCAGCTGACACCCCAAAAACCTACAATCCGCTACAGAAAAATTTATATTGTTTGTTTATTAACTGGCCCCTCACCTTCTATCATTTCACGAAAGTGGCAAAGCAAGTTGAGTATCCCTGACCTATAGGGAGAAATTTAGTTTGTCATTGTAAACCCACATCACAGTAATGATGACATGTTCTTCATAGATCTAGCCTTTTAATTTTGCTCTTAAGCTTTCTCAAAGTACACCAAATTCATGCATTTTACTTTAAAATGTTTAAAAAAAAATCTCGCGGGGGGGCATGCCCACGCACCCCCCTAGGGGGTCTGCGGCCCCCCACCATAAATACTCAAAATCCTGTGGGAAACACTGAACAAACTAACTAGTGATTAACCTACCAACTGACCGACCAACTGGCTGACTGATTGACTTTTAGCGTACGTAGCTGACCTGACTAGCTGTCCTGAAATGCGACTGATTTGACCATGGAATTGACGGACGCTACCTACAGTGGGAGGGGAGAGGGAGACGCGCACGCGGGAGCCACTCCCTACTCTGACGTAACAGGCTGTGCCTTAACAAAATAAAAGCCTATTATTTCCTTCTCAAAAAGGAAGGTGTTTTTCTCCATATTTTTTTTCACGTGTTATTTTTTATTTTGTATCCTGCATTAACTTTTCAAATGGACCTAGGGACAAGGTTAAATATACATTTAGTAGGGGTGGGAGAAAAAAAATCGATTCACCTAAGTATCGCGATTTTTAATGTCACGATTTTTTTAATGGATCTTTTATTCCAGACTCGATAATCAAGGGGGGGGGGGGGGGGATTGGGTGCCCGCAGTCAGGCCACTCACTGAACAGCAGGCCAGGCGCTGCCTACTGGTTTACTAGTGGTTTTATTCCTTTATTAGTTAGTCTGAAGTAATAATTACACTTCAGGGTTAAAGTGGGTGCATCTCATTGTAAAATTGGATTTGGCCCAAATTGGGCTTCAATCGGACAAACGTCACGCGCGTCGGCCCATATCGGCCTGGCCTGCTTGGTATCTAATGCCCGGCCTGAATTATGATCCCAGTCCGCCCCTGTTTTTAACTATATCGCCCAGCCCTACTCATGATATAATATACAGTCTCTAGTGTATGATTCAACTTTTCCCATGTTCTAATCTAGTGTAAAAAAGCAAACAAACTGAAAAAAGAAAATCGCAATAAATCGTAATATCGAATCGCAATAATCGTAGAATCGCAATACTTAAGAATCGCAATATATATCGAATCGGCACCCAAGTATCGTGATAGTATCGAATCGGGAGATAAGTGAATCGGCACAGCCCTAACATTTAGTAAAGGAATTACCCTGCTCCATGCTCTTTAAGTAACGTTACATATTTGTTTGTGAATAATGCAACGTTTTTGTTAGCTGGGTTTCTCACTTTTAATTTGAAGGCCGAAAAGGGAAATGGTGTGATAGTACATTGAATTGACACTGGTCTGTCAATTCTATTATTTCACACGTACCATTAAAATTAAAAGTGGAAAACCAATGTAACGTTAGCGTGTGAAGCCTCGGCCTGTCTGGATTATAAAAGTATAACGTTAGACTAAGAAAACAGCCATCAGCCATGCCGTTTTATACTCATTTATTGCCAAATGCTTTGGGAATCAAGCTTGGTCAGAAAAGGTCTACTACATTAGTTATGCCTGCATCTCAATAGCCCTGCTGCCTGGTTGTATTTGAGACCTTTTGATGTGAGTTGAGTGTTTTTATTGGGGGGAGAAAAAAACTCAAGACTCGTCGACTAGTCGACCACCTTTAGGGACGACTAGTCGACTAGTAAAATTCACTAGTCGTGAATGCCCTAGTATGAATATGATGTACTGGATTCAGACACCAGGAAGACTAGCTGGTGCCATAGACGTGAGTTAATGGGGATCCTTATTTATAGATAAACAAACAAACAAATAAATAAGATACCAGGACTAACCGAGCCTTCCTGCAGTTCCTCACAGCTGGGATCAGTCTCCACCGTCCTTCATCTGATGTGTTGTAGGCCTTCAGGTCCAACACATCTAGAACCTCCTCTGACATCTGCAGCATGTAGGCCAGAGCTGAGCAGTGGATCACAGAGAGTTTCTTCTCTGATCTGTTCTCTGACTTCATGAACTGTTGGATCTCCTGATGTACTGACTGGTCATTCATCTCCATCAAACAGTGGAAGATGTTGATGCTTCTGTCAGGAGAGAGTTTGGAGGTGTTCATTGTCTTCAGGTTGCTGATGGCTGTCTGGATGCTTTCTGGTCTGCTGTCTGTCTGACCCAGGAGGCCTCCTAAGAGTCTCTGGCTGGACTCCAGTGAGAGGCCATGAAGGAAGCGGACAAAGAGGTCCAAGTGGCCATTTTTACTCTGCAGGGCTTTGTGCATGGCTATCTGCAGAAAGACATCCAGGGGTTGATGATATATATCCCAGTCTTTCCCCAGGAATGACTCCAGTACATTCTCAGCCCTGCTGTTTGTGTAGCAGTGGAACATGTAGACTGCAGCGAGAAACTCCTGAATGCTCAGATGAACAAAGCAGTAGACCGTCTTCTTTAAGTGCACACACTCTCTTTTGAAGATCTCTGTGCACACTCCTGAGAACACTGATGCCTCTCTGACATCAAGACCACACTCCTCCAGGTCTTCTTGGTAGAACATGAGGTTGCCTGTCTCCAAATGTTCAAACGCCAGTCTCCCCAGCTTCAGAAGAGCTTCGTTGTCAGTCTTCGTCAGCTCCTGTTGACTCCTCTCACGTCTCTCATTATACTTCTGCTTCTTCCTCTCTGTCTGAACCAGCAGGAAGTGTGAGTACATCTCAGTCAGGCTCTTGGGCAGCTCTTCTCTCTGGTCTGTAGTCAACATGTGCTCCAGAACTGTAGCAGTGATGAAGCAGAAGACTGGGATGTGGCACATGATGTGGAGGGTCCTGGATGCCTTGATGTGGGAGATGATTGTGCTGGCCTGCTCTTTATCACTGGATCTCCTCTTGAAGTACTCCTCCTTCTGGTCATCAGTGAACCCTTGTACCTCTGTCACCCTGTGGACACATGTAGGAGGGATCTGATTGGCTGCTGCAGGTCTGGAAGTTATCCAGAGGAGAGCCAAGGGAAGCAGATTCCCCTTGATCAGGTTTGTCAACAGCACATTTACTGATGATACCTGTGTGACGACAGACACAACCTTTGTGTTCTGGAAATCCATTGAAAGTCTGCTTTCATCCAGGCCGTCAAAGATGAACACAACTTTACAGACAGAGAGCTGCTCTGCTGTGACCGTCTGTAATATTGGATGGAAAACATGGAGCAGCGTGAGAAGACTGTACCGCTTATCTTTGATCAAGTTCAGCTCCCTGAACGAAAGAGGAATCACAAGACTGACATCTCGATTTTCCAAGCCCTGTGCCCAGTCCAGAGTGAACTTCTGCACTGAGAATGTTTTTCCAATGCCAGCAATGCCCTGCGTCAGAACTACTCTGATTTTTATCTCTTTTTCTTTCCTTTGTTTCTCTTGGCCAGGTAAGGGTTTAAAGATGTCGTGGCACTTGATCGGAGCTTCATGGGTCTCCTCCATCTTGGATGCTGTCTCCTGTCTCCTGAGTGGAGCATCATGGAGGGTCTTCATCTTGGACACTGTCTCCAGCTGCCACACCTCATGTTGGGTATTAACATCTTCATTTCGTCCCACTGTGATGTAGAGCAGAGTGTAGATCCTGTTGAAGGAGGTTGCAGTCCCTGCTTCAGCGGTTCCTGCTTCAGTTCCTTCTGTCACAAATCCACATCTCTTTATCAGAATGATCTTATGCTCATCTAAAACCACCTGCAGAGCACCGTCCACTGGAAGACATGAAGGAGTAAATAAGGGTTACTCAAATACTGTATAGTATCTGGTATTAATGTGTGTGTGTGTGTGTGTGTGTGTGTGTGTGTGTGTGTGTGTGTGTGTGTGTGTGTGTGTGTGTGTGTTGCATGAGAAAGAAACATGTGTCTGTAGCAACACAATAAGTCCTGGTTGTAGAAATGGTGACAACAGTAGATACACTCCAAGTCTTACTTTGTACGATGCTGGTTTGACTGGATGTCTGCAGTCCAGGTCTTCGTCTATCATCACTCGTCTTCCTCTCTCTGTGGAGATTAAGGCAATTCATTATGACACATTAGAAAAGTTTATAAATGTAGTAAAACAACTAAAAAAGGTTTTAACTATCTTTTGTTGCTAGCAAGCAGAGTATGGAATTAATGGAAAGTATCAGTTGTGGTGACATCTAGTGGACATAAATCACAAGTACAGGTTTGGGCAAGGAGGGCCACAGTCACATGGCCCGCAAAGGACTATGGGATATGGGCTGAGGTATTGCCACGTTCTGGCTTAGTGATTCAGTCTATCTTGTGAGCAGCGATGGAATATGTAGAGTACTAGGAAATAAGCGGCTCCAGCTACTTGCTGGGCCAAAAGAGAAGTGTCTTGTCTCTCTGTTCCTGCGTCTCTTCACAGAAAGACATGAAGCATCTTTGTTGCTAACTTGACACAAACATAAACCTGTCAAGTGCAGTGGATCACTGAGTACACAGATCATAGTGTGAACACTACATTACTGGTGGGCGGGATGAGACAATTTGATTGACACATGATGGACGTGCTATTGATTAAAAGTAGTGTTAAAAGCAGCATCAAATTAAACAGGGTAGTGAAGCAGTATTTAATTAAAAGAAGCAGCTGCATTTGGAAACAATATTCAACTGAAATGCTGAAATTCCTTTTGAGTAAATAAATGTTGGCAAATATCGGTTATCGGCCATAACAGCAAAGTTGATATCGGTTATCGGTATCGGTCACAATTTTCATATTGATGCATCCCTAGTCTCGCTGGCCAGCCTCCCCTCCCTACCGTGAGAGGAGTCTGGCGCCGCAAGTCTCCATAATGGGATTGCCATGGGCGGCGCTTAGCGGCACTGCCCACGGAAAATAGTTTCCAACAATCCAACTTGCCGTTTTCAGCATGTAGCAATGAGCTAGCGTGGAGGTTTGTGCCATTAGCTGGCTAGCTACTTAGCGTTGTTGTTTTCGCTGCGGCGGCAGGGCACTATTTACAGCGACACGCAGGGAGGAGGGAGCGGAAGCCACTCTGATTGACATGGTCGGAGCCAATGACAGAGCTTGTAATAAGCCGGGAGCGGACATCCGGCAGCGACTGAAACAGTCGCACCAATGGGAGAGCAGAGTAGAGCAGGGGAGGGTTTACCTTAGTTATCCCAGACTCCTCTCCCGGTAGGGAGGGGAGGCTGGCCAGCGAGACTAATGCATCCCTAACTGGGTTGTTCAGCACACTCTACTCGGAGGCCTAATCACAGTATTTCCGAGCATTTCAAGACATTATTGGCTTGCTACACTTGTGGCTGTGAGCCAGTGTCGAAAAAGTGTGTAAAATCTAGCAGATAATGAGTACGTTTTGGACTTTTCTAATTTGGCTTCAAAACACAGTTTTTTTTATGGTGTAATTTTAATGACTTTTTGCTGTTATGTAACAAACACTTTCCCCACAAGCTGGTGCATCGACTCCACAATACAGAACTAAAGTCACGGCCACTTCCAGTTTAGGCATACAAACAGATTTAATCTGCCATTAAATGCTTATAAAAATAGTTTTACTTGGTCAAAGCACTCAGTTTTGTTCTGAGTGAAATGTTCTATGGTCTCTTGTGATTCCAATAATACAGATTTTACTCATGTAACTTACTGCCACATTTTCAATGTTTTCAAGGTGCTTCTTTGGTGCTGTGGCAGCAGTGAGGGGGCGCTGCTGAGCTGCTGTGGCAGCAGTGAGGGGGCGCTGCTGAGCTGCTGTGGCAGCAGTGAGGGGGTGCTGCTGTGGCAGCAGTGAGGGGGTGCTGCTGAGCTGCTGTGGCAGCAGTGAGGGGGCGCTGCTGAGCTGCTGTGGCAGCAGTGAGGGGGTGCTGCTGTGGCAGCAGTGAGGGGGTGCTGCTGAGCTGCTGCGGCAGCAGTGAGGGGGTGCTGCTGAGCTGCTGTGGCAGCAGTGAGGGGGTGCTGCTGTGGCAGCAGTGAGGGGGTGCTGCTGAGCTGCTGTGGCAGCAGTGAGGGGGTGCTGCTGTGGCAGCAGTGAGGGGGTGCTGCTGTGGCAGCAGTGAGGTGGTGCTGCTGTGGCAGTAGTGAGGGGGTGCTGCTGTGGCAGCAGTGAGGGGGTGCTGCTGTGGCAGCAGTGAGGGGGTGCTGCTGTGGCAGCAGTGAGGGGGTGCTGCTGTGGCAGTAGTGAGGGGGTGTGAGGGGGTGCTGCTGTGGCAGTAGTGAGGGGGTGTGAGGGGGTGCTGCTGTGGCAGTAGTGAGGGGGTGCTGCTGTGGCAGCAGTGAGGGGTTGAGGGGGTGCTGCTGTGGCAGCAGTGAGGGGGTGCTGCTGTGGCAGCAGTGAGGGGTTGAGGGGGTGCTGCTGTGGCAGTAGTGAGGGGGTGTGAGGGGGTGCTGCTGTGGCAGTAGTGAGGGGGTGCTGCTGTGGCAGCAGTGTGGGGGTGCTGCTGTGGCAGTAGTGAGCGGGTGCTGCTGTGGCAGCAGTGAGGGGGGTCTTTTGTAAAGAACAGAGAAAACATTTAAATAACAAAAGCACCACTTTTACCTGCTGTGTATTGCAGCAATACTGCAGCAAAGTGGCCAAACTAATTGAGTAACACCTGCAGCTGAATCACTTGGTTTGACCAAGTAAAAGTATTTTTATCAGCATTTGACAAAATGTCTATGGAAAAGAAATGGAGGATGAAATCCCTTGGTTCACATCTATGGTTCATATATCTAAAGTGGGCTTGACTTTGGCTCTATTGAATCTGTCTCTTTCTTTCACTGCAGCAAACTTAGGTCTGTTCAGGGCTCTTAGTGTCGGGCAGTTCAAGTATTTTCCATGATTAAATCATTTAGACCAGTACCTCAAAATGAATTGAACTTTAAGTGTTTTGTCTTAGATTAAGCTGTCTTCATAACTTCCGTGCAACATCCTGTGTGCTTTACACATTAACTGTCATTAAGTGTAATACACCTTTTAGGACAGTAGAGGGCAGGGCATAATTTGTTATGTGAGGAAGTCAGTGTAATGTGCATGGTCAGGTGTCAACACATGCTGTATCAATTTAAATTACAGTAATTGTACTATTTTATCCTTCTATTTCTAAATGGGGACGTAGAGACATGCAAAGTGTTTTGTTTTCAACTGTTTTTTTCCTATTTTCAGTGATGGAGAGTAGTGAACTACATGTAATTAAACTAGTAGTTTAACTACATTTTGCAGCAACCTGCAGGTAGTTCAACTACATTGATATTTGCATCATGATTTAAGTAGTTAAAGTACATGTTTTGGGCTCAGCCCACAGTAGACTAATGGAATCTGAGCTCAATGTGAGGTTGAGATTGTTTTTGTTAAAAACATTTTTTTCTCAGCTACATTCCATTGTTGGGCTGTTTATATGACTTTTCAATGTGTGGCTCCTTGTGAGGGCCTCTATTAAACACATTACAAACAGGCAGATAGAGAGGAACTCGCGCAAAAAGTGTCTGAATCTCGGCTGCTCTTTTTGATAGTTTGAGTTTAATTTGCTTCAGTCGGACTCGGCAGTTATTTTAAATGCGAGGACGCATATTTGCTCCTAATCTGCCCTCATCCTGCTGCCTCGTATTCTCAGGAGAGCGCGTTTCTGCTCCACCTTATTTTCTCTCTCACACTGCTTAAAGCTCAATGCTGTGTGTGTGTTGTGTGTGTGTGTGTGTGTGTGTGTGTGTGTGTGTGTGTGTTGAGTCGCATGTCTCTGCTCTGTCCCTACGCTCTGTCTGTCGGTCTCTCTCTCTCTCCATTAAATTAGCAAATTGACAAATGACAATCACGCAACTCAATTGCAGATAGCCAATATATTCGTCCCTTCGCCCAAACCTACTGTATAAATAACAGTGAACCAAGACATAGATGGATGGATAGATAGATAGATAGATAGATAGATAGATAGATAGATAGATAGATAGATAGTAGGGATGTCGAAAATCATAATTTTTCTTGACCGACAACCGACACTCATTAGCCGACAACTGTCGGTTAACCGAGAAGATTAAAATGCGCTATTTTACTCTCTGTGCCCCATTAAACCATTAGGCTACCAAATGCTTGGTTTTTTTTCAGTAGAAAGCGTTTATTTTTACATCTACAAGCAGAAAAAAACACATTAACAAAACGAGAAGACAAGTTGAACCCTCCAGCCATCTAAACAAAAACATTCCTCCGATAGGCTATACTGCTCGCATTGCATATTAAGGGCACGTCAATTGACACGCAGCCGCCCCGTGAAGTAGTGTTTGAGCGGACGACAGCCCAGGATGCAGGGCGCACTGACAAAGTGCACATCACTACAGTATCTTCTCTTTTAGCAATAGTCTCACTAATCCCACAGTGGTTTACCTGCTTTTGAGATCTGCAAAAAATAGTTTGCTTCTGTCTCACCCGTTCGCTCTCTCTCTTCACACACGCGGCGAGGGCTGTGCTCTCTGTGCCTGGCAGGGCTCCACAACATTATAAAAACGAGTCCACACTCCGCACGCAGTCTCTTGTGAAACAATTTATCCGAACTGCCATGTGTTGGACAGTAACGTTAACGTTAATTGATACTTTTCAATCGTCAATTCGACCGCTTCATGTCATTTTTGTAACACGGTAAAAACTACTGTTTCATCATTGAGTGCGAGCGTATGCATGCGTGTGCCTGATGAACATGCACTGCAGAGAGGGAGGGAGAGAGTTGCCAGCCGCAGCAAGCACGCCACGCACACGCACATGCAAGATGTGTGTCCCGGCCGTTAGACCGAATGAGACAGTGAAGAAAAAGTAGGCTAATGACAGCACACACGGAGTTAACAAAACTATAGAACATGTATGAGCTGATTGTTTCGCTGGGTGTGTGTTAATTATTCTGAAGTGGTCACAGAGCACATCTGAGCTGTGTGCTCAGACATGAGCAGCAGAGGGGCAGGGCAGTCAGTGCGCTCACTTCACTGTGACTCTGTGTGGCTGCAGCAGGTGTTCAGCTGTGTGTGTGTTTCGCTGCGGAATGCGTTTGATCAGACATCAGGTAGATAAAATCAACATGAACCATGTGTTTATTTCCAAATCTAGCTTGATTAATACTTGCCCCATCGTTTAATATACTTATGTTACATTGCTGACCACGAAGGAGGGGGGGGAATCGCCACATTGGCAACACTGTTATATGCAAATTAACATGGAAATTGACCGTTTAACCGACATGCTTAACCGACCAAAGACGTTCTCGGCGGGTTAACCGGTTAACGGTTAACCGTCGACATCCCTAATAGATAGTGTTTGCATGCTTGTGAACATTCTTTTTTAGCACATGAATTATTGGAAACTCAGCGTAAATAAATGACATGAAAATATTTATAAAACAAATTGTATTTTAAATTTCCATGAGTTTTCTAGGTTTCTCATGGCCGTACGAACCCTGGAATTAGTTTGGTTGTACTTGTACTGTTCAGTAACTTGCAAAATAGTCTTAAAAACCAATATGAAAAAGAATCGTGATAAGATCGTGGATCGTGATCCTGCCTGAAAAAATTGTGATATGATATTTTTGCCATATCGCCCACACCATATATATATATATATATATATATATATATATATATATATATATATATATATATATATATATTCTATTAATTCAGAATCTTTATTGTGAATTTAAATTCACACCATCATATCCTCACTACAAGCTTTGCTTCAGGAATACAATCATCTCATACTGTGTCAACTAAACCAGTGGTTCTCAAACCTTTTCATGTTAAAGACCCATAAACGGACACAACTTAGACCACACCCCCCATCTGATAAGATTGTTGCTTTGAGATGTCACTGTATGATCTGGTTACATGTTAGTGATGGGCCATGGAAACAGAAATGGTGAGGCAAGAAGCGGTCAAAACGTAGTGTTAAGTCCAGCATGGGAATGATCGGACACACACACACACACACACACACACACACACACACACACACCACTTTGGGGTGAGCTGAACTGGCACGGTGGATTTGATACCTTCACTTTTCCAGTGGAGCGACTGAGTAGTCAAGAAGAATTTAAGAAATAATTAACTATATTATATATTATAACTATATATATTATTGCAATGCCGTTCTCAAATTCTCAACTGTTTAGAAGAAGCTGTAGTGATGCAACAGAGACAATAACTCACTCACTCACACACACACACACACAGAGCACTTTGGGGTGAGCTGAACTGGCGCGGTGGATTTGATACATTCCTATTTCCAGTGGAGCGAGCGAGTAGTCGAAGGTAATTCAAGAAATAATGAACTATATTGCGATGCCGTTCTCAAATACAGCTCCAGTAGTCTGCATTGTCAATGTTGTACCCGACGTGAGGCAGAAGTTAAACTCACATCTGACTGTTTAGAAGAAGCTGTAGTGATGCAACAGAGACAATAACTCAGAGGATTTGCTTCATGGTGGGAAAGGACATGATGCAGATAAACATGGTGGACTGTGAGGGATTTTGTGAGCTACTGAACTACATTGAGAACCAGGCTGTCGCGTCCCCCCAAAGCACAAGCCACACTGATTTATTTATTTATTCATTGTGGTATGCAGCGTTAATGATTAACCCATTAATTGACTGTTAACGTGTTCAATTAAGGGTTAAGGAAAATGCATGAAATTCCCATCCCTATATGAAACCCATGACCAAAATAGTCACACATCACACAACTTAGACCACACACCCCTATATGATAAGATTATTGCTTTTAGATGTTTTATTACAGAAAGTGTATGAAACCCATGACCAAAATAGTCATGCATTGTGTCATTGTGCTACTTATGAATGGAAGTATAGTGAATAACTTATTGCCGTTTTTAGCTGGGGACCCCTAGAACTGCCTCAGGGACCCCACTTTAAGAACCACTGAACTAAGTAACAGTGAAGGGAACCAATTCTACAGAACATGTTCCTTCGTCATCATTACTCAAGTCTTCTCAGGTAGGCTGACAGTATAACAGTCTTCTTACTTTGTGTCTGAAGGTCCAGGTTCATCACTGAAGTTTGGATGAAGAAAACCTTTAGACGAGTCACTCTTCATAGACAGGTAGCTGGGTACTGGAGACTCTGCTCTCTGCCTGTGGTACTGACCTCTGAAACAGACGTGTTATACACATCATTAGAAATTATTGTGACGGCTGCACTAGGGATGCCACAGTGTGAAAATTTTCACACCGAATAATAAGCACGTGACCTGACTGGTATTAGCGGTTACACCGGGAAATGTAAACAATAGGATTGTCAGTTCCTACTAGTGCATGTTGTTCCCGGGATCAATAACAGTGAGACACCAGTCGGGTATCCATAGCAGCTAGATTAGAGCGAACGTTACGTTATATGTATGTTGATAATACAAGTTTTAAAGTAAGCAAGAGTCTATGCTTTAACCGTCCATTCTGTAGGTTCATAGAGACAAGATGCACGCTGCTGCTGTTTAAAGTACTAACGTTAGCATGGACGCTCACAGTCATACAACACTGGCTGCATCACAACTCATGGCTACATCTGACTCGATTTGCTCCCAATGTTTTGTTTAATTTTGCATTTTAAAAGACAACGTTTCGAGCCGATGCAGGCTCTTCGTCAGGTCAGGCAGCTCAGACATGACAGGTTTGCTGCCTGACCTGACGAAGAGCCTGCATCGGCTCGAAACGTTGTCTTTTAAAATGCAAAATTAAACAAAACATTGGGAGCAAATCAGTGTCGCGAGTCTCTTTTAATCTTGATGAATTAACCACTTTGGACTCAGCACCTACAAGAAGAGATGTGCGTGTGTTTTCTCAAATTTTTCTAATACATCTGACTCGAGACAACTTTTCAGACGCCCGTGGAGACAATCTTTCTCAAAAGAAACTAACGTTAGCGACACACCTGGAGTCTTTTTCTGACATGGGATTAACAATACCAGCAAGCAGCAGTAAGCAGGCAATGACTGAATGCTGGTAAGTCCTCCCTCCCATTAGCATTGATGCTAAGTTAGCATCGACTTTTGGCTGTGGAAAAAAAGGCACATTTCCAGAGATGGCCCGCATTGACAACAGTATGCACACGCATGCAGGCTTAGCTAAGGGTCTTACCTACATGTGTATGAGGAGGGCATCATTTGTGTTCATAAGATGTATAGCGTTAACTAACGTTAGTTGCTGGTCTAACCATAACAGCAGAGCCACACTGCAGCCGAGAGGGAACGCTTGTAATTTACACCGGCGCACGCTGAAACTGCGGAGTTTTCCTTTCAATTCTTCCTCCATAAAAACAAAAGGTGTTACCGGTGGGCACGTTATGTAATCGGTGTATCCCCCAACACCGTGTAACACTGGTAACACCTGAAATCGCGGGAAGCCTAGGCTGCACCAAATCGCCACACATCGTGTCAGTAAAACACCCTTACAAAACGCCTTTCCCTTTGTTCATCAGTTAGTTTGTAGCACATTTTACGTTTACAATACACATATCATCACCACCACCACATAACAAACCGACACAAAGGCTTTGTTTAAAACATGGTCAACATTTAGTAGCATTATTTATATCATGTTTCTCATTTGAGTGCACACATTTGAGTTAACATGTTTCTATCATTTTGCTGTGGTTTATAGAAGCTCCTTTCTTTCTCCTCCTCCATGCTGATCCACACGTGTGTCTCACCGGGAGTCGTCCACCACCTCTTCCAGACCTGGACAGCCAAAGACTGAGCAACCGTTCTGGACCCTACTAAATACCAATGGTGGGGGTGGTGGACTGCACCATCTCCTGGGTTATCTAGCTGTTATATCCATATATTTAATGCTAAAAACGTAAAGCTAAACAATTAAAATCCTAATGTAAGTTTCATAGAAAATAATTTGGGCACCTCTGGTATAACAGTCATCTTACTTTGTGTCTGGAGGTCCAGGTTCAAGTCTGCTGTTTCAATTTCAATATGCTTGTTTCATGTTTCAGTTTGTGGCCCTGTTGCTGTTGGCAATTAAACAAGAGAGAGTCTTTTTTTATTATTGTGGCAAGTTGGATGTTGATCGGCTACGGCAGTCAAGTGATTGCAGCGCACATAGTCGTAGTGTGTGCGTATGTGTGTGTGTGTGTGTGTGTGTGTGTGTGTGTGTGTGTGCGTATGTGTGTGTGTGTGTGTGTGCGTGCGTGTGTGTATGGGTGCATGTGTGTATGCGGGGGTGTGTGTGTGTGTGTAAGAGGAGGAGAGGGACAGAGAGTGGCGGTGGCTGTCTTTAATCAGAGCATCCTCAGTTAGTTTGCTTTAGGGCTGGCCGGATCACGGATAATCCGTGACCCGTACAGATCAGCCCCCACGGTTCGGAACGCGGTTCGGAACGTCAATGGTCCCCCCCCCCCCCCCTTCGTTTAATTTAATGTTTAACGTTAGTGTATGAGAACGCCTGCAGCGCAGCCAGACACAGACAGGCATCATGGCAAGCACAAGTGAGTTTCCTCATCCCTTGTCGTCGCTGTAAAGTCTCTCTGAAGGCTGTGGCTAGTGGCTACTAAAGACAACAAACTTATTTCAACACCTCTGAAAAAGCACAGGAATGCGAGCAGCAGATAACGAGAGCACAGCAGACACACGCGCACACGTTTCACGAACACATATCACCGCCGGACGGTGAAATGTTGCCTTGGACACATAACAACAAAACAACACGTGGGGCCACAGAGTAGCTTAACGCTAGGGGTGTCAAACATAATCGATTATAAGATGCATCGCGATGTGGACGTGCACGATTCTGCATCGATTAACAAATATCAAAAATCGATTATTAACACGTTCACTGCCTCGATTTTGTTTTTTTGACGGTGGGATGTGCATCTAACCCTTTTACATCTCTTATATAAGTATTGGACGTGTACAACGTGTACAACCCATTCCACCGACCCACTAAGTGGCGACAGTGCTTTCCTGACTAGAGGAAGGCAAGCAAAAAGCAGTGTGACGAAGCCATTCTCATGAAAATGGATTGGCGAAAACGCTTTCATTTTCGCGCTGATTGCTGGCGGTGCGGGATTGCAAATTTGCATAATAGATTACGGGTGGAACACACTTTGAAACACGCAGCATAAATATGACCAGAATCGCAAAAGCTTCATCAAAGCTCTCAACCAAAACTCCAAGAAGCGAGCGAGTCCATCCAGACTTCCTCAAAGAGCGGCCGCGCAGACAGGCACAGCAGCAGCAAAGCAGTGAGACTGGTGACAAGCTTGTGACACGGCCGCTGCAGCCAAGAAGAACGCCCACGGAGGGAGGAGTTGGAAGCAGAGGGGGGTTTCCTGCTGTTATGGAGGAAATTACTGTTCAAAACTATTGTTTAGATGTCTGACGTCTTACTGATGCCAAAAATGAATGGTTAAAGTGACTGTTCTATCGAATTTCACAAAAAGCCGTTTATCTCAGAATAATTTTTCTGACGCTGAAACCATGCTGTATTCAACTGCTAATGCTTACATAACTACTAACTCTACAAACTAACTCTTTTAGACAGAGAAAGCACACATTCTATTAGTTCTTTTGAGATATTGTGTGTTCACAAAATCTTAGCAGAAAAGAATCCTCGGGTCTTGAAAGATGAGCCAGAATCCTCAAAAAAACCCTCTGGCAGAACCTACCTACAGTAAAAAAAAAAACGGCTGGCAGTGAATGTGTTAAAAAAAAAAAAAAAATTATAATCAAATAAAATAGAATGTAAGTACATGCAGTTGTTTATTTTAATTATGGATCATAATACAATGCAATTCCAAATGCACTTTTATTTTAAAAGTAGCCACACAGTGAGAAAAAAGAAAATTAGAAAAAATAAATCATGTATTGCGGAAAAAGTGATGCATCGATTTAAGATGCATCGCGATGCATCGTGATGCATCGTTTAATCGAATCGAAGACAGATGAATCGTAATCGAATCGAATCGTGAGGCCAGTGAAGATTCACAGCACTACTTAACGCAGTGGTTCCCAACCATTTTTGTGTTATGTACCCCTTGAGCTGTTTTACCATGCCGATAGTACTCCCTCACTCATGTGTGTCCATAATTCTCCTAAAGTTGTTATATTAAACTTATATTAAACTTTTAGTAGGCCTCTCTAACACATCTCATTAAATGAATATAATTTGAATGACTCCTCTTTAATACAATTTTGACAGTTTTCAATTGGGAAAAAGTCACCAGTTTTTATCATTTTGGAAATACATTGTAATCCCAATCTTTCCAAGTACCCCCTGCAAGCTGCTCAAGTACCCCTAGGGTTACACGTACCCCTGGTTGGGAATCACTGGCTTAACGTAGCATCAACGTTATGTTTCCAGACTCACCCGGTCTGGTCTGTACCCGTGTCATGTGACTACGTTAGCACGCAACAGCCAGGAAGTTAGGCGCAGTGCCCCCTAAAACAGGAAGTTGGGTTGTTCTGCCTTCAGAGTAAAAGCATAAATTGTGTCATAAGAAAAAAATATTTTTTGAGCTGTGCAGGGCAACAAATGGTTAGAGAAGTATAATAGTATTAAAAAATCTAATCGAAAATCTAATTTTGAGAGAAAAACGCGATCCGATCCGTGGGTTTTCCGATCCGTGCCAGCCCTAGTTTGCTTCAATGTGATAATTTCAGCACGGTGCTCATGTTCTCTGTCATGTGTTGGTTGGCCTGTCTCATGTGTGCTACTGTAGTGCTTTCAAACTGTTTGTGCCCAAGGCAAGTCAAGGAGGTTTCAGGAGGTCGCCAGCTGAATTTTATTTTCATTATAATTGCACGAGTAACACAATGATGTATGACTGTTGTGGTCCTAGGTTTCATACACTTTCTGTAATAAAACCTCCAAAAGCAAAAATCTTATCAAATGGGGGTCCGTGGTATGTTTTGTGTCAGTTTAGGGGTGCTTGATCTGAACAAGTTTGAAAACCAGTGCTCTATAGAATGCTAAAGTGATTTAATCTGCCATTTTATTTATTTATTTATTTATTATTCATGTAATGTTATTTTTCACATATCAACATTTATTTTTTGGGCCATGGCCCTCCATCCAGATTAATGTTTGGCCCTTCATAGAAAATAATTTGGGCACCTCTGGTATAATGGCCCATTTCCACCGCTGGTATCAGCGCGGCCCCGCCCAGCTCGTCTCGCTTTTTTGTCTCATTCCACCGATCTAAAACGTGGACAGCCCGGGTTGAGTCGGCGTTGAGTCGTGCTAGTTTTGGTCCCTGCTTTGTTGAGGTTCCAGCGCTGTGAACCCGGTACCATACCGTGAGGTGAAAACACTGCAGACGACTGATTGGTCAGGCAGAATCGTGTTTACTGTCTACTGTCAATGCTGGATAGCAGTTTAGTGGGGCTTGGCTTACCTTCTCTTTTGTTATTTATTTTGTGTTGCTGCCTTTGGCTCTGGTGAAATAAAATCGATCTCCTTGCTCAGCTTTAACATGACGGTGGTTTTCAATTGTTTTGAGAGAGAAAAAGTCCGCTCCTCGGGAAGCCCTGTAGTTGTGTGTAACATCGGTTCCGCTAGGCCGCAGGCGGGGGTTTAGCGAAGCCGCGGTCTTGCCTGGTGAGTTGCCGCCGGGGTAGAGGCTTCCCTTCTGCCCGTAGCGCAACTCCCGTCCCCGCGCAGTGCATGCATGTGAGTTTGAGTAACAACAAAGTGATATCCATTCTCCTGGCCGATTCTCACATTTGCCCACACTGTAGGTCATTTACAGGCACCAGTATTTCATAATCAGTTTAAAAGTTCTGTGTATGGATTTAATTTTAACGTTATACGTTATAGCCTACTTCGGCTATGGGTGGAGGACAGATATGCGGTCGCTATGACGACCAGGTGTGGGCGGAGGCGAGTAAACTTGCTATGGAAACAGAGTCTATATCAAGTAGAGACGAGTAAGACCAGGTCGAGTAGAGCTGTACTGTGCTGTTATATGTGGTGGAAATGAGCCATAACAGTCATCTTAGAGTGCTTTCTCACTGGCGCCCAGGTAGCGTTCCCGAGCACACTTGTACCCAAATTGACCCCAGTTTCGGAACGTTTGATGAGTGTGAACGTTGCGTTCCGTTCCGTTCTGCCCCCGGGCGCGCAACGGGGAACCGTGACAGGATCCACTTGAAAAGGTGGTCTGGGGAGCGCTTTGGCGTGCCCGGGCACTGAACACTTGCGAGTGTGAAAGCCAAATGTTCCGAACCTCATAGACAACAAACGGAGTAAGGAGACACTGCAGGCATAGTTGATGACGCAACTGCACTCTGTTTTGTTTCCGAGCGCAGAATAAATGTTGTAATGAGAAAGCTGACCAGAGGGGAGAGGGGATGGGGGCAATCGTTCCCGGGTGCGGAACGGAATGGAACGGAACAGAACGAAAGCAATCGTTCCCAGTGAGAAAGCAGCCTTACTTTGTGTCTGAAGGTCCAGGTTCATTACTGAAGTCTTTGCCGATGTCTTTAGACCGGTCACTCTTCATAGACACACAGCTGGGTACTGGAGACTCTGCTCTCTGCCTGTGGTACTGACCTCTGAAACAGACATGTGTTATACACATCATTAGTTCTAGTAAAGACAGACAACAATGCATGTGATGTTGCATATTGCAACGTATTGTGTGTTTGTTAGTGTGATGAAGATCACACTGTAGGTCTTGATTAGTTTGCTTCAATGTGATGATTTCAGCACGGTGCTCATGTTCTCTGTCATGTGTTGGTTGGCCTGTCTCATGTGTGCTACTGTAGTGCTTTCAAACTGTTTGTGCCCAAGGCAAGTCAAGGAGGTTTCAGGAGGTCCCCAGCAGAAAGGGGAATATTTTATTTTCATTATAATTGCACGAGTAACACAATGACAGAATGTACGACTGTGGTCATGGGTTTCATACACTTTCTGTACTGAAACCTCTAAAAAAAGAATGTTTGGTAACCCTTCCTTTTACAGTCCGGTAATTACCAGGCATTTACCCGGTAACTACCAGGTAATAACCTGGTAATTAGAATTTTGAGAATAATTAGTATTTACTGGGTTATTACCCAGTAACTACCAGGTAGTACCAGGTAGTTATACTGGGTAGTTCCCGGGTAATTACCCGGTAATTACTATATATTTTTCTGAATATTACCTGTTATTTACTTGGTGATTACCTGGTATTTACCCAGTAATTATATATTACAGATTGTAAACCTCCACTATCACCCATCAATTAGTCTAAATGTGACCGTGTTAGTGTGACAATAACTCAGATCTTTATAAGGTAATTACCAGGTATATACTCAACATTGGACAGGTATTTACCCAGTAACTACCAGGAATTTACCTGGTAATTAGTAGTATCTCCTGGGTAATAATCTGGTAATTACCAGGTAAATACTCGATAATGACTAGATATTTTCTTGACAACTACCAGGTATTTACCTGGGAATTATCTGGCATTTAACCAGTAATTATAGATTACAGAATATAAACCTTCCACTGTTACCTATCAATTCGTCTAAATGTGAGCATGTTAGTGTGACAATAACTCCGATATGTACAAGGTATTACCAGGTATGGACTGGTATTTACCTGGTAATTAGAAGTATTTACTGGATATTTACCTGGTAGTTACCTGGTATTTACACAGCCTTTAATCGATGTTTACCGGTAACTCGGTATTGAGCTGGTAATTACCCAGTAATTAGAAACTTGTACCACGTACACTCCAAAACATTATCAAGTAAAACCTTGCAAGTTACCCTGTAAGTAAGTTGGAACTGTACTGTAAAAGGAAGCGTGGTTTGTTTCCCTGGTATTACCATGTACTTTCCTGGTAATTGTAGATTACTGTACAATCCTTCACTATTACCCATCGTGTTGTGTAGTTTTGACTGTGTTACCTGGCAATAACTCAGATATTTCCCCAGTATTTACTAGGTACTTACCTGGTATTTACCCAGCATTTACTCGATATTTACCCGGTAACTCCCATGTATTTACCTGTTAATTACCCAGTAATTAGAAACTTGTACCACATACATTTCCAAAACGCTATCAAGTAAAACCTCACAAGTTACCCGGTAAGTAAGGTGGAACTGTACTGTAAAAGGAAGCATGGTTTGTTTCCCTGGTATTACCTTGTACTTTCCCGGTAATTGTAGATTACAATCCTCCACTATTACCCATAAGGTTGTGTAGTTTTGACTGTGTTACCTGGCGATATTTCCCCTTTAATTACCTGGGATGTACCCAGCATTTACTTGATATTTTCCTGGTAACGCCCATGTAATTACCCAGTAATTAGAAACTTGTACCACATACATTTCCAAAAAGTTATCAAGTAAAACATCACAAGTTACCCGGTAAGTAAGGTGGAACTGTACTGTAAAAGGAAGCGTGGTTTCTTTCCCTGGTATTACCTTGTACTTTCCTGGTAATTGTAGATTACAATCCTCCACTATTACCCATCAGGTTGTGTAGTTTTGACAGTGTTACCTGGCAATAACTCAGATATTTCCTATTTAATTACCCAGTATTTACTAGGTACTTACCAGATAATTCCCAGGTATTTACCCGGTAATTATCTGATATTTACTTGCATATTTACATAGCATTTACTTGATATTTTCCCGGTAACTCCTATGTATTTACCTGGTAATTACCCCGTAATTACAAACTTGTACCACATACATTTCCAAAACGTTATCAAGGAAAACCTCACGAGTTACCCTGTAAGTTAGGTGGAACTGTACTGTAAAAGGAAGCGTGGTTTGTTACCCTGGTATTACCTTGTACTTTCCCGGTAATTGTAGATCATTAACATCCACTATTACCCATCAGGCTGTCTAGTTTTGACCGTGTTCTCTGACAGTAACTCAGATATTTCCTGTAATTACCAGGTATTTACCCAGTATTTAGAAACTTGTACCATACATTTGCAAAAACGTTTTCAAGTAAAACAGTCAACAAGCAGTTCCACCAGGATGTCCGTTGCTCTCCCGGCTCTTTCACTGTCTACCGACCAGGCCGGAGGCTGGCGTCCTCCATTTGTGTTCCGTGCATGCCAAAGTCTTGGCTCTCCGCTCCGACACGGTGTCCGTGAGTCGGCTTCTCCACCTACACTGCATCGGTAATTAGCTGTCGGGAGATAGGAGGAAAACACCCACAGTTCCCAGGACCTACCCAAAACAGCACCCCTATACCAGCTATCAAATACATCAAGATAAAACACATTATTATTATTATTACGTGTCCTCACACACACCCCAACCCTGTGACAAATACGCCAAAACAGGTGAGCTGTCAAAGAGAGTAACTTTATAAAACTCTTAAAGTGCATGTCAAATACCCGAACAGCATTTTTGTAAACAAACTCTTAAAGTGCATGTCAAATACCCGAACAGCATTTTTGTAAACAAACCACGTCACTGGGAGAAAACAAGAAGACGCTATGGACCCAGCCTTGAATGGATCTCTACCTAGGTTTACATTTTTAAAACTACAACAGTTCACACAACTTTAACATGACACGCATACATTCCTTGTATCCAAAAAAAGTGCAAAACTTGTAACTGTAAACTTGTAACTGTAAATTGTTATGGTTACATATAAAAAGTGCAGCGAATTTTCGTGTATATTTTGAATGTTTTAACAAAAATACAAAAAAAGTGCAAATGTTATGTGCACTTGGAATGTTTTAGTAATTGATAAATAATAGAAAAGAGCAGTGAACTTTCATAAAAAAATACAGATCTTTAGATCAAATAAAACCAGGGTTGAACTCCCCATTGACCACTAAAAAAAGTGTTGTATAAAATAACACTGACAAATCCCTGAAACAAGTGCAGTAAGAAATAAAAATACATAAAAATAAAATAAAATAATTTAAAGCTGCATTCAGCAATGTTGGGTGAGTGTTTGGTCAGTGACTTGAAACCCCAAACCCCTCGCTGTCCTCTATCTCTGTCCTGTAGTCCTGCATGCAGGGCGGACGTATCTCCGCAACCGTAAGTCGTAGAGACTCAGGGATGGCGGCGTTGAATTCGGGGTTACTCAGCGAGTTACCGTTGCAGAGAAACATCTGCCCTGCATGCACGACTACAGGAGAGAGATAGAGGACAGCGGGGGGTTGGGGGTTTCAAGTCACTGACCAAACACTCTATTTCAGTAATTGCTGTCAGAATATAGAGCCATTTCACACTTATTTTAACAAAAAAACATTGCTGAATGCAGCTTTAAATTACTGCACTTTAGGCCTTTACCCCTCACTTAGGCAGTTTATATTTTATCGGGAGCAGCTCTGTGGACTTTTTCATTGCAGCTATCTTGTCCTGCAGGGGTTGGTTCGCATCTAAAAATGCCTTGCATGTTTTTGAGTAGTTCCCCAGAGTATCCTTTTCTTTGAAGACAGGCAGCTCCCCAAAGTCGGCGCCCTCTGCGGCGATCAGAACATCTGCGATGACCGCAGTCAGTGCGATGGTGTTGCGGTCAACACAGAGTTCCTCACAGGTGTTGGCGATGCTCCGGTTTTGCCGGAACACCTTCAGGACAGCCCGGTACCTGTGGACAACGTCCTCTGGGGTCAGAACTACAAGACACATCAAAAGAAAATATAGGTTAACACAGTGTCATAATTACACAAATAGATTGATAATCCTGAGTATACATGACATGACATTCAGGAGTTAAACTGGTCATCTTGTGTCTGCAGTGCACTACTCTTCCTCACTCCAGTGTTACATTGATACAGTCCTGGATACTCAAAAATACATAACTGTTTCGTAATAGGGCCAACCTTGAATATGGTAAATGTCGCCTATATCAAATTGTGTGTGTGGGTGAGTTACCTTTGCCTTATGCCTGAGAAATAAATCGACATGAGCATGCTACACTGAAATTACGATTGACATGTGACTGCAGTGTCTCAATAAAAATGCTTCCACTAAGATGAAAATGTTCCATAGACCTTGCTAGCTAGGTCCATGTGACAGGAGTCTGCAAAAAGCCATTAGCCACCAGGCCATCTATCTTCAATTGTGGAATTAAAAATAAAATAAAAAAAGGTAAACTTTTGCCCCAATTTCTAAAAACGGGGGCAATTTACCAAATTTTGGGGGCACTTAAGAGAATAAAATAAATCAGTGCATGTTTGTTAAGTGTAATGTGTTGTCATAAGTGTTTGTATGTGCATTGTTCCAGAAGCAATCGAAATGTGAGCCATCTTTTTCCAGATGATGGGTTACCTCTCTTTCCAAATGATGTGGGTTTTCTAGTCTTTTTCTTCTTTCTGTCATCATCAGAGGAGTCTGAATACTCGGGTCTTTTGTGCTTTTTCTTACTCTTCCTCTTCCTCCCTTCACAAGAGTCGTCTGAGAACTCAGAAGAGACTGAAGAATCCCCCCGTCTCCTTTTGTGGGACCCTTAAACAGAGTAGTAAACGGTTTTTATTTATTTAAAACTAAACTCAAAGATGTACATGTGGCAACGAATTGTTGAATTGTGAGTACATCATTACATGGGGCGCTAAGGAGATAAAAGGACAAGGACAACATGCGTACAATTTCAATACATTAGGTATTTAAAAGTCTGATCATATGGGGGACAGCGCTCTTCCTACAGCGCTCAGTTCTGCAGTGGACCAGGTCCAGTTTGTTTGAGGAGCGGGTCAGGCGTTGGCTTATAGAAGCCATATATAAAGCCATATATAAAAGTTAGTACGGTAAATATATTAGATTTGTTTATTTTGATTGTCCTTTTTCATTTTTATTTGAGTGTTAATGAGTTAATAACTCATTAACTCAAATCAACTCTCAATAACTGTCAAACTAGATGAATGACTTCAAAACCGTCATCTAGTTTGACAGTTAATGTTGAGTTAATGAGTTATTAATTTGAGTTAGTATGGACCAGTGATGTCACTGGTCCACACTTTAACACTCAATAACTCTCAAATTAAATGACAGACTTCAAAACAGTTTACAGTTTTCTGATATACTACAGATGTTCTAATTATACAAAGCTGGTTGAAAATGGGCGGAGTGTTCCTTTAATGCATGAAGTTGCTAAATCATAGGGTGCACAACAGCACTTGTTTTTGTGAGTGTGTTCTTCGTCGTCTTTCTCCGGGGTGTTAGAGATGGAAATGAAAATCAAATGAACTGAATGATAAAATAAAAGAATTTGGGGGGCATGTTTTCACCCGTCGACCGCGGTTTTTACGGCCATTCAGATATTGAGGGATCACACTTTTCAAGCAGTGTAAAGGTACCTAAACCAAAAATTCCCAGATTCTCGAAGCCTTTATCATCACATCTTACTTAATTTGTTAATGTAGATGAAACTGTGAAGGTTTACAATATCCCTGCAATCAATGTGTATATTGTCAGTTTATTTTACAGCTGTTCCTTATTAACACATTCAGTGCCAGCGACGCCATATGGCGTCATTAGAAATTTACCGTACAGTGCCAGCGACGCCAAATGGCGTCAATAACTCGAATTTTTTTTTTTGACGGGGGGGTGTCGATCTATGCCTCTTACATCGCCTCTTACAAGATCAGAGGTATTGAATGTGTCTAACCTATTTTACAGAACCCTTAGGTGGCGACAGCGCTCTCCAGATGAGAGAACGTGGAGTGAAACACACAGAAGAAGTCATTGGGGGGAAGGAAATCGCATCGCATCCGTCCGTATGCAGCGGCTTCATTGAAGCAACGTTTAGCTGTGCCCCTGCAGCAGCCAATCTGCTATCACAATTGAGCACCTCGGTGTCCGCTGCAACAGCCTCCGTGTCCGCTGCAACACATGATCAGCCGTGGATTTGTTATTATTCTCAACTCGAAGCATGGGAGCTGGTACACGCGGCTGTAAAAAAGCAGGATCTAGCGACCTTTTTCAGTGCTGAGCACAGGCAGATAAAACAGCAGAGCAGAGAGATACTCCTCCCACAACGGGGGGGGGGGAGGAGGAGGGGGGGAGGTGGGCACGCAGAGCCAAGTACACAACACAGACCCAGACAGCAGGACAGGGTTGGCAAACGCAAGCCAGAATATCCGATGCCCACCAGCAGCAAAAGATCAGCAAGAAGCTGCAACCAGCAGCGCATGCAGGCGCCAGCGCTGCTGGTTTCAGCTAAAAATATTATTCTTCCAAACAAAATTCCCTTGCCTTCACTGTTTTATTGAAGGAAATTATTTTTGAGGTGTGACTACATCAGAAAATTAGCTTCAGAGTCAGTGATGTGCTTGAAATGTTTAATTTCACAAAAGGCTCATTATCTCAGCTCGTAGAAAAAAAGCTCTGTTTTTCGTTCAATCAAGCTATCTTCTCCGGCTCATAACTAAAGAACGGAAAATGGGATCAATAAACTTTTTTTTGCAGGTGATAGAAGAGAGTCTCATCGTTATTTGTGCGTGTTCAGTGTTTACATAGTAATTATTAAAGAAATTATATGACTGTTTTAAAATGCATTGCGGCCTATGTGGCACAGCAAGCAACCTTTTGCCCAAGGGCCGTGGCACTGAAAGTGTTAACTTCCATTGTATGTTTTGATCATGATTATTTAATGTTTGCTCATTTAATGTTCTTTATATTTAACCTCTTTATTTAACCAGCCAGTTGTCATTATGCCAGCCAGGCATGACGAAAGTGAGATGATATGACTAAATCCAGTCAGCTGATGAGCAGGTACAGTAGCTAGCTTGTATGTTTAGCAAGATGAGAGCAGATGGTCGCCATCATAATGGGGGGGGGGGGGGGGGGGGGGGGGGGGTGTGACTCCTTTTCATTTCAGAGCCCATTTGCCCTTTTCACTTCCCACCCCAGAATATGAATGAGGGTTTCCAACTTCCAATCTATTTGGTGTTCCAGTGCTGGGGCCCTGGTTACTGTTCTACTAGTACCTCTGTTGCTTCCTGCATTTTAGACACAAAATGGGTGAATTGGGTGGGCTGGGCAGTGAAAACGGCTAATGTCAGTCAATCTAGCTCCGAGTCCGGCTCACTCTGCTGTGCTCCACATCTTGTTTATTGTTTACTAAAAGGATCCCCATTAGCTGCTGCCTAGACAGCTAGTCTTCCGGGGTCCAAGACCAAATATACAATGCATGACACACAATGATTAAAATTCAAAAAATCTTTACAAGTAAAAGAGTAGAAGACTAAATAAACAGCTAATCCAAACTAAGACAGACAGTGCGATATCTTGTGATATTCTTTGTCTTGTGTCAGACGCCAGCTCAGGTCCACTCCACGGTACACTTTGTGTATTTTGTGAGACGCCAGGAGACAATAAATACGATGACGGGATCATCTAATTTCAGGGGTATTAAACAGTTTTTGTTTTACCTGAGTGATTGTTTAAATGAAACACCTGATTAAGTTGAAAATCAGGCACTTTTCAATGAGGATATTCAAATTCAAGCATATTCCTCACCTGGAAAACAAAATTTCTAGGCTTTATACTAACCCTGGATATTTTTGGGGGGCTGGGCAGATTCACCCTTGCCCCTGGCTGCATTCCTAGACTGCAACCATTAAATAATCGAGACTCCTTTAGACTGTAGATACAGCCTTCCATGTTGGTTTTGGGAGGAAGATTTGGGAGGAACAGTCTAGTTACCTTTTGAAGTTGAGGGGCCGGCCCCAGTGTAGAGAGCCTTCTCCCTGCTGAAGTCCCGCTGCTCCTTGAGGAGCCGGTTCTCCTCTTTCAGAAGACGGATTTCTTCCTTCAGTAGCCGATTCTCCCCTTTTAGTTTCATCAGGTCAGCCTTGAACTTGGCCATGGTTGATGAGTGTGGTTGAATCTCTTCAACAAAAAAAGATGCAGACAGATGTATTCAATACTTGAATATGTTAAGATCATTTTTATTATTTTGCCGTGTTTACTCCCAAATTTGTGGTCAGTCATAAGCCGTTCCATTTCAGTTACACGTCTAAGCTTTGTAGCAACACAACCCTGCATGGCAGTAGCAAGGAGAGTGGCGTGCCATTTTTACATGTCACCTATAGAGAGCCGAAGGAATGAGTCCGGAAATCATTGATGCCAACAGTCCTGGTTCTTCACTGTTTTCGCCTATGGGAGTTTTGAATGGGTTTTTGAAGCGATGCTTCTAATAATCTCTCTGGGCAACGCTGGCTTAATCAAACGCGAACCAGTGTTTAGTAATATCATCTTCACACACGAGGACCACTTTTATGAGTTTTGAAGCTTTTACGTGCCGTTAAAAGGGCGGCTAGCTAGCAAACGGCTAAATATATATATTAGGGGTGTCACAATATATCGTCCCACGAAATTTCGCGATAGTAAAACGTCACGATCTGTATCGTTGAGATGAAATCTCATATCGCGATTTTTTTTTTTTTTTTTTTAAATAGACTAAGAAACGTCTTTGTTTGTTGAAGTTCAATGTGTGGAAAGTAGTTCAGTTGAACAAGTCTCTGAAGAGACACATGAGAAGTTATACAGGAGAGAAACCATTCAATTGAGTTTCTGGCAAAACTGTTTA